>NW_022986947.1:765935-1320000 GCF_010093935.1 Zasmidium cellare ATCC 36951 | reverse complement strand
CTTTATAAAGTAGTACTAGTTAATTATCTAAGAAGACGGTACGCTAGCTTATAAGCACTTCGCTAACGTCGCTATATACTCTAAGCTATCTATTAAGCGCTTTCTTTAGCCTAGAAACTTACCTAATTTAAATATAATTAAGCTAGCTTAGTATTAGATAAAGAGGAAGACTTAGTTATATAGAGACTTTAAGAAGAAGCCTAAATTACGTAAGATCTAGTAGTAAACGTAGGCTAAGCTACTATAGGCTACTATCTAATACTAGATTCGTCGAATTATCTACTATATTAAAGAAGTTATCTAGCTTAAAAGAGATAATAAGTATCGTAAAAGTTCGGAGGATCGGCTATATAATAAACGTACGAAAGCGTTTAATAGTCGATAGGTAGGCTTAGAGGTAACTATTAATTAGATTATAGAGAGTATTAGGTAGTAGTAAGTCGAAAATAAAAAGGAAGAAGTAGATAATATAAAAAGAGAATTAAAGAATATTTATACTTATAAAAAGGTAGCTTAAAAACGGACTATAATTAAGAAAGCGCGCCTATCTATTACTACTAGGCTTAGAGCGAATAATAAAGAGTTAGTACTAATATAGAAAGATAATACTAATAAGTAAAAGAAGTTATAACGTATTTAAAAGAAGTAGTAGTATAGGCTAAGAAGTACTACTATATAGGCTCTATAATACCTATAGATATTACTACTAAGTAAGTAGTTAATAGCGTTATAAAGATAAAGTTTAGGTATAGATATAGGCGTTAGAATACGAGTAGGAGTCGAATTCCCTTAAAATGTCTATACTATAAATTTGTGTAATAGTGTTATTAATTTTTGCGTGAATATCTCAGAACGCGCGTGCGCAGACATGAGCACGGGACTAAGCTCCCGGCCCGCTCCCGAGGGGGTGGCAAGGACTTTTGGTACCAACCTCCGTATCCTGCAGCGGTATGATATGCATGCGACGGCCCGATCCTTCTCACAACCACGGACAGCCACCATTCGTGAGTGCCGATTGCACGAAAATCATTAAGCATTCATCGCCGCCGCTTCTCCACCCCTGACCTCTCGCATCAAACATCCTCCTCCTCTACCTCCTGCAGGGCCGCCTGCGATGGTGCATGTGGCCCTAACTTCACTGCCATCTAGATGCCAGAGAGTGTGTAACGAGATGAAAGGCCCCTCATGACCGCCTTATAAAACCCCAGACTCCCCCGCGGCGAGTACATAGGAGCGAAAGACATAAAGAAAGACCACCACGACGAAGCCCGGCACTTCTCCCAATGCCCGACTTCATCTTCACCAACGCCGACTACGACGAAGAAAAAATCAAAGCCTCCAGCCGCCTCGCCCAATCCCAAGCCAGCGACCAGGGCTTCGTCTTCGTCAACTTCGACAATGGCAACAACGAGCGCCAGAAGCAAGTGGCGAAACGGGCCGTGCGATCCCAAGCAACTGCCTACTCCCACCGCGTAGCACCCCGAGGAGCCTCCAAATCGGACCTCAATCTTCGCGTGCAGCGAAGGATAGAAGACGGCGAGTCTTCACGCAGGCCGTCGCTCGCGTCTTCAGGATCTTCCGAGTCCAAGACCAGCCAGATCGTCCGCAAGAGGCCGAAGAATACTCCTTCGCCCGGACCTTCCCCCGTACGTGTCGCGAATATATCTCGCAAGAGGAAACGGCATCGGTTTAAACGGGAGGGTTCTCACGATAGTGTGCGGAGTGACCGGTCGTTGTCTCCTGGTGCTTTTGAGACGTACCTGCCCAACCCTCTTGCCATGGATGCGAGCATGCGTGATCCGTTTGGAACATATCCCGTGCGGTACAGGTCATGGTTTGGCCAGTTGATCAATTTCGTACGTCTCCTTAACCCTCAAGCCTTGAAACACATCTGACAAGCAATCCAGTGGTACAACGTCGTCTTCACCCGCAGCACCCGCGTCCTCAAAGCCACAAGATCCGAACTCGACATGTACACCGCCTGGTCGCGCCGACAAGAACTCAGCGAGCCGGCCCTCTTCTACACAGCGCTCTACCTCGCGAGCGGCATCCCCGTAGCCGAAGGCCTTTTCCCGCTGAAAGCGGCCCTCTGGCTGCGCTACAAAACCGTCGAAGCCATGAAAGAAGCCCTCGCGGACCCGGACCGCGCCATGAGCACGCCCGTGATCCTCGCCGTCGGCCGCATCGCCCTGCACGAGCACATCTACGGCGACCGGGCGCTGGCGCACAAAGTGCACCGGCCGGCGCAGCTGCGCATGGTGACGATGCGCGGCGGCCTGGCGAATATGGGCCTGCCGATGACGACGGTGCAGCTGATTGTTTGGACGGATGCGTTACTTTCTGCGGAGGCGGGCACGCAGCCGTATTTCGCGGATGTGCCTAGGCAGATTGCGATCCGGTCGTATACGCCGCAGGAGGCGATGCATGTGACGAATCATTGCTCGCCGCAGAGGAATGCGCATCCGGGGTATGAGGGGAATAATAAGGCGGAAGCGGCTGAGGAGCCTGCGGAGTGATGAAGATGGGGTATTTCACGAAGATGATGAATGGAAAAGTTGGATAAGATTTCATGTAAGGTCAGTGTTGTTCCATGGTAATGATCTCATGTATCAATATGTACGTGTACGCTCATGAATCCAAAACGCCACCTCTTATCGAGTCCGAGTCGTTAATGTCTTCATCTCTCTACCTCTATCTCACCACCAGGCTGCTTCGTTCCGTTTCTCTCGCAGGTCGGGGTTTTCTGTCTCTAGTCTCTATCGATCAATGAAACCTTCTCATCTCATAATCCTCGGTCTGGCTCCGTGTAATAGGTCGATGGCCAGCCGGGATGTTCGTGATATTGCCGAGAGCACCACTACCGCTGACCTGAGAAGGAAGTTGTGGTGGGCCAGCTGGTCGGAGGTTGCTTTCGTCGGCGTTGAGTCTGGCGGCTTGTGGGCTGATCACGCCAGATCGTGGATCGACGCGGTTGCCCGAGTTCATGCCGTTGCGAGCGTTTTCCTCAGGGATATCCGCCATGCCGTTCTCCATCAGCCGCTCATCGCCCTCGCCTTGGTGGCTTCGACCGAGGAAGCGGTTGCGGTGAAGTGACTGCGAGCTCCGCCAGCGGCTATCTGTTGATCGCCTGGCGAGGTTTCCTGGTGCAAAATGGTTGTCCCTAGCGGTGGAGCGACCTGCGTCTGCGCTGCTCCTCTCTCTCTCGTCTCGAGAGCGCGACCGCTCGCGCGAGGCTTCGATAATATCCATTTGAGCTCGGGCTGGATTGCGGTCCTCGTACACATCACCAGACATGTCTCCTGCTGCCATGGCCTTCATGCCTAAGCTGAAGTCGACGCGCTTCGTCATCTGGGACATGGACTCGCCGCGAGCTCGACCGCCCTTAAGAATGGAGCCGCTGCGCATCCTGGATGGAGGAGGGGCGAGACCATCTTCAGGTGCGACGAAAGGAGGATCTTCTGGGGCGTTATCTGGTCCGTAGCCCATCGGATGGTCAGGCGTACCTCCGTGGCCAGCGCCAGCCATACCAACGTGTGGCACCTGCGAGAGGTACATAGGGAATGTCTCGCGCATGCCAGGCAGACGCATGTATGGTCCTTCGATGCCAAGTTCCTGCATGGTGACCATCATCGCGCAAATGAACTTGTTTCGGCGGGCCAGACGAAGACCTTCGTTTTGCCAGTTAGATTTGTAGAAGAAGACCACGTTCAAGTTCATCGAGTGAACGTCGACGATGTCTCGTAGTTCCGTGAGAATGTTGCCCTGGTATTCGCGGTTCTCCATCTTGACGAACTCGAGGAGCTTCGTTCTCAGGCCATCGATCTGCTCGAGCGTGGTTCCGAACTTGATTGTGATGCTAACAGCCTCGGCGAGACCACCAGATCGTCTTTGGTTCAAGATGAAGAGGGTGTTCAGATAGCTGTTGGGAGCCTGAACAATGTGTCCTTCCATCTTCTTGAATTCAGTGTAAAGCAAGCTTATCTCCTTGACGAAGTAGTCATCGCCTTTGAGTTGGGAACCAGTGTTGCCGTAGATACCCACACGATCGCCGACATCAAACGGGTGTTTGACGAACACGAAAATGACCGACTGAAGGAACTCCTGGGCGGTGGCGCTGAAGAGCCAAGACAGGGCCAGGACCGTGGAGCCAGCCGAAGTGAGGACGCCAGCCGCAGAAGTCGAGATGAGTGAGATGAAGACAAGGATCACAACGACGACCACAACGAACATGAAAACGTCGTCCAGTCGGCCAACGACAGAGTCCAAGTCCTTCAGCGACGCGGTGATTGACTTGCGCTCACGGCCGATCTCCACGCAAACAGCCTCTAGCTCCTCCATTGAGATGTCACCGTTCATGTCCTTGTCAAACATCGTGAAAGCGGCATTGGCCTCGTCGTCGTTCTCGAACGCCGGTCGTAGATCGTCGGCGACAACTGTCTCGGTCTCCTCTCTGGCGAAAGTCCGGTAGAGACGGCGAGCGAGAACTTGTGCTCCAGTGGTCGAGCTCAAGAGAGCCAACACGACTTGCTGAGGGTGTGTACTCTTGATGACCTTCTTCCCAGTGAAGTCGCCTGCTACTTTCCCAGCCACGTCTCCGAACTTCGACAGCGCCTGCTTGCCTGTCTTGGCAGCTTCGGTCAGCATTTGGCCTGGGGTCCTGGCACCAGACGCTGGCTCTCCAGTACGTTGCTCAAACTCGGAATCCTCCATTGCGATCTTGGCCTTGGAAAACGTGTATAACTTTGTGAGCGAGCCGATCTGGAATTTGTTGATTTCGATCCGGTCCGCGTACGTGCGCAAATGGAAGCTGATGGCAATCAATTGAATGATGATCTTCTCCACAAAGTTAAGGATTGCGCCAACGAAGAACGATACGAGCACTTTGTTCATCGTGCCCATCCAGGGAGCGGTGTATGAGTGCGGGTGGTCCCGTTGGTGGTAAGTCATTGTGGGCAGGAAAGATACTTCGATGGCCAACCACCAGAAGAAGATTGTCGCAGGTAGTTCCAGCTGCTTGCCCATATCTCGCCACTTCTTGGCATTGTTCGTGAAGAAACTAGCAACGAGGCCAATGGGAAGTGGTAGACTTTTGGCGAGAAGACGACCTACGCGGTGTGTTAGCTATCGTAGAGCCTGGCAAGACATGAATCCTCAACACTTACCGGCCCACAAGCTTAGCCATACAATCTCCAGCCACACAGAAAACCATAATAAGTATACACCTCCGACAACAGCATTCTTCCATTTCAGTACGCCAAGAAGTAGCGGAATCAGGATAATCAGAGTGACAGGCGCAATATAAGTGAGCCACCGGACCAGAAAATTCGACTGATGGATCTTCTTCAGGAACTTGGCAAATCCCGTGGCAGGGTTCTCGACTGGTTTATAGACCTGAGTCTTCTCGTGGACCGGATTGGTAGCGACATCAAACTCGTCGACATGGTCGTCGCGTTTCCGCGACTTGGATCGGTATGTCTGACTCTCGTTTGTATCGGTCTTACCCAATGCGGCCTCCTCTTCTTCGATCCTCGAGATCTGTCGCTCCACTTTCAGGAGCTCTAGATCGTCGTCGAGTCTGTGAGCCTGCTCACGGGTTTGGGACGCGGACGTAATGCTTCGTAATGGATCGCCAGGCTCGTATTGTGTTTCCACAGTAAGGTGGCTTCCAGCTCGAGGTCGATTCGGCGGCAGATTCTCACGATAGTCCCCAGAGCGACGTTGTTGGTGGTGGATGTCTTGTTCGGCGTCCCCCACTACAGTTCCCTCGTCCGAACTATTATTCCGATGCGAATTGTTGACGTTGTATGAAGGTAGCGACGGTCGCTCGTGACTGGGCCGTCCAGGAGCATCGCCAGGATTGCTCATTTGGTACGAAGGTTGGATATAGGTCGGCTCTGGCCTTTCATCGTTCGGAGTCGTCATGCTGCCGATTGAATGGAGCTCTCCAGCGAACGAGTGATCCGGAGAGTAGTCCAAGAGATGTAGTTAGCGATGAAAGAATGGGTGGGCGGACGGCGGTTCAAGTGTCGTGTGTCGTCCGCCTAACAGTTGTTCGTCCTCGGGCGTGTGGGCGCAGGAGGGTTCACAGGGTGACGTCGGGCAGTTTTTTAGCCTTTGGTGGCTGCAGAAAGCCAAAAGAGCCAAACACGCGCGAATGGATTCCAGTCTCCGCGTGGAGAGTCGAGGAACAAGCAAGGAAACTTGGTGCGTGGAACGAGTGTGGTGGTGGTGATGGAGTGGTGACCAAGCGTTTGCTCCACCTTCTCCCGCAGTCAGAGAGCAGCGTGCTGTTTTGTTACCGGCCCAGCAGAGGGTGACGGCCAGGAGAGACGTTGAGGACAGAAAAATAGAACAGGCAAGCCAAGACGGAAGAGTCGTCGCGATAGGAGCACAGGTGCGCAGGTACGCGCTGAGGTGTGGCGATTCTCACAGCTCCAGGCCAATGATCGCGGCGTCTTTTCGGCTGAAGCTGCTCGATGCCACCGCGGTGATCGTGATGCTCTGCATGGATCTCTTCGCCCTTCGTATTTTTCGAAACGTCGGCTGCACTCCTACCGTCGTGGCGCGTTTGAGACTTTCACAATTCTTCTTGTGCAGCGGCTGCCTTTTCCCTTTTCTCTGTCTTCGATCCTTGTGCCTGCAGAGGATGCAGCCACATCGGCGCCACAGCCGCGGCCGTTGTCGAACGTTGACGCCGCTGGGATGGTCAAGATATGCTCAAGATGCGCCAATGAGCTGTTGGCACGAAAGTTGGGGATACGATACTGCGTACGGTGTTGCCACTGTAACCACAATACGACGACATGAGTCGAGACGTGACGTCCATTGGTAGAAGCGACTTCCACAAGCAATTCTTGCTTCGAAATGCCAGGATGGACGCTGGCAAGAACGGACATAGCACCGCATGGCAGGCACATGGGACACACAACTGCCGTGCCGAACGCTACATGCATTTGAAGCACTCAACCAGAACGCCAGCAGGCATATCCAAGATGCTTCAAGCCTGTGTCAAAATTACCATCACCCTTGCACCGTCTGGACTTGACGACAGACTTCATCACTTGTCCTTCACGTTCAACTTCAGTGTGTGCGTTACTCTTAGCTTCAGTCACAACATGATGTGCACGCTCACTGGACATTTCACTGGCTACTTTACTGCGCGATGTCCCTGGATAGGAGACTAATAAAATTGATGGCAATTACATCTCGTATAATGCGAGGAATAACAGCATAACTAGCGTATTCAAATCAATCTCTTCATCCCTAACGCAAGATACACTCTCACACCTCGTCGTCCCATCGAATTATCCTCAAGGAGGCCCAAACTCCGCCCTCCTCCTCTCCATCCAAAAATACGCCTGCGGACTCCCCAGCATCCGCCCCTGCGCAAGACAATACCCAACCTCCTTCCCCACAACCTCCTCCCTCCCCTCAAGCCGCAACGTATTCGTCCCCTTCGTCCAAATCGAAACCGGAAACTTCTGCTCCCCCTCGGTCTCGAAGTAGACCAGATGACCTTGTTCAAAGAGATCGTCAAACAAGATCTTCTGGAAGTTGGCAGAAGGGGATGCGCAGTGCTTGAGGATCGAGGCGAAGGTTCCGGGGGAGGCGTCCGGGGCGGAGTCGTAGGCGGTCGTCATCATGTTGTCGAGGGTGAGGTCTTGCAAGTTGGGGGATTGTTGGATGAAAGCTAGGAGGTCGTGTTCCCAGACGTGAAAGCCGCGGAGACGGCATTTCTGCAGGTTCAGAAGGTGGTCTTTGGAGACTTGTGCGAGACGCTGGAGCACGACTTCGTCTTTGGCGTCTTCCGGGGTGAGGACGCTGATAGCGAGGTTGAAGTAGTGGAGATCTAGGTCTTCGAGGTTGGTGCAGAGGGAGATGAGTGTTGCGAGCCCGCGGAAGTTGGTTTCTTCGGCTGCCTCTGCTCGCAGTTCTTCGATTGGCCTTTTCGTGGGCGCGATAGACCAATCCACGTTGTCTCCTGGATCTCCCGTCCTTGCTGCATTCTTGTCGGTTTCGTCGATGATACGGTCGGAGAGGCTGATTGAGAGGGACTTGATCGATCGCAGGCATGTCTGGAGGGACGGATCCTCGAAGTCGAGGACACTCAGCTCGTTGGAAGGGATGCTGCAGCGAAGGAAGTTTTCAGGGTTGAAAAGATTGAGCTTCGTCACTTGCAGTCCACTCGCAGCCAACGCAGGCATCGTTGTCTTGAAGGCATCCGTGGCTGCCTGCCAGGTGTACTTCCAACCCATGCCGCTCACAGGACGCTGGTGCTTGTCTGCGTCGTCCCGACACATCGCCACTTCGAGGGACAGTGAACGTAAAGCGCCTTTGCCGTTCGCCAACAAGTTTGTCAAAGCCTCTCCCAGAAGCTTTATGTCTTGACCAGCCTCTCGAAGTTGCCGGTGCTCCTCACATCGTCGATTGATCGTCTCAAGATCACGCTCCGCCTTGGCCAACTCTTCAGCCGAACATCTCTCCTCAGTCGACGCAAAAATAGGCCCATTCCGCTCAACAACAGTTCTCGTCTTCTTTCTCAGAATCGACTCAAGGCCCTTGGGATTGTTGGCGATGCCAATCAGGGTAATATTCTGAACCAGGCATCCTAGCAGGCCAGGCTGAGTGACAGCAACAAATGTCTCGAGCGATGACTTTGTGAGATCGATCGTCTTTGAGCGAAAGAATGATTTGAAATGATCCTGTGTCACCTTTGCTGCGACGAGGCGGCTGGTCAAGCGAAGACTGCAGATATCTGGGAGATCCAATAAGACCACGATACTCTCTACAATCTCGTTGGCCAGGTTGGAGATGTGGGCTGCCATGGTGAAGTGCGAAATCAAAACCACCGTTCCCGAGATGGTGGGTTGTGCACGGCAAAGTGATACAACAAAGGGAAGCAAAACCCCCGGAAAATGTTTGAAGGTGAAGGATGGCTTTTATGTATGGGAGATCTGTACACACAGAGAGCTTACAGACATGTGACTTTTAGGCAGAAGTCGGTCATGTGACTGACTGCCCAACACATCTACAAGAATCCCGCCAATGCCTCCATGAACGCAGCATGGTTCTCCAAGAACGGCAGATGACCAGCCTTGGGTATCGATTGGAACGTCGTGTTTGGAATTCCAAACTTCTGCAACGCCTCGGGGAGCTTGCCGTCACCTTCGCCTGCGATCAAAAGTCCAGGTGTCTTGATGTTTGCTACGTGCGGCTTGAGGTCGTAGTCGCCCAAGGCGGACGTGTTCTGCTCGAAGCCGTCGAAGTTGGCCTGTTGTGCCATCGGTAGTACCTTCTTGGCGTTGGGTGAGTCATGGTTCTCTGGTGTAAACCATCGGTTGACGGTTGCCTTTGCCAGTTCGGCCATTCCTTTGGATTTGGCGAGCTCCACGCGCTCTGCCCATGCTTGACTGTTGGCAGGGCTGGAGGCCACGTTACAATCGCAGGCAACGAACTTCTCCAACAAGTCCGGATGCCTGATGGCGAAGTTGATCGCCGTAACACCGCCCATGCTGACGCCCATTACAGTATAAACCTTGTCCAGATTCAGTCGCTGAAGGAGATACTCCAGATCATCCGCGAGAAGGTCAAAGTTCGTGTGGTTGCTCTTCTCCGTCTGCTGCGAGTAGCCTCGGGAGTTGTATCTCAATACTCTGAATGTCTTGCCGTTGATGCCCTTGATGAGGTCTGTGGCCACTTCGTCCCAGATGTGCAAGTTGGTCATGATCGAGTTCACACAGACAACAATAGGATCCGCCGGATTGCCTTCCAATTGAAACCGCAACTCGGCGCCATCAGTGCAAATAACAGAAGACGGAGGCTCCTCAAGCTTGTCGAAAGTCAAGTGGTAACCCCACGTCCTCGACTCCTTCCACTGGACTTTGCTCATCATCTTCGTTCTCCAGGGCGTGTCCATGGCTGCGCGATGCTCGGATCCATTGAGTCCATTCTTCGCCTGGAAATCATGCACAGCCAAACACTCCACCTGACCAGCAGGCGGCATCCCATTGATCCCTCCCACAACCATCTTGAACCGCCTGGTACGGATCCAGCCCGGGACTTTCGCCATCATATCGGTATGTTCTTCTTCGTACCACTTGTTAAACTCGGCCAGATCAGACTCATTAATCCTCATCGACACCGCGCGAGTCACCTGAGGCGGTCCGTTGAACTCCCCACGAACAGAAACCAGACTGTAGATTTTGCGATCCAGTGACTCGAAAGTGCTCATGATGGCTTTTTCTCGCAGCGATCGCTCCTCCCGCAGCCGGGTGTAAATCCTTTTATCCAGCCATGAAAGATCAGAGACATCGTAGACGGCCGACCATTGCGGCCTCTCGCCGTCGACTGCTTTGTAGCGGTCTCCAGTCTCGATGAACGGCAGCCGAAGTCGCAGGGGCCCGTGTTCGGTATTGTACCAGTCGTGGAAAATGTTCTCGTCCGTGTTCCAGCCCGGCTGGATCGCCACCGCGAGATATCCAGGGCCGTTCATTTTCGAAGATCAGTGTCGTCGATTGTGGTTCAAGTATGGATGCTTAACTCTGCATGTGCATGGCAAGAATTGGAGTTGCTGCAAATACTTACGCCGGCGGTCAGGAGGAGAAGGCGTCCGGAAAGCTAGGTCGGCATTCTACGGCACAGTGTTTACGCAGGAGTTGAGCAGCAGCAGCAGTCTCCTTGATCAGGGGTAAGGTTGCAGGAGGATGCGTTCAGATTGGCACTTCTTCGAGATCAGTCATCTTGCATGCCACCAGATGCAGCTTGGAATCCTGAATGATGATGGCGACTGCCAAGAAAGGTTGGCCGTTCGATGGCGAAGTTGCTGGTGTCGAGGTGATCGGCTTCAACTGCCGAACCCAGACAGCTCGTCACTGCCATCACAGTCGCCCGTTGAAGGTGATTGGGGAGATGCCGATGCCGCCTCACAGCTTCCAAGCAGGCAAACCTCACATAGCACTCGCATAATCAGAGTAAACCGCCAATTCTCCAAACCAGCCTAATCCAGAACAAACAAACATCCAAACCAACCCAAAGCTTCCATACCACCCACCCACCACACAGCAATGTCCGCCCAAGCCTCAGCCTTCTCAACACCGCCAAGCGACAAGGATACGCCCACCCAAGACCGCGGCATCTTCGATCACGAAGCCAACAAGCACCAGAGCCACCACTACCTGCGCATGTACGGCGGACAGGTCGTGCAAGCCGCCATGTGGGGGTTTGGAGCAACTCTCGGTGCAGACGCTGCGAATGCGGCGGTGGGTGAGGTGAAGGTATGTTGTTCTATTCGCTAGAGTACATGGCAAGAGGGTGTGTGCTGACTGGAGGGTGAACAGGAATGGTGGCGGCATTGAGACTCGCTGAAACAGACGAGATTGACGCTTTTTGACCGACTTTCCACGAGGCTATGAGATGTGACTTATGACGAACTGCAAAAGCATGGGATAAGAGACTTATACGAGTATGCTCGAAGGCGTTGCAAGGCGGATACACTGTACGAAGAGCTATGGGAGGGTTTTTGTGATTGCACATACATGCGGCATACATAGAGATGGATATATGTTTGGAACGGCACCGTTTGCTAATGGGGCTGTATACGCTCTCAACTACGCATCGTTGTCGAACACGAGATAGTCTCAACAGGGAACATCAGCTACACGATGCCGGTATATTGCTGCTTCTCATGAGCGGCGCATATCAACGCCTCTCTGCACCACTGCCAGCGCGAATGATCATCTCTCATAACAGACCAGCCCCATGCCACCAGGCACCATCTGTTTATATATCATAGACCAGTGTTGGAAAGGATCTCGCAGGTACAATTCATCATCAACATTCGAGGAAGCCGTTTTTCATTCCACCGTAACAACAATGATAAAAACTTAAGTAGTAGTAGTAGAGAACCTCCCCTAATCGAAGCGCCGGAAGCTGCTCACTCAAGAGTCCGTTTCATTTCATCCTTCCCATTCGCTCATCATCCCCCATCGCCCACCCTCACTGTACTTCTTGATGTATCTCCATTGACCATCGCCGCTGGTTCCGCCTGAGGATGTCTTCGCCCATTAGGCTTCTTCCTCTGTGCCACTTCCGCATGCTGCCCATTAGACCTCACCGCTGAAGAAGTCTCCATGTCTTGGTCCTCCAATTCCCCCTCTGGGATTTGGTCGTTGTCGTCGGCCATCTCTGAGTCAGCCATCTCGGCCTCTGCTGCGGCTGTGGCCGCATTGTGCATTATCGCCTCCTGATTCTCGGCCCATATCCTGCATTCGTCAAGGTCATTGATGTCTGTCGGTCGACTTCGTAGCCACTTCATCCTTGGGCCAGTCTTGGCGATCTCGCTCACCCGGAAGCCGTATATGCGCGGCTCGTAGATGTTGCCGGGCCCTAGACCAGGCGCGAGGTTCTTCGAGGCCACGCCGTTGATCTGATCAGGCTGTTTCAATACTTGTCGGTCCAAGGGTGGCGGTGGTAGGTTTGGTTGTTGTGATGTTAATGAGGATGAGAGCGAGCCTCTTGAGGCTTTGTCCAGGCTGGCACTTTGTCCAACTGCAGTACTGCCGGATAGTGGTGATGACGCGGACATCGAAGTATCGGCCTGCGGTTGAGGCGGCCTTTGGCCCCCAACGTCGAGCTCGGGGAACGTCATGAAGAAGAGGCATCCAAAGGTTGTTCCAAAGAAAGCCCCATCGACGGTCTGAAAACGGCTATTGGGCGGGCTGTACACGTCCAGACAGCTAGGGCAGAACAACTTGACGGTCTCTTGTCCCGGTATGTCTGAGCAGCCCACTGGCAGAACTTTTGCGCCATGGCAAAACACTCGCGGGCAATGTCCGAAGTGGCCCAGCTCATACTTCTCCGCCATCTGCTGTATCCCTGGCCGGCTGGTAATGAACCTCTGGTGTATCAGGCCGTACAGCATCTCTGCCGAACTCTCGATGACGCTCAGATCGCTTGCCATTCGCAGGTGTCTCCTCTCGGCAGCCGCGGCCGCAGCATCTGCAGCCCTTCTGTATCCTCCCCTTGCCAATGCATCGCCATCCTGCATCTCATCTTCATCGTCGTCGTCTTCCTCTTCTTCCTCTTCCTCCTCCTCGCTCGCGTCTTCGGGCTCCACATCCAGTATCATCTCCAGCGCCTCTTTGTACATGGGCACTTGGCTTTGTAGGCCCGTCAGGTTGAAATCATCCTCGATAAAGTCTTCCGACACCTCGGCGAAATACTCGTGGCCGACCAGCGAGCAGAACGCCGAGATCCAGCTCTCGGGCGCTTGACTAGAGGACGACATGTGGTCGTTGTCGCTGTCGAGCTCGTTCAGGGCGACGTGGTGGACGGTGCAAGCTTTCGCAAACGCTGAGCTCAGCCCGCGCTCGTGAAAGTCTGGGCGGACCAGCGCCTCCCCTCGAGGCAGAGTCGGGGAGGAGTCTTGACGGTGGTGCTCGATCGGCGGCGGAGGCGACGAGCCCGACGGTGAGTCGCTTGTGAGCGCTTCGTCGACAAGTCGCTGAGCCACTTTCACGGCCAAGAAGGGGAAATCGGGCGAGAAGGGCTGTATCTCCTCTCACACAGCGTCGATCCAACCGCGATGTGTATGTTGCGGTCGCTGAGGTTGTTGGCGGCGGAATGGCGGCCTTTCAAGTGCGATGCCGGCTCTTGCAAACAGATATTGTCCCGCAGTCCTTCACTTGCGTCTTGCCGCTGCACATGCTCTTCCTAGAATGTCCGTGACTATCGGCAGGGCTCCAATACGGTGTCTAATCGCTCATTCACTCGTTCCAGGGCAGATCGGGCATCGGAAAGGCTGCAGTTGTGAGGTGAAGTTCTCTGTTGGGGTCGTCTCCACCGCTTGCGTTGCGTCGGCGGTCTGGCTGGATGTCGTCGTGCTCCAGCGCAGGGAAGGGCGGGAGAGATAGCCTTGTGCGACGTCTAGGCACGGCGCGGTGAGGTATGGCCAGCGGTCGAATGCGCTGAGGGATGTTTCTCATCAAGCGAACAACAAAGCACACCACCCACGCTCGACGAGGGGCTGACCCCAAGGTTGACCCGGCGCCGTAGATCTGCCTGCGATAGACTTCATCCATCCGATTTCTTTGTTGCGCACACTTCTACACGCTATCAAATAGAATTCATCACATGCAAAAGGTCTCAATAGGAGCGATACTTCATCACACGAGCCAGTATGTACAGTATTCAAGTCCTAGAACAACTCCTTCAGAATGTTCGTCAATCCATCGTCGCCGCCGTACCCCTCCATCCCCTCCGAATGCACGCCCCCGCTCGGGTACGCTCCGTCTTGACTGCCGTTGTTCATGCCAATGCCCTGGTAGCCTCCCGCTGCTTCAAAAAGGCTTGTCAAGTCGTGTACCATGCCTTCGGGGCTGCTGCTCGAACCTGCCGGAGCCGACCAGTTCTGTTGCGGTGTGCCGTTGTACAGTGACAACTCGTCCACGTTGTGACCTGCTAGTCCAGCCATGGCGACAGCAGCAGAACGACTGGACTCGAGATCGTCTTTCGCGGACTTGTTGTTCGACTGCCCGTTGGTCAAATCTTTGACAGGTAGCCCAAGCTTAGGGCCAACTTCCTTCAGCACGCGGATCGTCTTCCACAACCGCTTGCTCACCCAGCTACCCTTACTGAAGCCGCGCACCAGCTCAAGTGCCATGTAGAACTCCTCGCGCACATCGTCAGCAAACAGGGCGGGAGCATGGCTGACGGCCAAGAAGAGCACAGCCAGTGCTGATGTGAGGAAAGCGTTGAACAGGACCTGTTGCGTTCGATACAGGTCAGATGTTTGATTGATGTGCGTCAGCACCCGTACTGTGTCCTTTGCAAGGTTCACGGCATTTTGCGCTTGTTCGCGATTTTGCATGATGGAAGTGGCAGAATGCAGCACTGGTCGATAAATCAGGATTCGCATCTGATTAGCTCGAAGGTACAGTATGATGCGCAGTCGGTGGCCAGCGCGAGATGGTGCTGGTCCGATGGGAGTTGATGCCCTGGCGCCGTCGGTAGGATGCTCGAAGCGGAGATGTGCTGGAATGTTCTTGTGCCATTGGATGATCTGGTAGTCCAAGTAGCTCATGTCGTCGGTGTTGATAGGTACGCCGCCACGAGAAGGCGACATTGGGGCAGCTACAGATTTCCATACTTTGCTGCTAAGAGTCGAGTATTGAATCATGGCGCTGAGGTATGGCGATCTCTCTTCAGGCTTGGGCAGTTGAGGATCAATATCCGAGTCTTGAAGCGCGAATGGCATGCCTGTACCAAAGCTCCAACGGCGATCGAGGACATAGATCGCCCAGAAGAGCAGCACCGTGTCAGAACGCTCCGATTCGTCTTTGATCGCGTCGTAAGTCTCCCGTCGGTGAAGTCCAAGCTCGATGCAGAGCCGGGCTGTAAGGCCTATGATACGCCATGATGTGCCTTCGTTGTCGCGATGGAACTCGTACATTGCCTGTAAACTCGTCAGCTGTGGCATGGGTATCAAATGTTGAGTCAAATACCGTCATTGTAAGTAAACGAATCGCCTTCACACCAACAGCACCAAGAAGCATCGTATCGATCGCCGGCTGTACGTACTCGAACAGGCGTTGACCAAGATCGCTGCGACCACAAGCTTCTACGGTCAAGGCAGTAGCCAGGACAAGCTTCAATATGTTAGTGTCTTCGTCGTCAATCGAATCGGCACCCGGTAGGCCTTGTTGCATGAGCCCCGTTCGATGCGCAGCCTCCATGAAGCGGTATAGCTTGGTCGCATAGTCCACGACTTTGTTAACATCGAGAACTGGGTACATGAGCCCCATTTCGTCCTCATACACCCTGCAAAGCCTCAGGGCCTCTTCCTGTGAGATGCTCCAGATCGGATCTTTCTGTGCATGTATACTTTGCAAGACCTGCATGTTGCTTCCGACCGGAGACCTATCCGGTGTGACTTCTGCTGTGCCGGTTCCCGCTCCTCCACTGCCATTGTTCCCTTCATCGCCCTGACTTGTGATTCCCATGGTCTCCAGACTGCTTTTCGCTACCCCGAAGTTGAACGCGGAGCTTGTAGGCCCTCGAAAGCTATTCTGCTTGCTGTGGGACTGGTTCCGAGGTCGTGGTGCACTCGGAGACAGCATACTCGCGCCTGGCGAAGCGTGTAGATTGGGGTATGACCCGCGATGCGAAGGGTAAGGTGCAGATTGCAGCGATGGATCGATTGGAGTGGGTTGCTGTCCGACGCCCATTCCCTGTCCCATTTGTGCGCGCAATGTATTGAGACCCTCGTAAAGCGCATTTACTTGGTCCTGAAGCATTGCGATCTGGTTCGACATCTCTTTATACTCTTGCGAGTCCTTGAACCCATTGCAGCAGTTCGGCGCATACACGCATTCGAGGTTCAGGTTGCCGCATCGCTGGCAGGGAGTCTGGCCATTGCACTTGATCTTGCGTCGCTTGCACTCATTGCTGGAGAGTCACTGCCGTCAGCTATACTCGCACATCCGCTTGCTTAAGAATCCATACCACGCGATCGAGACGTATCTGTTGCGCCGGGCTCGTTGCTGAGTGCTTCCGCCATCCTCGGCCTTTCTCTTGAGGCCTCCATTCGCGTTGTCGTTGTCTTCGGCAGGCTGCTGCTGGAGCTGATGAGCCAAGCTGGCTATGTTCTGGACGTCCTGGTTCATGACCGCTGTGAGGTATCGAGGGCGGAAAAGAGGCCGTTCAAGTGGGAGAGTAAGCGGAATGTAAGGACAATTGCGGAGCCCTGACTGGAGAAGTGCGGGGACAAATCGAAGCGAGAACGGTTTTGTGGTCACGTGATAGTTCACATTCTTTCGGCATTTCGTTCGCTACATATTTGCAATTTATGGAGATCGTGTTATGGGCGTCTCGGGGATTTCAATGCATGGCATGAGAATTGGAAGCCCAGAAAGCAGCCAGTGATGAGCGATGCAATTTTCATGTAGATTGAGGCCAACCATCCTTCTGGATCAGCGGAACGAGACAGAATGGTGCAAAAGTAGGTGAAATTGTTGTTCTGAAGTCGCACATAAGTGCGATGATCCAGCACTCGACGACTAGCAATCCTCTGTTGTGCTTGGGCAATCTGAGGCCCTTCCACTCACGACTGAGTACTACCAAGTGACTTGCTTGTTGACAGCAAATCACAATCCTCGTCCTTGACCTTGAGATATGGTCCTCGTCGTTGCAGCGGCGTTGGTGATTGTGGTATCGCGGACGTTCGACGCTCAGAGGCTGCTTGCCGCTCCTTTCAGCGAAATGCCCTCGATGTCGCGACTGAGCTGGTGCTCCGTTTGGCCGAATATCGCCCACATGGCCCTCCAAATTTACGGAGACGCCGTGCCATGTGGACGCCACAGTACTTGGGCGTCCCATGGCACGGCGTCTCCGTAAATTCTTCAACCAGCATTCCATTCCTCATGATGCACCGGCAGCTGCTTGTCCTCCTTGCTGCCCAGTCAGCATCCTCTGCCTCAACACCTCCTCCACCATCCGCAGGTTATTCGCCTTGCCATTCACGATATTCTCGAGATCCTTAATACTCTTCCCAAGCTCTTCAATCTTGCCGTTGTAGAACTTCTGCGCATCGCCGGTCGTCTTCTCCACGTAGAAGCCCGTTCCTATGTCCACGAGTACGTGCTCTTCATCCGCGAGTTTGCCAGGTGCGTAGAGGGAGGACGTGAGAGGGACCAGTAGAGGCTTGTCTTCAAACAGGTCAGCATCACCGTATTGCAGATTCCAAACGCCCAATACCTTTTACGCTATTGGCAACTCCATTCTGGATGCTGATGTTACAGTCGCGAAACTTTTGCTGTGCCGTCCGAAGGTTTTGATATGAGTTCGTCAAGTGCTGAACCTCGTCGTCGAGTTGTTTCTTTACTTGTGACAGCTGTTGGACTGGCAGAGTCGCGAGATCGACTGTTGAGACGAGTCAGAACAGTATGCGCGGTTAATTTTGGAGCTTGAGAAACTCACTCTGCTGACCGGCCATGTTGTGTAGATCTGAAGTCTAGTGTTTGTGGTGAGGTTGAGGACGATCTGCGACAGTCACGTGATCGCAAAGTCGCTAAATCTTTCTTCCGACGTCACTCAATGAATTCCGCAGGCCTTGCGGCGTGTACCTTCGATAGTCGGCTTGAAGTCGAGTATATGTATATGTTATCTCCCCGAGGGCGAGAGCGACTAAGCTCATGATTAGAGCTCGAGCTGTCGAAAATACTTGCGACTTAAGGAGATGATCGCTTGTTCCAGTTGGCCGTAGATTTCTTGGGCAGGGGACGGGGTCACGACTTACATCAGACGCGGCATTTAACCTCTTCATGAGATCTCTATAGTGTTTAGGCAGTAGGAATGGAACGCAGTGGGACATCGAAGTATTTGTAAAGACTGTGGTTGCTTTTATCCGTCCGAATACTTCAGAAACATCATTCTGTCCCAATGAAAAAGAGAACAAGGCCACGAGTCCATCAACTGCCAAGGGCAGGAGACATCAGAAAGCCATCGCAAAATCATGCCGACGTCAAGCAGCAGCAAGACGAAGGCCGCGGCAAAGAAAATCGGGAGCGGCCATCAAAAAGACCAGTGGCGACAAGGCGCCTGTTGCACTCCCTCCAAGTCATGAAAAACATCCTCCACCAGCGACTGCCCATGTTGCAGACGCCGCTTCCCCTTCATGCAATTACTTCGAGCAGCTTACTCGGTGGCTTGGGTAGCCTCCAGAGCCTGCGCCCTCTGCTTCCAGAATTCGACTTCTGCCTGTAGATCGGCGATCTGAGTCTCAAGCTCATCACGCTCTTGAACCTTCTTTGCTCGTGACTTACGAGCGGCAGCAGTGTTTCGCGCACGCTTCAAGGCCACTGGGTCACCCTCATCAACAAGAATAGGTGGCAGAGGCTTGTCACGCTTGCGAGCACCGACACCAGCGATCGTAGAGTGCTTGACAACAGGGCTGAAAGGTCTTGGTGACACGTTGGTAGAGCTGCGCTTGCGGTTGCTCTCTCCCCCTGGGTGGACCATGATTGGGTTTGACGATGTGCGCTCCATGGCATGGTCAGTCGTACTTTCGTCGGGGAATAGAGAAAACCAGTTGTTGTCGGCAGTCATGCTGTCAGTGAAAAGAGGAGAAGTCTGATAGTCGTCCGGAGTCTCAAGGAGAGTAGAACCAGGAGTCGTCAGATTCGTAAAAGAAGTCGATGGTGGAACGGAGTCATTGAGCAAATCCTTTGGCGAAATGGTACCAGCCGCCGCCCCATCGTTGATGGCGGTAAAGCTGTTGTCGCCGGTGGGCATGAGCTCGAAGTCATACTTGCCATCGAACGTGAACAGTTCAGTGTCCCCAGCCGCGCTGAGGTCGCCGAATGTTCCGTCGTAGGCAACGTTGATGTCTGAATCCATGGTTAGAGAATGTGATGGCAACGGGGTCGGGTCTGTTTTACCTCCACCACCCATCGCGAAAGATGTAATATCGTTCACTTGCTGATACTGAAAGTCTCCCAGATTGCCGGTAGAGTTTGAGTGGAAAAGAGGAACAGGTGGACGTTGTTGGAAGGGTATCTCCTGGCTATGAGCTGAGTGTAGTTGTCCGTTCGTGTGGAACGCCGCTTGGTCGGCGGTGGTAAACGTGGGAATCAGCGACGAATCGAGCGAGGGAGCCCGACGGGAGGGAGCCTGCTGGAGGTGGGTAGGAGTCGGCTGCTGGAACAAGTCGAAGTCTTGCGTGAACACGGGCTGCGGCGTTTGCCTGGGCGGTGCTGATGGAGGAGGCCATGTTTGCTGTTGTGAAGCCGTTGTGGACGGCGGGTTGGTTTTCACAGGGCGGTAGTCTTGACGACGGGCGCTTTTCTTGTGAAGGTCCGGAGACGCTTCGAAAGTGGAGAGAAAAGTCTGGATCGGTGGTGGTTGTATGGTGACGACGCTTAAGCGGAGACTGCCATGATTCTGGTGTCTCTCGGGTTGTATTGTGTGTGTGTTTGTGTGAGTGAAGGTTGGAGGAAAGAATTTTGAAATGGTGGGGTTTCTGCCTGGCTTTAAACAACGGAACTGCGGCGGGCGGGAAAGGACACTGTGAGTGACTCACAGTCCTGCTGAAACGCTTGGACCGATACTGCTTTAGCGTTTGAGTTTAACGAAACTCTGCTCACGCTCCGTTCTGCTTTCCTTGGGGTTTCAATTTCTCTACAAGTTCTACCCTCTAATTCGATCTCATATTCTTCAAATTGGCATGTTCTTCGATTTTCCGCTTGAAAACATCACAACAATTGTTCCCATCTCCCCTCAGTCGTTCGAGCGCAATCGTCTCATCCAAGCTGATCCGGCTTAGCGTCAAGCCATCGGCCGAGCGTACCGCCCTTCTTTCGGGACACCGACCTTGCACTGCCTGCTGGGCGCGATGTGGGGGGCAAAGATACGACAGGATTGCAGGCCGCCCGTACACAGCATAGGGCGCAAAGGGCCAAGGCGCAGCATCGTTCACCGGTGGAAGTGCATTGCCGTCGGTGGGGTCTCCATTGACTTGAAATTCAATCGGGCCTCTCGGGGGAGTGTGAAGTGGAAAAGAGTCACAAATCTCCCCTCCTGGCGACTGCACAGTAATCGCTGCAAGAGGCGTGAAATGGCACGGTAAGATTTCGTTTTGTGGGGATTCAGCACGGAATGGACACTTCCTGTCTCTACCACATGCCTCTCCATTAATACCTCGTCGCGCCATGACCAAGGCAGTAGTAAGCCATACTGTTCTTGACACCATCTCGCCCGTAAAGACCCGTGGCCTTAAGGCGCTTCGCATTCGCGATGAGAAATGAATGTTCAATACGCGAAATCTTGTTAACCCCGAGCTCCGGTGAGCACCGAGAAGTGATTGACAGGTTTCAGCGTGCTGTTCAGATGATCGTTTTGCGCCTGCAGACCAAATGGAGCCTAAATATTGGAACTTCTATCTCCATCACTATGCTAAGGACTATCAAACTTGAGCTTCGTTCGTGACCTTGGTGGATCTTAGAGATGGAGAGACGATCATGTCGTTGTTCCTTTCACCTCACAGATCGACAAGGCTAGTCACATGCCAGGACCCTGAGGTCGATCTCGGCCTTCACATTTGAAGTCAGAAATTCTGACTCCACAGCTTCACCACCTTCACTTCAGACCATCAGGCTACTGACACGCCTACTATTTGAAAATGGCCGAAGACAACATCTACGACGAGATCGAAATCGAGGTACATCACACACACCCCCTCTCGCGGACACTCACTTCCTCAAAAGAACCCCGCAGCTAACACACTCATCACCAAAAACAGGACATGACCTACGACGAAACGCTCCAAACCTACCACTACCCATGCCCCTGCGGCGACCGCTTCGAGATCAACATCGACGACCTCCGCGACGGCGAAGAGATCGCCGTGTGTCCCAGCTGCAGTCTTCAGATTCGGGTGATTTTCGATGTGGATGATTTGCCGAAGCCGGATGGTGGTGGCGAGAAGGGCAAAGTGCAGGCGGGGACGCAGCAGGTTGTTGCTGCTGCGACGTGAATGAGACGGTGGTGATGATGTGATCAAGTGTTTGAGACTTGTGGAAAGGGGGGAGAAGAGGAGGATATCAGAAAGAGGCGAACGGACCCAGCTGCAGAGTGCCGAAGACATGTAATTGCGAATGTCTTCGTCTTGCTCGTGCTGGGCACTGCAAACCGTGCAGAAAACTGTGGAGTACAAGGCTCAAAGCTGGAAGTCATGCACAGTGCTCGGCCAGCAGCTCATCAGGCACTCTCGCTTGCTGTGGCCAGCAAAGCACGAGCGATGATCATCGCATAGCCGCGCTGCTTGTCAAGCGTCAGTCGCGGCGAATACTGAGCCGATGCCGGGTACGAATCATTGAAAGTGCTGGTAGAAATTGTTGGCTGGGCACAAGGAAAGCGACAGCACATCGGCACTAAAAGGGCATGGAGAAGCTTCATAAGATGTAGCAAGACCGCAGTCATAGAACAGCGAGCACTATGCAAGCCTACCAGCGGGCTCACATACACGTGCCACCATGTCCATCCATAGCCAAATCCCATACCCATGCCTCTCATCTGCTCTCACGGCGCAGGACCACCTGCGAAGTTCCACAATCAGCCGGTACACTCTTCTGCGACAACTTGCGTTCTACTCAGTCGGATCCGTACTGGGAGGGTGTTCTTCGTGGTGTGGGTCGACGACCAAGCCCAATTCTGAAGCCAATAGTGAGGTCAGGGTGCTGCCATCTCGTAGGTATACCCATTCGCCAACTCCTCCGCCCTCTTTCTGGTGCATGCCTTCTCCGACGACCACCCAATCGTAGCGCTTGGGCCCGGACAATGGTGACGAGAGCCAGATTTGCTTGTTCGGAGGCTGCTTGTTGATCACGTAGGTGCCGTTGGGAGGGAAGGTAATCGTCAGTACGCCAGCCTAGATTCTCACTGTCAGTAAATCGCTCATCTGTGAGTCTCTGCTTTGATGAGAGAATAGCTTACGCTGTACTCCACCTCCACATCCTCTCTGCCTTCCGCAAGCTGCTCAGCCTTCTCGTTCAATGTGTTCATGAACTCTTCTGATCGCTCGTGATATTCCTCATCGCTGATCTCAGTTGGCTGCGACGGGCGAGCAGTTTCTGATGGCTCCTCTTTCGGCGGTTGAGGCTCCTCTGTATCTGGCATCAAACCGGCACGTGAGCTTCGCGTCGACGAGATCCATCTTGGTTGTGAGGTCTGCACTCTCACAGCTCCCAGACGAAACGATGGCGAATGGAAACGGCGGGCATTGGATGGTTGGAGAAGGACTCTCGCTCTTGATGCGTTGGTGGCCGTTTGGCGGATCAAGCGGGTTGCGGTGGGCGTGGACATGCTGGGAGGCGTGGCGGATCGATGGATTGAGGGGATCGTGGTCTTGGATGTTTTGTTTCGAACGGGTGTAACAGCCTTACTAATTGGTGGTTGTTGAGCGGTCAGGGAGGAGGGTGCAATGGAGAGTTCCAACGGCAGAGAGGTTTGCGGGGGAAGCTTCAAGCTTCACGAAAGCATGCAGCCACATGGATGCCAAGACATTAACGTCACGCTCAGGGGTGAAGTGAATGTTTCTTCCATTCACTTCGTCGCTTACATTCTATCTTACTTATTCTTCGACTTCTCCGACACTTGTCCCTGTACTGTAACCTTCACTACTGCTCTGATTCCCTCTATTGCCTTCGGAACACTCCCTCTGCTTCTCGCCCTTCACTTTCTTCGACTCACTTCTTACTTAGTCTAACATCGATTCATCGCTTACATTCTACTTTACTTAATCTTTTACTTCTCTGTCACTTGTCCCTTTACTGTTCCCTTCACAACTCCTCTGACTCCTGCTATCACCTTCTAAACACTCCCTTTACTTATTGTCCTTCACTTTCTTTGACTTACTTCTTACTTGGTCCAACATTGAGTTGTCGCCTCCATCATAAGGGGCAGCGGATGCACGCTGTCTATATCGTTAGATCGAAGTGCGCTTGCAACCTCCTTGGACAAGCTTTCAGTAACGAAGTTCCGAGCACAGCACCACGCCTTGAGATCGATCGATGGTATAGCGGATTGAATTATCAAGAAAGCATCGTTTCATTCATGGTCTATCCAGCCTTGGATGATCTCCTGTCGTCGTCACTTCGTTCAAGCCTTGCGCTCAGCACTAACCTCCTGGATATCCTCCACAGCCTCGACCTTCTCCTTATCCGTTCCAAAGTTGTCCACAGCTCCACCCATAGCAAGGGTCATCTCCTTGCCCTTTCTTCCGATCAAATACCATGGCAGCTCGAACACAGCGTCGATGGATTCGAGGCTCTTGCCTGCCAGTTCTGGCAAAAAGAACCACGCCCACGCCAGACCGATCAATGTCACCAGAGAGAAGAACAGCATTGTACCGCTATGCTCCATGCCTATAAACATCGACGGGACCGCCTTGCTGTTTCCATACTGGTTGACGAAGTGGATAGTCATCGCGATCGATCCGCCGATGGCTCGGAGTCGAAGGGGGTAGATTTCAGAGTTGATCAGGTACTGGATCGAGTTCCAGCCCATAGCCCAGCCGAAACCACTCAAGTATATCATGACGATAGCGCCTGTTGCTGCGGATTTCTGGCTCTTGGTCTGAGTCTCCGGGTTGTCGACGCTGGTGTCGATGAAGAGGAAGATGGCCATGTAGAGCATGGAGATGAACTGCAACGTGATCCCGGTCATCAACGAACGCTTTCGGCCGACGAAATCGATGAGGAAGAGGGCGCAGATGAGTGCTGAGACGAATTTGACGACACCGAAGATGGCGGTCTATAAAAGGTCAGTCAAGGGGGAACCACCAAAGTAGCACTGGAGTCTCGAACTTACAGCAAACAGCTTCTCATTCTGTCCAGACTGTCCAACCATCTCGAAGTATTCCGGTGCGTATATAGTGATCGAATTGGCACCACTCCACTGACCAAGCAACTGGGACATAATCGAGAGCATCAGACGGTATCGGTTCGCAGATGAAGACACGAGCTCCTTGAGCACACCAGTCCAATGAGCACCCTGGGTAGCCTCTCGTTCACGATCCAGCTGCTCGTTGATATCCAGAAGCTCCGACTGCACATACCAATGATCTACAGGGAGGTTTCGCAACCGCGAGAGGTTCGACGACGCCTTCTCATGCTTTCCAATCTTGACGAGCCATCTTGGGCTCTCGATCGCGAAGAAGGATGTCGCGAAGATGATGGCGGCGAAGTAGATGTGCAGAAGGTTCGGAACGACCCATTGCATCTCGGACGAGTTGCTGATGTGGATCGAGCAGCCCCAAGAGGCGAAGTATCCCAGCATAATGCCCAGGTACACGCTGCCGGAGAACATACAGACAGCCAGTCCTCGAGTGAACTTTGGGGATACCTCAGCACTAAAAAGCCATGTCAGCCGTCCATCTCGATCAATCCTCGAGACCTCTCAACTCACAGATATGTCGGAGCCACGACAGTGGTCTGGCCAATTCCGAGTCCAGCAATGAATCGACCAGCGTACACCATACCGATGCTGCCATTGGATGCTGAGCCGAGGAAGATTGCTATACCAACCACCCATACTATGCAGAGTTCCCTTGTTGCCCAGAGACGTCCAATCTTGTCTGTGATGAAAAAGGCCAACAAAGCACCTCCAATCGATCCCAGCTGGACCATGGATGTGATATTCGAAAGGAGATCTGCTTGCTGATTTTCGCTCAGAGACGGGTCCTTAAGCCCGAAAAGATTGATGAAACTCTTCTGCGAGGCTGACGTTCCGATGAGACCCTCGTCCAGACCACGGGCAGCGCCCATAAGTCCAAAGACTGCAATCTTGTTAGCCCTCCCAGTCCCCGTTGCTCATTGTCATGCCATGCTCACCAAAAACGCCATACCACAGCTTCCAATTCAAAATCTCTTTGGGAGAGTCATCTTGCCTTTTGAGCCACAGCATCTTGGCTGACAAGGTCGTGGCAGAAGAAGCTCGAACGGCGGTGCCTAGGTGAGAACCTTGGAAAGCTTGTGCAGACAACAACCAAGAGAAAACGTCAAGACAAGAAGAAAGAGAAGCTCTCCTCTGACCAAGCCTCCGTTGCTGCTTGGACGCCGCGGCGCCAGCGGTGCTACTCAAGTACTTATATACGTGACTCAAAACCACTTACGACACAACCGCGGTGGGCAAAGATGCACCGAGAGTGGCACGCGGCGCAAGGCGCGCTGCTAGCTGTTCTCTCCATTCGATTCTCCACGACACTAGTTCCTGCGAACAGGGTACGGGGCAGGTCGTGGAGTGCAGAGACACGCGCAGAGTTGTGGAGAAAACCGGAGGAAGAGGCACAAGACCAAGAGTCCAAGAGTGTTGAATGCTACATGCCAAGGAGGCCAAGATGTTACTACTGAACGCTTGCGGTAGTGATATATCAGAGAGACATGCAGTCAGGCGGAAGGTGTTGTTATGGCTGCTTTGGCCGCCAATCGGTGGTTGCGAAGAGGGCAAGCGTGCCGTCAGGTTGAGCTCCTCCTCGCACGAGGAGCCTGTAGGCCGGACGATGGCCGAGTGTCTGTGTCAGGTTCCACGCCGTCGGCCTGTGATGTGAGAAATTGCCACGAGAGGATTGGCTGGCGGTTTACCGCAATCGGTATCGCACGGCGTTTGCAGGCATGTGTACCACACGTGAAGGTGGAGATTCAACCCCATGGAGAAAGCTTTGCCTCCGCTTGTCGCGTTGCAGGAAGCGTTCCGACAGACGGGTGCAAGAGACGGGTCCGAAAAGAGTTTGGAAGAGTGGATTTTAATCCGTCTGTTAAACGTTCGCTTCCGCCTGCTATCAGCCATGGCGTGAGAATCAGCCACGGCTGAGAGATTATGCGGTGTGCAATCGCCCGACAAGCGAGTACTGAAGTCGCCGTGTCGAGGCTCTTTCGCAATGGACGGCGTTTTCGCTCAGAGCAAGGGCGTCCGTTGGAGAGCCGCTATCCTCTCCTCCAGGATCAGGATTGCAACATGCCAGGTCTATTGGCAGAGGCACAGTCGTCGACAGCGTCGAAGGACATGCCGCCGTAAGCACCCGAATGGTCCTCCTCGAATCCACTCATCCAACAGCAAGTGGACGATAAACTTCAATTGCCAAGTGGACGGCAATAAACACCGAATGTCGCAGTGAAAGTGACCCACCAACGCTGACAATTGCAAGAGCTCTTCTTGGGTCTGGACTCTGCAGTGTAGTCTTTTCTTATCACGCGTCGACCTTCAGGCGTGGTTTACCCACTTTATCCGCTTCCTCATCAAGCGCATTGACTTCGGCCTCAACATACGGGATGCCAGTCTTTCGTCGGGTCTCCTCGGTGATCTGTTCAATCTCTCCAGGAAAGAATACCCTATCAACGCCAGCTGCTTTGTCTGAGTCGACGACTCTCTTGTAGAGATAGTCCATTCGTTCTCTGAAGTCGTCTAGAGATACGAAAAGGTCTGGCTTGATGGCAACGAAGAAATGGCCAACATCTGCTGGTTTGTTACTTGGATCGTAGGGCCCAGTGACGTGTCCAGCAAATGCGCTGCCTGAAAGAACGCCAGAGAACACGTCCATCACTGTTGAGCGAGCTTTGCATTAGCGATGCGATGCGATGGGAATCCTTCTCAACTTACTGATTGATAGACCTGAGCCTTTGGGTCCACCCATTGGCAACATCACGCCTTCCAAGGCCTTGGCTGGGTCATCTGTTTGTCGGCCTTCGCCATCAAGAGCCCAGTCTGTGGGGATCTTTTCTCCTCGTCGTTTGGCTTTGTAGATTTTGCCTCTAGCAGCAACAGATGGTGCCATATCTAAGATGAATGGTTTTTCCTTGCCTCCAGGTGCTCCACATGCAATTGGGCTGACACCCATTAATTTGCTCTTTCCTCCCCACGCTGGCAGTGCTGGTGAGCTGTTGGTGAATACAAGGCTCATCATGCCAGCATCGATAGCCTTCTGAACAATCCAAGCTGGATCAAAAGTCAGCTGCTATCATCTTAATACCTTCTGGAGGTACACTCACCAGACATGCCAAAATGGTTGCTATGCTTCACGCTGACCATTCCAATACCATATGTCCGAGCCATTTCGATGGCTTTACCCATCCCCAGATCGGCCGCCAGAAAGCCGAACCCATTGTGAGCATCGACTTGTCCCACGACCGGAGTGATCTCCTTCCAGGTTGGCGAGGCTTTCGCATCCAGGGCACCTTGCCGTACTCGGGTCATGTAAGATGGGATCCGGTTCACTCCGTGCGTATCAATGCCTCTCAAGTCTGCAGCCACGAGGCATTTAGCCACGATTGCTGCATTTTCGGGTGAAACTCCGTTGCCTTGGAGCACTTCCTCCACGAAGGACTGAGCATCGGCCGGTTTGACATGGACTTTCTGGGCTTCTGCTCCTTCTTGGGCCATGATGAGCTTGTCTTAGGATTGAATTTTGTGTTGTAAATGCCGGACTTGGAATAACCGAGTGATGGTAGGATTTGCAGTCCGTGTCTCCCTTTCGAAGTGGCCTTACTTATATATCGTCGTCGATGATCCGTCCTCGGTCCTACTCATACGCAGTCTGTTATTCTCTCGGCGTAGACTGTTGTTAGACGGTCCAACTTACGGATCCGCGATGTAGATAGTGGTGATGGCAGCGGATCCGAAGTTCTTACAGTGCTCAGCGCTCGTCTACACCCACCGACCTCGGCCAATGCGGTTGCTTGAGGCTGCTAATAATGGGGTTCACTCTATTGGTCTTTGCGATATACCTGAGATCAGGCTTCACACTGAACGAAAGGTCAAGATCTCCATCAAAGCTGACGATATGAATGGTTCGTCCCTGCCCTGCCGTAGCATCCCCCACAAGGGAACCGAGATCGAGTACCGGTATCCGGCAAAGGAATGATGCAGGTCGTATGGCACCACGATCTTGCAGCTGCAGACTCTCAGATCCGCTTCGGGGTCTCGCAAACATTTGCTCAGGGTCGATTTTGATGGACACCTTACCATAATTGATTGTAAATGTCGAGGTGGACGCACATTGTTGTTATTCTTGCGCGATGCTCGTAGGCGCAACAGCCGCAGAGACAGCGGCTCTCTCTTCTGCCACGTCGACCAATCGGGCCTTTCCTCACCAATGACTTCTCACGACCACCGCCTAGTGGTGTGTACATGTAGCCGTCAACCCCCACCCCTCCATCTCCCTCCGCTCCGCAGTCCTGGCATACTCCGCGCGCCCTACAGTGAACCTGAGAACGACGAAGGCATGGCGCGATAGCACAGAGCGCGGAGACCACTCGTTCGCCATCGAGCTCGAGGAGCTTCCACAGGCAGCACTTGCGCCGAAGACTACTACCACACCTACAGCCCTCACACCGGCCTCTACAGACAGTCTCCGGCGCAGGCGCAAGCTTTGCGACCTCCTCGAGCGTGAGATGAAGTTCTCCCACAGCATCCAGTTCAACGCTGTGCCGGACTGGTCTTCAAACTATATCTCCTACTCAAACCTGAAGAAGCTCATATACCAGCTTGAGAAGCAAATTCACCAGAATGGCCAGCCAACCTCTAGCCAGGACCCCGAGTCCTCGCCTTTGCTTACATCCAGCTCCTTGGACGATCCGGACAAGGTCTTCTCGAAGAAGTTGGACGACGAGTTGGAGAAGATCTGCAGCTTCTACCAGCTGAAAGAGCTTGAAATTCTTGGTGAGGTCGATGCCCTGCTGCGAGATGTGGAAGAGTTCGAGGCTGAGCATGCCGCTGGTGAGGACGGCGAAGATGCTCTGCGCAGGCAGAGTGTTTGGGCCAAGGCACGGCAACAGAGCATATTTCGCAGCGTCGCCAAGCGGCGGAAGACCTCAACAATAAGCAGCGGACGAGCAGGTCGTGCACCGGAAGACGACGATGAGAGTGATGACGACGACAACGAGCACACTGCGCTCAATAAAAGTCAGGCTTCGCTGGAACGACGTCCTACAACCCGGAGCAGAGCGTACTCGAACGGTGAAAGGGCAGATGACTTTGGTTCTTCTGAGTTCCGCCGCAGACCAAGCACGGCCTTCAACGACTTTGGGGACGATGCGCTTCAAGCCCTATATGACGAAGGCATAACGCTGAAGAAACGCATTGTGAATCTCTATGTCAACATATGCGAGCTTCGCTCTTTTATTCAACTCAACCAAACCGGCTTCAGCAAGGTTCTCAAGAAGTATGATAAAATCCTTGACAGGAATCTGAAGAGCTCATATGTCGATGCCAAAGTCAAACCCGCCCAGCCGTTCCAACAGAGCTCAATGGACCGTCTGGAAGAAAGCTTGCGGAAGGTTGAGGGATCATATGCTAGTATTGTTACCAAGGGCGATGTGGAGGCCGCACGACGAGAACTGCGTTTGTCCCTGAGAGAGCACGTCGTGTGGGAGCGAAACACCGTCTGGCGAGAGATGATAGGCATCGAAAGAAAAGCTCAAGCCGCCAACTTGGGTATCAGAAACACCATGCTCGGACAGGACAATGACCCCAAGAAAGCAAGGCTGCAGGGTGACGCGGATGATGGGACAATCAAAGAGGTCACTACTCCCATTGGCAAGTACAGATGTCCAAAGTTCTTGGTTTCGGGCACCTTCTGGGTTCTGGTCGCTATCATAGCAGTATTTGCGGTGCTCCTTGCAGTTCCCATTATGGATCGACCTGAGCAACAGAATTGCTTGGCTCTGGTTATATTCGTCAGCTTACTGTGGGCGACGGAGGTAAGAAGGCTCCAACAAAAAACGTCTATTAATCAGTTCTAACCAAACACAGGCAATCCCGCTGTTCGTCACATCACTACTGGTACCGTTCTTGTGCGTGGTCTTGCAAGTTGTTCGAGAGGATGCCAAACCGTACCGTCGACTATCCAGCAAAGAAGCAGCTGGCTACGTCTTTGCATCCATGTGGACACCAGTCATTATGTTACTGCTTGGCGGCTTTACCATTGCTGCAGCCTTGAGCAAGTACAACATCGCCAAAATGATGGCCACCTTTGTGCTGTCTAAGGCTGGGACGAAGCCTAGGACAGTACTGCTGACAAGTATGGGAGTGGCCACATTCGCCAGCATGTGGATCAGCAACGTCGCAGCACCAGTCCTCTGCTTCAGCATTATCCAGCCTATTCTTCGGAATCTTCCTGCTGACAGTGAAATGTCCAAGGCACTGTTATTGGGAATCGCGCTGGCATCGAATATCGGAGGCGCAGCCTCCCCAATTGCGTCTCCGCAGAATCTCATTGCGCTGGAGAACATGGAGCCGCAGCCAGGTTGGGGCACTTGGTTCTTCATTGCACTGCCAGTCTGCATCATCAGCATATTAGCGATCTGGCTGCTTCTGCTGGCTACCTTTAGACCGGGCCGAAATACCACAATCGTACCTATCCGGCCGATGAAGGACAGGTTTACTGGCGTTCAGTGGTTCATCTCACTGGTCACTATCGTGACTATCGTGCTTTGGTGCATCAGCCACCAACTGGAGAGCGTCTTCGGCGATATGGGCGTTATTGCCATAATTCCGCTTGTGTTGTTCTTTGGCACAGGCATTCTGACGAAAGAGGACTTCAACAATTTCTTGTGGACGATTATCATTCTTGCCGCTGGTGGCCTGGCTCTGGGGAAAGCGGTCAACAGCTCTGGATTGCTCAAGACTATCGCGATTTCGATTACAGATGCCGTTGCTGATCTATCCCTGTACGGCGTTACCTGCGCCTTTGCAGCGCTGATTGCAGTCGTGGCTACCTTCATCAGCCATACAGTCGCTGCGTTAATCATCCTTCCCTTGGTGCGTGAGGTTGGAGCTGGCATGGCCGAGCCGCACCCGAACCTCCTTGTCATGGCCTCAGTGCTCATGGCGTCCGCTGCCATGGGTCTGCCAACCAGCGGTTTTCCGAACATGAGTGAGTCTCTCAATCCCCGTTCACGCTTGTCCTGTGCTAACGTATTCGCAGCTGCAATCATGATGGAGGACTCGCAAACAGGGCAAAGGTACCTGCAGGTCAGGCATTTCCTGACACGAGGTGTTCCCGCCAGCATTATCTCGTACGGTATCATCATAAGCGTTGGGTATGGTCTCATGATGGCGGTTGGGTTTTAGACGACAGCCTAGAGAACCTGCTGCGGATATATTTTAGAATGGCGATCGAGCATCGGCATCCGAATAAGAGCAACTCTTGCATCTCAATGTTGCTCCCTGTCCTGCCTTTTCACTCGACTGCATCTTCGATATCCTGAACTGCTGTCTCACGCATCATTCTCGGGATCCTCCTCGCCGTAGTTCTCCTCTTCCTTCTGATCCGCCACTGCACTCTTGCCAGCCTCCGCAGCTTTATCCTCCTCCATTTTCTGCGTCAAGAACGTATTGATCTCACTCTGCATCTCCACCGCCTTTGCACGCAGAGCAGATAAATACGCCGTCTTGTCCTGCACGCTTCCTCCTTCTTTCGGCGGTAACGCAGGCAACTCGAACGAGATCGTCTGCGTGGATGTTGGGGACTTGTAGTTGGCTATAAGCTGCGTGCCGGCCATGGTCGCTCGATTGGGGAGGATGTTGATGGGTAGATGGCTTAAGAACAGGTTTGAGAATTGGTGATGAGGCGGGTACTGACGGCTTTGGACGGATTAGGCCAAGCGGCGGGATTAGCCGAGAGTTTAAGCGAAGCCGTAACTCCATCTTTGTCCGGACTTGTATGGTAACTCCTTTTGCTGTTTTGGATGAACAACACTTCTTGTCGAGCGCTCTCTTTGAAGATCATGAGAACTGACGCCATGCCCATAGACTCAGCCAGAGCTGCATGGCTTAATACCGCTATCGCCGATGGACATAGCATCGTCGACGACCTCGAGAAATGTTGCTACGAGTGAATAGGTCTTTGAAGAAATCAGGCTGAAAGGAGAAGTATAAGTATACCGTGCATTGTTCATCTCGTCAGTTCAATTATCTCAAGCTCGGATCCAGAACTCCTTCTCTGCCCTTTTTCATTGATTGGAATTCAGCATGGCAGAAGCAAACAGCGGGCAGGACCTGGCCAAGACGATGAAAGGTATGTGGTTGTCGCAGATGACCACCAAACCAATATACTTGCTAATACATCGATAGCCCTTGTCCTCAAGACAACATCGGAGCCACCGACCATCCAGACCGTTGAGACTCCTCAACCAACACTGGGAAGTGCTGTGGTTCGCGTGTTGCAGATCAAGGTCATCAGCTATACGCGTGAGGTTATGAGTTAGTCTCCCACTGTGTGTCATCGTAAACATATAGCTAATCCCCTGAGCAGACGGCAAGCGTAACTACCAATTTCCCATGCCACTTATCCCAGGCTTCTCAGCCATCGGTCGAGTTGCAGCTGTTGGAGCAGATGCGACGATGGTCAAGCCTGGCGACTTGGTGTACGTGGACTGTACCACCCGGTCCCGAGACAATCCCTCCGACGTCTTTCTTGCTGGGGTTGCCGATGGATATACTGCAGGCTCGAAGAGGCTCATGAAGGACGTCTGGCGGAACTGGACTTACGCTGAATACTGCAGAGCTCCGTTGGAGAATCTCGCAGTTCTTGACGAGCGACGCTTGTTAGGCCGTCCTGGCGAAGGAGGGCTGGGCTATTCAATCGACGACTTGTCCTTCATATCGACACTCTTGGTTCCATATGGAGGCTTGAGGGACATCGAACTGCAGGCTGGACAAACCATTATCGTGGCTCCTGCTACTGGCCCCTTTGGAGGCGCTGCAGTTCTCGTGGCATTAGCAATGGGTGCGAGAGTCATCGCGATGGGCCGCAACGCTTCGTCTCTTGCCAAACTCAAAGCAACCGTCCCTACGCCCGGACTCGTCGAGACTGTGCAAATCACAGGCGACATCAAAGCTGAAACCGAAGCCCTCGCAAAATTCGGCCAAGCTGACTCATTCTTCGACATTGGACCTCCTGAAGCCTACCAGAGCAGCCATCTCAAGTCAGCAATCCTTTCTCTGCGGCATGGAGCTCGTATCAGCCTGATGGGTGGCTATCGTGAGGACGTGGCCATTCCTCATGTGGTCATCATGCATAAGAATATGCAGTTGCGTGGAAAGTGGATGTATGAGAGGAGTGATATTGCGGATCTGATCAAGTTGGTTGAGCATGGCATATTGAAGGTTGGTGAGGCGGCTGGTTCTCACACGTATGGCCACTTTTCCCTCGAGCAGTACAAGGAGGCTTGGGACCTTGCTGCTGAGCACACTGGTTTGGGGGATCAGATCCTGGTACAGCCATAATGATTATCATCAATCACCGCTCTAGCTGTTATCTCCAGCCAGTTTGGGGTAGCTTTACGAGTTGATCCTGACCCTGACTCATCTCACGAAGCCTCTTGAAACGTGAGCATCTTTTGAAGCCTCCAATCCACTTGCAATGCTTGTTGAAAACGAGAAAGCCCCAAGCTGACTACTTGCCAGGATGAGCACTGTCCAAACAACACCCACACCGCGCACATGGCGACACCAAGACGACACAGGCGACTACGTCATCTCAACATCAACGCAACTCCTGGACCGCGAGTTCATCACAGCCTCCTTCGCAACAGAAGACATGTATTGGGCGAAGCCGCTTGGTTCTGAACAACTGGAGCTGACGTTGAGCCAATCCCTAACCTTTGGCCTGTACAAGTCAACGCCGCTGTCTTCGAGCAAGCGTGACGATTCGCCTTCGTCGCCGAGGACACCTTCCCCAACACTAGAGGCCGAGAAAGACGAGGATCTGGAGCAGATAGGGCTGGCTCGCTTCGTCACGGATCATGTCACGTTTGTGTACATCTCAGACGTGTACATCGTGAGGGATCATCGGGGAAAAGGACTTGGTATGTGTTCTGAAACGAGCAGGATTCGAGCGCTCGTCAAGCCACGAACGAACCCCGACCCGCTGACCTGTAGTCGTTGCAGGACGATTTCTCATGTCTTGTTTCAGGGATGTCCTCAAAGGCATGCCCATGCTGAGGAGGGTGATTTTACTTTCGGGCTCGAAAGTCACGCAGGGCTTCTACGCTCGGGAATTGGGCATGTGGGATACACGTGAGGAAGAGAATCTCGCGAGTATGACCAGAACAGTATACGAGGATTGATCGTCCTAGTTGATGATACATCGTGCAGAAGCACTTTCGATTTGGGGTGATCATGATTAGTGCTGCGAGCCTCGGATGTTGGCCCATGCGAGTTCGGAGCGATGTGGTTTGTCGTCGTCAGCGAATCAGGAAGAAAAGTGTTTGCGGTTTCGGTGCCCTATTCGAACTCAAGCAGCGTCCATATCTTGCAAGAGTGCGAAAGATGATCGGCATGCATGAAGCATCCTAAACATAGGGCTACACATTCAGCGACACGGACCACCGACCTCAACTACCATGCCGCCAGCTCTGCAGCAGAGAAGATGGTGTACTGAGCCAGATGTGGCTCGAAGCCCAGCACTGCTCTGGTGAACAAGTATCGCGTCTGTTGACGAGTTGCATGGATTGCCGTTGTTCGTTGGAGAAGGCAGGCATTTTGCAGGCGCGTGCTGTGCGTGGGAAGTTAGGATGAAGGATCAAGGAAGGATTGGTGATCTTTGATCCTGTCAGCGGCGCCGGGGCGGGCGCAAAGGCAATTGCGGCAAGACCCTCGACGGCGCAAGTGGAAGGATTGTGCGAGGCTCGCCATGCCGAATAGGGGAAGTCGGACAACGTCTGCTGGCACATGAATTCTCGACGACGCATCCTTCGAGCCGCAAGAACTGTCACGTACGGTTACAAGTGGTTTGCTATTCCACATCGACATGCATCGCGGGTCCGTCCGAGCCACACGGCGCCGAAGTCCTTCTTCAGCTGTTGGTGATCGTCGCAAAGTCAACCGCTGACGGCAGCGCTCAGCGCTGCTCAGTCAGACTGCTGAATCGCTGAAGCCAGTCAAAAGGTACCAATTCGGTAAGTCTCAAGGAAACTGGGGCCTGTGGTGCTTACGAGGAACCGTAGAGTTCTGTTGGTGCTGCGTTTCCTGGCCCAATGGAGCATGGTAGAGGCATGGAACCAACGTGGTCTGCCAATCTGCGACTATCGCGATGCATTCCCCGGCTGAAGTGGTAATGTGGTCGTTAAAAGGGCTGTGACCATGTCTTCGTGAGATGACAGACATTTCCGACACTCTTCCTCTTCCTCGACAACAGCTCTCTCTCTCCCGCCTTCATACAAACAGCTGCAACTCATTGCCATCATGCTTGGACCTTGTGCAGTTGTCCCATTTGATGAGGGCGCGTACTGGATAGAGCGCTACGCGGGTCCAAAGGCATACAGAGATTACACTCGGTTCGTACTCGTCTACCATATCCACTCCGCTTCGATTTCTAACAAACCTCCCAGCCAGCCCCACCACAATGTCCATGCCTCAAGGACACCCAGCTCGTCCAAATCGTCTGTCAAGACTTCTACAAGCAGCAATAAATCGACCAAATCGTCAAGATCGTTCTTCGGCAAGAGTTTCTCGAGAGTCTTCTCCAGAAGATCCAGCTACGACAGTGTCGCTTCAGAATGAGTTGAACCACTTCTCACCGGCCACGAGCTTCGACCCAAGGCGTCCGTCGATTATTTTGGATCGAAAGCTCCCGGCCGAGTCGTCGTCGTGTCAGATAAGGCGGCAGCTGCCAACGACAATGTCGATCCCCTGGCTCTAATACACCGGGCCAAAGTCGGTCGACAGGGTCTTCGACGAAGAAAACAAGTTGATTTTTGAGTATTCAGACGCATGATATCAAACATCGGTTGGAGTTGTGTGTGAAGTTTTGCATGAAACAGATACCCCGAGCGAGAGAAGCTCCCTTTCCTGTGTACTTCAAGAGAATGAGCAGTCACAATCAATATATATCTTATATGTTCGCGTTCATCCCCATTGTCTGGCTCTAATCTTATACACATTCCGGGCGGCAGCCGCTGGATCCTGGACTCAAGTCAACCGATCGCGTGAAAGCAGCGGATACGATGAATCCTTCCTCCTTGTTACGTTCAGACTGGAATGTCTATTCCCAATACTCTCGAGCTGTCTAAGCGTTATGAACTACAATCGAGAGCTTGGTCGTGGTGCGAATATAAGAGATGGCAATGCGTTCCACTTTGCGCCGGACGACAATATAGTCATCACAGGTGACTAGTCTACCGTCTGAATGGATTGGTGAATTCCGCGCGGCAGAACACGCCCATACTCCCTCACCAACATACGCATTCCTCAAGACTGCGGACTACCAAGACCTCGTTACTTATTGCACCTTGCTACATGGCTCCCGTTATTTGAGCATTCCAACTACCCTCGCGGCCGCCACCCGGCATGGCTTTCATACGATATACCACAGCTTCCATCTCGTGGCCAACCACTAATTCCTCGCGTCTGTACGACTTAACGGCCTCGTCGCGACTATTTCAGACATGATTGCACGCAGCGTGACGTTACTGCTTCTGCTGTTCAACAACATTGCCTTCGCGCAGAACACCTTCCGATGCGTAAGGAGATAGATACACACCTTTGGCCGAGCAATTCTAATACTTCGCAGCCTCGAGACCACAGGACCGTCGTAACTGATGCCAATGGGGAGCAGTACATGATTGGCTGTGGCGATGATACCTATCCGGCTTCTAATAGGAACTTTCAAGCTGCTAATAGCTTCAACGACTGCTTTGCTACCTGTATGTTCCCAACATTCACGCGACCGAGTCCCAGGGGTAGGGCTAATTGCAGCATCCAGGCTCGGCTTCGCCTACGACCTGTGGAGCATTCACATATGTAGGAGGAAGGAACGGTGTTGGGGGAGGCGTCTGCTACCTCAAGCCGGCACAATATCCTTCTTATTGGCAGGGGAACACTGACACAGCTTTCGTCGGGGCGATCAACATGCGGTACTAGTAAGTCACAATCTCTCAATGCTACTCAGCACGAGCCTTTCATTGACGAATTCGGACTATAGTCGAGGTGCAACGGGGACTACATCGGCCGTAGTGCCCCAAGACTCTGTTTCATGTCCTGCACAAAACGGCAAGGTGATCAGAGATTTATCCGGCGTCGAATATGTTGTTGGTTGCGCTCAGGATACTACAGATGGTTCATTCGCCTCCCAGCAAGTGAATGGGGGCTTCGACGATTGTTTTAACTATTGGTGAGGAGACTGAATACGCCCGTGGTGAGGAAGCTTCCGCTGATTAACCGTAGTTCCAACAATGTGCTCGGTACATGTTACTACTTCACCTTTGTTGGGTACGTACGTCACGAAGGGGGAGAGCGACGTGAAACCTTTTGCTAGGCGTGTGTAGTACGATCAACGCTTACGAAGCTTTGCTCAGGGGCACAACGGACGGAACGGGCGCGGGAACATGTTATTGTCAGTCTTCTCGACCTGAACCAACGGTATCATACACTGACTGGCCTTCCCTCTCAAGTGAAGAACAAAAGTCGGGGAAGCTTCGCCGGCAGCAACAACAACTTCGTTGGTGCGGTTCAATTGGCCCGTTACAACGGCGCCGCAATCACATGGCCTACGACTACGACGACTGTGAGACCCAGACAATCTTGATATGCTAGACATTACGATGGGGAGCTAATGAAGAACAGCCTTCACCGACTCCAAACGTTGTCTCCCTTTCTGCACGCCAGGCGCAGGAGCTGCAGACAGTCTATTACACAGTGAGTCCTGCAACACCCCAGCAGCTCTTTGGAGAAGGTTCCGATTCTAGATGTTGCTTTTCAATCGAAGACTGAGATGTCGTTGTGCCTATCGAATCAGCATGCTGACTTTTTATAGACTGTGCAATACTTTACAGCGACGATTGTGACCAGCTATCCTGTCACGGCCACGTCAGTCTCGACTCGCTTCGTTACTTTTACGTCCAGTATCATTGTTACTGCGACTCAAATCACTACGCTTCCAGGTAGGTCTCTTTTTGTTTCCGGTCCGACAGTGGCCCTTGGCTGACCTCCTACCAGATGTTACCACGACGCTGCAATTGACAACCATCGTGCCTACAACAGTAAGCCTTGAAAGCTCAATATCGGCATTAAACAGGAGAGAGTGAACTGACCTTTGCACTCTCTGCTTTCAGGTCGTGACCACACAAATCTTCACGACTGTTGTCGTTGCGACAACCACATTGCAATTGACCACGGTGATTCCCACCACGGTAAGTCATGCAAAGGACGAAGAGCTCGTTCGAATCAAACGCTGACCCGTTCTCTCCTTTAGGTTGTGACTACCAGGTCAGTAGAAACCCCGACAGGTCTTTGTAAATCAAGAAGCACTTGATAGACTTGGAAAGCGCTTTCACCATTTCGGAGCTGACTCTCTTCCAGATTCGGAAACACTGTCCAAGTCACCACTATCGTCAATACGCAGACCACAACTATTATTCCAGTCGTGACTGTAACGCCGACAACTGTATTTGGCCAAACAATTACAGTCACTCCGAGCTTTGGATAGTGCCGTTCAAACGTGGAATAGGGTTGACGAAGAATGGAATGCAGAAAGGAGAGGGCGGGCGACGTCGATGGCGGCTGGAACTTAATGGTTTGCTTGAAACGACCTCACAAAATGAGTCGATTCTGCAGAGGTGTCATATATTCCACAGCTAACGGCAATAATTTCGCTGTGTATATGTGCCTGAAGTGAATGTTGAAAGAACTCAGAGAAGACGTGTGGTCAAAGTAGTCTCGTGATTTGTGGGGCCGCTCGGCGACTGCCGGCGTTTGCGCTAACAACTAGCGGCATGTGGGGCGCCAGCCAGCCGCTGATCTGCTTTCGAGGTTCCGTGCGTTCAACATTCGCACGTCCAACCTCTTTGTTCAGCAAAGAGGCCCAAGTCCCGCCTTCTCCTCGAACCATTACTCGCGACCGCACCGAAAAGCCGCCGCAACCATGGCCGGCGACGACAAGAAAATCACCGTCAATGGCAGCTCAAATGGCTACAACCCCTCCACGCAAGACAACATCACCATGGCAATGCTCCAAAACGGCGGCGTCAAGCGCATCCAAAGCGGCTTCCAACAACGCCTCGACGAAGCGGGCTGGTCAGAGAATCTGCGCAACTACGTGACGCAACTCTTTCGAAGCGGCGAGGCCCAGACGTACGATGAAGCACTGAGCAAGGTCAAAGAGCATGTTCGTGTGCAGCCTTTGGACGAAGAGGAAAGGGCTGTTGTTACGAATGGGGCTGGTGGGCCGGATTTGGTTATTCCGTCGGAGGTTGCGAAGGATGCGGCGGAGGTCGTGAAGAAGGAGTTGGCGAAGGTGGTGAAGATGGAGACGAAATGAAAGAACACGGTGAAGAGATTTGATTTGGACATACACAGGTCGCTGGTTCTTTCTGCGACGGTCACCGCAACAGGCTGAACGGACGTGCATGCTGTTGGCGATTCAGCGCATTGCAATTTTGCGCACATTGTCAGAAGTTGCGCAGTTGCATGGCTCACCTCTCGAGAGAACCGTACGACGACTTGTCCCGGCTTGGCACAATCGGGACATTGAGCAGATCTTGATGAGGATGACAGGATTGCAGCCAAGAAATGAAAGGTCTTGGCCGCCCTTACGACGGACTCCGTGTCTCATATCACACTGAGCGACCGCCTTTGGGAATGGGAACGGTATTAACATTTCGACGACCACCGACCCACATGCGCCGAGAGATCAGGGCTTCGCCCACCAAGCAGGATCGGAACAAGGCCACGGAGGGTACAAAATAAAGAGACGCATGACGATTATGCAAAGCAAGCAGCACTTTTAGAGGCAGTCACGTCAGCTTGGCGAAGATTTTGTGTTTAGAGTTGACCTGGTAGTGGAATGGATACTTCGAGGGTCATGGACATGATATCAGCGTACGCGCAAGCAGTGTTCCCTCGGTGATGTGGTGGCACCCTAAAGTCCGAACCAAGCCAAGACGGCAGCAACAATCATCCCATGCTGCAGTGTGAGTGCTGGTAGAGAATCGGCCGTACGACGCAACGGGCAATTGCTTGTGCGCGTAGAGAATGCGAAAGTAGTAGTCGGTATGTTACCTATGCTACTGGAGGTACGCCAGTGGGGTGTTAGGGAATAGTCAGCAAAAACAAGCCGTGCATGTGTAGGGCACAGGGCAGGATGATTGCGTAGGCAGTCCAGCCACGCTCACGACAGATGCGTGTATCGCGGAAGACGGCGGCGAGAACGGGCAGCAGAACGAGGTGAATGCAGCAAAAGTGCCGCCGCTAGTAATTATTTCATGGCCGATGTGTGGATGAGGGAGTCGTTCGCCGATCGTCTGAAGACGTCAGAGCGTGGTTAGGGACTAGCGGCGACAGACCTGCAGTGCGTCGCTTCGCACCCCATCGCCCACACATCGTAGCATCACCCAAGCATCCGGCCACCCAAAGACCATGGCTTTGTTCCCTCCCGCCTTGCGTCCGCGGCGATGGTCCTTCAAATATGTCCTCTGCCTCCTCGTCGGATCCTACCTCACCATATGCTTCCTCTTCAACATGCCTCTCTTCTCCTCGCGCCTGCCCCGTTACTCGGGCGAATATGAGGTCGGCGTCGTGGACATTGAGGCCGAATGCGAGCCTCGCCGCTTTAGCGATGCTGTCTTCAAGGACTCCCGCGAGCCGGCATTACAACTAGAGACTGTCCTCTTCTCCCTATATTACCCCTCCGTGCGCGGTGCGAAGTCGCGAGGACCACACCACCCCTGGGTCTCGAAACCGCTCTCCCTGACCGCGGAGGGCTACGCGCGGTTCGCCAAGGTCAACAACTTTCTCACGAATAATGTCTTCACTTTTGCTTTGTGGACCCTTGCGGGAAGTACGACCATCCCTGCGAATGTGGATGTGCCATTGCACGGCACCGTCAAGAACTACCACGAGAACGAAGCCCCTTACCTGGACTATGACTCCGAGCACCCATTAGACGACTATGGCCTGCCGCAGTTTCCAGTCATTGTATTCAGCCACGGCATGGCTTCTAGTCGGACGAGCTATACACAATACTGCGGCGAGCTTGCGTCGCGAGGGTTCATTGTCGCAGCGATCGAACACCGAGATGGATCTGGCCCTGGAACGATGATCACGAAGAATACTACCTCGAAACCCTTCTACCACTTCAACCACGAGATGCTCGACCCGGTTCCTGACATGGCAGACTTCAAGGTTCAGCAGCTGGCTTTGCGCCAGGCCGAAGTGGAAGAGACGGTGCGAGTGTTGGGTATGATCAACAACGGTAGAGGGGCGGAAGTATACAAGAACAACGCTCGTGCTGAGGGTCAAGATCTGGCTGAGTTCAGGGGGAGGTTAATGACGGATAGGATGATCATCGGCGGACACTCATTCGGCGCGACACTTGCGCTTCAGACATTGAAGGATGCACCATCAAAGACCCTCCCTTTCGTGGGAGCCGTGATTCTGGATCCTGGCAAGCACTCTGGACCGCTGAATGACGATATCAATGTCCCAATTGTGGTCGTTCATTCGCAGTCCTGGTCTGCCAAGCACACCATCTTCCACGGCCGACCTCACTTCTCGGTGGTCAAAGACTTGGTGCGCAAGATCATCGACGAGAAGAAGAAGTTCGCATGGTTCACAACTGCCAAGGGCACAACACATCCCTCAGTGACAGACGCGCCGCTCATCGAGCCCCTTCTCCTTTCCTGGACGACCGGCTCCACTATCGACGCGAGAGAAGGAGTACTACAATACGTCAAGATCACGCGGCAATTCATGCACTTCTTGGAAGAGGGCCATCGCCAGAGTATCTTGAAAACAGAGATCACTCACCCAGAGTACGATTCGGAACCGACGATGGAATACCCTCCCACGGTGTCGAAGCACTGGCAGATTCATATGGCGCCTTCGGCAGCGTGTCCCGCGCCTGGATACTGTGGTCTTGATGATCCTGATGACATGGAGGATGATGCCAAGAAGTGAAGGGACAAAAGAAGAGCGATTGAAACTACGCAATACTACTAAAAAGAAACAACCTTGCCATCGCCTGAATGGAGACGTGCTTAGCGACATAGATCCGCGACCACCAAGCGTCGGTCCGTCTCCAGGACTTCAGCTCGAACGACATGGTCATTCGACGGCAACCTTAGAGGACATGTAATGGCCGAAGCGAAAGATAGGAGACGAGGGGGGATGAATGGAGAGAAGATGTGAAATACCGGGTGTACCAGCCTCCCGGGCCATACCCAGCAGCGACAGAGACATGTACAGCAGCGGCTTCAAAAGTTTGTAGTAATAGCATCATAAGCCATAGAGACTTTGTAAATTATTGTCATTCACATCATGACTACATATAATCATCACACTACCTCGTTGTCCGGCTCAAAGTGGACCGCATAAGTTTGTCAGTTCTCCTTTTCTTCAAAAGCAACCATGCTCTTGTCCGCACTTCAGGCCGACTAGACGCCTTGCTCGCAGTGGAGATAAATCCACCCCTTCAAGCAGAACACTCAAGGCGACGAGTACATCACTGAAACGCCTTCTCCTCATACTTCGCCTCCACCTTAGCCTTAAAAACCCCCTCATCCACGCCCTCCTCAAAAACATCCACCTTGGTGCTCGCAAACTTCCGCGCGCTCACCTTCCTCTCAAACAACAGATCCAACTCCGCAAACGTCCGTCCGTGCGGCTCCGGCACGCGGAAGAACGTGTACACGGCGCAGAGGAAGGCGAGCCCCGCCCAGAAGAACCCGGCGAAGTTGCCCCAGTCCCAGGCGGAAGGGTTGATCATGTAGGGGGTGACGATGGAACAGATTATGCCGACTATTATGTAGGCGTTTCGGCCTGGGGAACGGATATGTTGTTAGTCGTATGGATTTTGGAGGGGGAGGGAAAGGGGACATTATGACTTACCCAACACGACGGTTTTGATTTGCAGACGTCTCGTGGAGATTTCGGCTACGAGGGAGTAGCATACAGTTCCAACGGTGAGTTGGTAGACGAGCGCCCAGACAATCATGAGGGAGCCTGTGGCGAGTCCGGATTCAACGCGGTGGGAGTCAGGGACGAGGCCCAGGAAGCCCATGATCAGGAGCATGACTGTGAGGCCGCAGAGGCCGTAGAGGTAGAGGCTGCGGCGGCCTATGCCGAGAGACATGAGACCCCATGCGCCGAAGACTCCAACCCTTGGAACGAGGCTCTGTTAGCATGGTCAGAGGATGAGTGGCGGGGAAAGAACTCACATGTTGATCGCGTATTGCCCAAGGGCGAAAGAGTAACTGTTCTCCTCGCTGACGCCCGCCCCCGTCAAGAAATAGGTCGAATAGTTGGAGAAACTGTTACCTGCCAGGTTTTGCATCGCCCATGCCATGCAGATGATCTCTGTACGACGTAAATCGGTCCCTTTGAAGCAATCCAGGTACGAGGCTCCTTTAGTGATCTTTTTCTCCAAAGCCGTCGTGTGAACCATCATGGCGATCGTCTCGTCGGCGTTGAAGTCCGTCTCGCGGCTGAGAGAGGTGAGGCGAAGAAGGGCCTTTTTGGCATCTTCGAAGCGTTCACGTCGGACGAGCCACCAGGGGGATTCCGGGGCGAAGGCCACGCCGATGAGGAGGGGGACGGGCCACATCCATTGGAGGGCGTACGGGATGCGGTAGGCCCATTCGTCGGTGCGGTTGAGCATGGAGCGGATGACGCCGATGGCGATGCTGGAAGAGAGGGTTAGTAGAGGGATATGATGTGTTGAGGAATGTTGCGTTCTAGGCTGGACTTACAGCTGTCCCAAGCCCCAGCACATGTTGACGTAAGTGGTGAGGTATCCACGCAGCGCGATGGGGCAGACTTCAGAGGCGTAGGTGATGCTCAGAGTTTGAAAGACTCCCCATGGTATTCCGCAAAGGATCTCGCCCACCAGAAGGGTCTCGACATTCGGGGCAGTGAAGAATATGGCGATGAAGCCAATGATAAGGACGAGACAGGTCATTACAGTCTTCCTGTAGCCAAATCGCTCGCTCGCCCAGCCGTTGATGAGGAGACCGATCATTTGGCCGACGTTGGCGCCGTTGCTGAGGCCTGCTTGCCAGGACGCTGGGACTTGGTAGGTGCCATCGTCGGTGAGCACGCCATACTTGCGATTAAACGTGTCGAAGGCGTAGAAATTGTTTATTAGGGCGACCTGAGGAACAATTAGCGAGGTCAACGAGTGGTCTTGTCGTTCCGATCAAAGTGGATTGCATGGTGCCCTCGTCTCTCCGTGTTTCAAGGCGACTGAGCCCTTGATTCGGCTTTAGGCTGCTTAGACACTCCCGGAGCTTTGGAGATGGATTTTCCACTTTGGCGGCGACGACGACGACATCGTAACACTCACTTGATAGCCTGTAGAGGTAGATGCTGTGGCGGCCGATCCCGAGTTCGACTTGTTGGGTGGGTCTTCTTGGGTCGTGACTTCCTCACCTACGCGTGGTATGGCAGCGAGGCAGTAGCACCTCGTGGGTAGGAGCCCACCCCAAATTTCGACCTCACGTCGTCTTTCACGGTGTGAATGTGTTGTAGATAGTGTCGGTATCAAGATGTCGTCGTTCGCTTTCCCCTGCATCCAGACCTTCGCCGATGGAACTGTGTTCCATCTGGCTGACCATACGATCCCGCTCCCGGCTGCCGTCTTTCCCCCGGACTGGGACTCTCCTTCGGCGGCAGACAATTCTGCCTTTGAGGTGCAGCAACCTGCTGCACCTCAAGCCAATGCCGTCGTTGGGGAGGACCAGCCGGTCGAGAGTAGGTCCCGCGTAGCTTGGATGTGGCCAGTGCTTACCGTTTCCAGTGATGGACGAGGACGAGGACGAGGACAAGGAGAACGACGTGCCGGGTATGCTTAGCTTCCTGGACCGGTATATTTGATGCTGACAGTTTGACGAAGCCAGAATCGTGCCTGGGAGGAGGAAGAGGAAGATTGGTAGGATTGCGCTCGACGCTGTCGCCCAATTGCTCGATCTAACGCAGTCAGTAGTGAGCGATAGTGAAGATGAGGAGGAGGAAGAAGAAGAAGAAGAAGAGAAGAAGGAGACGTCAGTCAAAGTAATAGCCCTCATCCACACAAGCAATGCTGACAGTCTCTGCAGGAAGACGAAGACGAAGTTAGTCCAGAAGCTTTGCACGCGCCAGAGGCCAGACAGAGCGGCACCACTGATACCACCGCAGGAAGAAGAAGACCACCAAGGAGGTGACCCCTCCTCCATCACCACCACCACCACCACCACCACCGGCGCAGCCAGCGCCAAAGAAGACTGGGTAATAAGTCGCATCGTTCCTTTGGTGAGAAAGTGTTGACCATGGTGCAGCTCCGCTCTCGCCGAGCTTCGCGCCCGCAAGGGCTTGCAGTGATCATCTTCACCCTTGCTCTCGCGGATGTTGGAACCAAATAAAAAAACAAAAAACAAAAAAAAAGGCGTCTTTTGAGTGTTTAGGCATTCAAAAGGCGCCAATTCCAACTTACAGGTCTCGGCTTCTGTCGTGGCCTCCGCGGATCACTTCGTCTTGGAAACTCGCCCTGATGACGACATCTTCAATGTCGCCTGGAGATTCAGGTCCACGAGAAACCACCTTCACCGTCACCGGCAGCTCGCAAACCACACCCAAATGCAAGCTTCAGCCAAGTCCGAGGTGCCGCGAGGTCAGACAGCACTGAGATCCAACAACGGCCAGCAATATCTCTTCGCGGAACGATGTCAGACGTCGCGCCGAGCAGCATCGACACAAGACGCCAATTCCAATTTACTGCGCCCTCTCCAGTTTGGTATCAGTGACAGATGCTGAGTCCAGTTGGAGAGAACCTCTTGCATTTTGAGCATCAACCCTCAAGAGCGACACGGACCACCGGCGCCAATTCCAACTTAGGGCACCTTCTTGGGCCTCACTACGGCGTGCAGCGTCTGGAGTCAACCATTTCGAGCGGCGAAAAGGACATGCAAGGAGCATGAGCAAGAGGGAGCTGCATTGCCATTTAGGACTGTCATCGGACATATCTGAAAGCGTTTTGGTTAGCAATTGGCCAGGATAAGTGCCATCGGTGAGTGAACAACCTTTCTGAGTGATAACAGTCCCTGTCTAACATCATCTCTTAGATATTGTACAGAAGCTTTCCGGGAAGAGAGCAACATCTGAAGGAGTGATAGTTGAGCAAGATACGACGTGGAGACATGTAGATGCATGGAGGAGGAATTCCCAGGAAAAGAAGAGATGACGTGAAGAGCTTGGATCTGGAAGAGCGGACTGTGGGTACAAACTTGGACGGAGCTTGTGGGGTTGGCTGCTGGCAGGGGCGAAAGTGGCAGGGTGTCCCGACGCTGCCGTTGATCTCGATGCAGCACATTTGGAAAGGCACAGCCAATGGATAACTTCCCTGTTTAAGAACTTACCTACCTCCCAGATGTCGGTCTGAATTCCTACATGCGCATATACGAAGGGCTTCAGATCAGGGAAGCAAACATGGTATGCCACAGAAGCGAGGCAAGACTCCAGCCAAGAAGGAGACGGCTTGGGCAAGACGTCGGAGAAGGTTTTCTGCGAAGTGCTCATGCTTTCGGCCTTCCCATAACGGTACCCTTACCTATTAGGACCTATATCTAGCTCCCACAGTCTGCATAGTGCTCAATAGCCGTGTGCTTATAAATGCAATAGAGCTTACTCTATAACATGCTCTCGTGTTTTGAATATCGACATTGTGCACAGGTCTTGGAAGAGGTTGTTTTCTAAAATCAATTGCTTTCTATTTCTAATCTACACGCTTTTGGAGGTCATAGTACAAATCAAGGAAAGCATCCCAATCGCTAGACATCTTGCCGATGTCTTTTGAAACTCGTGGATGATGACTAAAGCCCAAAAGGTCTGATGAAGTCATCGAAGGTGGTGATAAAGTCCGTGAGGGTGGTAATGAAGTTGTCGAGAGTTGGTGCAGTCGTGGAGGGTGTGAAGTGTCGAGAGTTGTGGAGTCGTTGGGAATTGTGAAGTTGTCGAAAGTTGGTGCAGTCGTCGAGGGTGTGAAGTGTCGGGAGGTGTGGAGTCGTTGAGGGTTGGTGATGGATCTATGGAGGATGTGAAGTGGTTCACAGATTTGCAGTCGTCGAGAGTGGTGGAGTCCTTGAGAATAATTACGAAGTCGGCGTACTGAAAGCTTAAGTCGTCGTCAATTCTCCCACCTTGTACTGGCCCCAAGAGACCTCCGCTGGGAGAGCATCGGGATGCGGCTGGTAGGAGTACAGAATCTGACGGCATCTCGATATGCCTATGCTCTCGATCTTGCGTGTTGGGGTATACGTGCACTTGCGTCCGAAGTAGTAACAAGTCTGGCACTCTCCAGTGCCGTGTTCTGCTTTCTGGCACTTTGCTGCTGCGGTACCAGTACCACCCCCACCCGCTTTGCCGACGAAGCAGGTATCGCAGGCAGTACGGGGCTGTCCCGGTCTGTCGTTTTTAAAGAACGGCTTGCCATCCCACTGTCTGCCGTAATTCTCAAGGCCAAAGCTCTCCAGGCGCTTCTTTGTGCGAGAGTGGTCAATGGTGGGCTGCTTGATGATACCTCCTCCCCGATAGCCTGCCAGCTGGTACTCCTGGCTCCAAGGATCGAAAGTAGCCGTCTTGACCCGCGCAGTCCCAATTCTTGGATGCTGCCATGAGAAGAGCTTATCGAAGCTTTGTTGCTGGAGGTACATTCGCAATGCCATGATTTCCCAAACACGAGACATGGAGGCTGGTACTTTGTCGTCTTTCAGGTTGAAGCCCATTATGTCGTATTGGAGATACTGCCTCCACCACTCGTCTCCATCTTCCTTCTCCCATTCGATGCGCGCTGCGAACTTGTGGAGGTCCTCATCATTCGTCAATCCCAAAACATCAGGCAGACAGCCATAAGCCTGGGGATGGCGGCCGTTCTTCATGATCTCAAACGTCATTGAGACTTTATCCTTGAGGTTGGGGCCATCGTCCTTGGGGTTCTGTACGAATCTGAGATTGTCGCCGGCCTTGTTATTCTTGTCAAGACCAGCAATGCAGATGTATGTGACGTTCTTCTGATTCTTGACGCCTTTTGCCACTGTAGATCGGGTTCGTGTAAACGTATCGCGGTCGCCAGCATCAATGTGGATGTAGAGCAGCCTCTCATAGGTAGCTTGGCTGACGGCTTGCAATGGGGACTGCTTGTTTAGTCAGCTCGAAAGGTTGTTGAAAAGATGTGCCCCCCAGTTGCGATTTCGCAGCACCTTCGTTGCGATCTCGTTCAATTGCATGGCCGCCTCCCTAGTCTCGATCTCGTCTGCCATCACATTCTCGTCGCTGCCCGTGGACTCGGAGGAAGCCACGTCGAAATGGGCATCAAGGACGTCGCTCCGGTAAGTTCGAAGGAGACAGATCATGACATTCTCGGCAACATCGTAGTCCTTGTCGTCGTCTCCTAGCTTCGTACCATCGAATCGAAGGAGCTCGATCGTGACCCTGTACTTAGCATCGCGGGCGGTCCTGTAATGCAGTGAATTGTAGTGGCGATCCTTCGGTGATGTCGTCGAGTATTCGTGCTCAGTATGTCGCACACCAAAATGGCGGATTGTCTTGCCGACGTACCACTTTGGCTTCTGTCCAACATACATCTTCTTGAACCCTGAGTACATCTTGAGATAGAGGCCCTTTCCGCCAGAAGCCCCATTGACTTGCTTGCCGAGACGAACGTAGTCCGGGACGTGCCAGGGGTTCTGAAACTTGAATGCATCCGCCGAACGTGCTGCTTCAGCTGCCTTTGTGAGCTCCCGGCACCAGTCGAGCAGCGCGCCCGGGTTTGGGAACTTCCTGCATATGCAAGCCCCAAGCCAAGCAAGGTTGCCATGGTATTTGGCATCGCAAATGACGTTCAGAAGACGATATGCCATGATGGTGAGGTTGTGTTCATCCTTTCGGAACTGGACACCGTCATCCCAGTTGACGTTGTCGATAGCGGTTTGTATGTCGGCATTGACCTTGGTCTCCCCCCACTTGACTTTCCAATTGACTTCCATGTGATCGGAATGGAGGACTATAGTGGGCTGCCACTCTTGTCTGGGCCGGTTGGGATTCTCCTCGTACCGCCGGGGAAATTTCACGATCACTTCGTTGGTCGCCGCCTTGAAGTGCTCTACCACTCCGACTTCGCCTTTCTTGAACGGGACGCCCTTCAATTTGCCATCACTCTTCAATCGGAAGGGATGTCCCGTTGGGTCCTTCGGGTCCTTGGCCCCAGCACTTGGAGCCATGACGGCGAGAACGGCGAATTTGGCGGGTGCGGCTTCTGAAAGTCCTGACTATGGCGAATTATGCAGTACCGAGATGGGCAAGGGCAGGTGGGAGGCCGAGTCCGCCTTGTGAGAGGAGAAAGTGTGCTGTAAGGCAGGCCTGGCCGACCAAGTCGGTCGCGGCGATGTCTGGAAGCTGTGTTCGGTTGTCTGGTGTTTGGTCGCAGTGTTGGCCAGTGACGTTAGAAGTGTGTGTCGCAGTTATGTGAAGGGGTGGTGTGCTGTGGTCGGAGGGAGGGGTGGAAGCCGAAGCGGTGTTTGGAGGTGGTGTGGAGTGGCAGAAGTCTGGTGGAAGGAAGTGGAGTATTTAAAGAGGAGTCTGCAGACTGCTGGTGAATACAGCAAGCATCTGAATAGGCAGCCACGGGTTCTCTTTGTGCTCGTGAATAGTCTGTGCTCTGCGTGTTTTCGTGCGCCTTTCGAAGCTTGCATGTGAAATCACGTGAAGCTGCGCATGTTTCACACATGCTATGTCGCACATGCTTACGTCTTCGCCAACCTTTACAGCTGTTGCACATGTTGTTTCGATTTATCATATGATCTTCCACGTTCGCTATGCATGTCGAGATTAGTATGGACCATGCGATAGCTTTGGGATACAGCTTGAGTCCCTGGATCAAGGTCATGCTCTGCTCATTGTCCGAGGCTTTTTTGGCATCGATTATCGTTTGCTTCATGCCCTCGGTGGCCTTCAAGTCGTCTTCAGCAGGGAAATGAAGAGGCCCGCCGGCCTTCTCTGAATCATTTCTTGAATCCATGGTGGCAGGTGTATGAGTACGGAAGTGTACGGTTCAAATCCAAGTCAAATTCGGAACAGGAACTAGGAAAATTTATGGATCAAAGCAGGCACTGAACCAGCACAAAGAAGAGGTGACGTTGGTATAGAAAGTGAGAAGGGAAGCAAAACAGCCGATCCCAACCTTTTCAAACAACGTGCGTGAGCGCCGCTAAAGGAAACCACATGGAACATCTCCCATCGCGTGGTCTCGCATCGCATCTTCTCAATCGCCGAGTCTGCACCGTTTCCAGCAGCGCAGAACTCCTTGGAACTTTTCAATTGGTGCTTGGTCGCGGCGTGTGGATAAAGACCAGGAACATTGTTTTCCCCAGACCCACGGCGTATGGGGTAGCGACGCGGAGAAATCTAGATTGTCTGATTCGTTGGCGGGGTGCGATGCCAATGCTTTAGGTCGTATTGGCGGTGTTGGCGTCGTCTGCTTCGAGGAAGCCGTGGTTCTTGCGGCGTCTGTGTCGTTCTTTGGGGGGTCAGGTGAGAGGTGAAGTGAGGAAGAGATTCGCCGACGAATGCTGGAAATGGTGTCGGAGGGAAAAACAAGAGGCCGGGCTTCGGAAGTTTGCCGAACAGATTGGCGGACCGACCGAACGACTTCATCTCCTCTTCCGTTCCCTCTTCTCACACAAAATGGTTCATCGCATCCCGCGGTCTCCAGAGTCTCATGGCTGTCGACAACAGCTCGCATGATATACCAAGTCCATCACGAAATTTATAATCACAGCCTGAAATGCAATTATGCAGTCTAGTATGCACGCATTGTACACTTCCCTCACATAGTAACCAGTAAGTATAGGTGAAAGTATGAGGAGGATGAAGACCACCTGAAGGATAAAAAGCATTGCCATGTCCACGTCTATACCGACTCGTCTATCTCTTCGTACCAACGGCAGCTCGGGTAGAACTACAGACTTACTGGCATATACCATCCCCTGCTCTACCTGTAGCAACTACCACCAATGCCTCCCCCTCCCAAACGAACAGTCCTCATAACAGGCTGCTCAGACGGCAGTCTAGGCGCCCACCTTAGCCTCGCCCTCCACGCCGCCGGCTGGCGCGTCCTCGCCACCGCCCGCAACCCCTCCAAACTCCAAACCGTCCGCTCCGCGAGCATCGAGACCCTAACGCTCGACACACTCTCCCAAGACTCCATCCCAGCCTGCGTCTCCCAAGTCCACGACCTCACGAATGGCTCCCTCGATATGCTCATCAACAACGCCGGCGCGGGCTACTCCATGCCGCTCCTCGATGTCGACCTCTCCAAGACCCGGCATATCTTTGAGCTCAACGTCTTCTCCTTGATCACAGTCACCCGAGCCTTCGTACCTCTGCTCCGAAAGTCGAAGTCAGGCGGCATCATCGTCAACAACACCGCCTGCTCCTCCCTTCCCTGCGCCGCTCTCCCCTTCGCAGGCTCCTACAACGCCTCCAAAGCCGGCGCAGCGAGTCTGACCGAAGTCCTGCGCTTGGAACTCGCGCCGTTCGGTATCCGCGTCATAAACCTCATGACGGGTGCCGTCAAATCCACATTCCACGAGAACGCGCCTCATGTCTCGCTTCCGAAGGACTCGTTGTATAATCCCGCCAAGGAGCGGATCGAGCGAACGATGTCCGGCGCGGATGCCGCTGACGCTGGCGATGATCCGGCGAAGTGGGCGGAGAAAGTCGCTGCGAAGCTTGGGAGGAAGAAGGTCAGTCATTGGGTGTGGCAGGGGAAGTGGACGTTGACGACGTGGGTTTTGAGTTTCTTACCCCTCGGGGTTATGGATGGGGCTGTGAAGGGGATGACGGGGATTGATGTTTTGGAGGAGAAGATTAGGGAGGTGGAGGGTGGTGGGGATAAGAGCAAGGCTTTGTGATGCTTGCTTTTGTGTATGTTTCATTACCTTCGTCGACGCGGAATGTGTGGAATCGTCCTCTCTCCGACTACTAAGAGCCGACCCTGCCCTTAATGGCACTCAGCAATACTTAGACACCTCGTTAGTAACGAGAATAGGTGTCCCACTTTGTGCAAAGGTAGGTTGAATAGGTCACAAAGGTGTATTCATTCATGTTCGTAGAGCAACGGGCGTAACGGCACCATCGGCTTGATTGGCGCCTCTCTCATACTCTTCCTATAGCCAACGCCGCCTTCGATCGATACAAGGCTGCGCATACAGCGTTTAACCACGCCCAGCTGTCGCTCAGTCTATGTGATGACTAACTGACAGGTCATGTTTCGATGTTCGGTATGCCCGAAGGCGTTCTATTACAGCCATTCTATCTCTATACAAGCTATGTCCAGTCATTAGTAGAGTGTTGTCGATGGCGACGATCAATCACTCCAATCCGCGTGGCCTTCCACTTCCACGCTCCTGGGTCCGGTATTTCACATCAGCCGAGCTTGAGCTGTTCGCATGCCGACGACGACTCGCGACTCCATTCGAGTCGACGTTACTCAGGCACGACCAAGTGCCTCCCTCTCTAGTTTTGGTTTTCAATTCCGAGACTCTGAGTTGGTTCACGTCACAGCCCATCCGTCCTTATTCCAACAGTGGTCCAGATCCTTCACCCATTCCTCGATTCTCTCTGGCATCCATCCAGCGGTAGTCGTCTCATCTTCCTGGCCCATCCGAGGTTCTCTGCCAGTCGAGCAACCATCAGGACCAAGCGCATACTGCAGACAATCATCGTTCTCTTCACATCGCTCTCTGCAGTCCTCCAGAGTGATACCTTGGGTATCTGGAGCCGGAACTTCGGGCGTGTTATTCCAGTGGTTTCGCTCTTGGGTGATGTTGGGCATGACGTAGAGCTTGAACGTATCGCGGTGGTGAAGCACGTTGGTCATGTCGTCGCCCCAAAAGCGGAAAGGCAGGCCTCGTTCTCGGTTGTGCTTTTGCTTCGCAAGTACCGATCGAATCCAGGTCTGCTCGAACTGCCAGAAGTCTCGAACTTCGTACGGAGTCAAGTGGTGGTAAGATATGGCGGGCGTACACCAGAGGACGTGATCGGTCTTATGATCCGTCCAGCCCATGGAGAAAGATGGGTTTCCACCTTGGAATTGTGGCCAGCTCCAGGTCAAATCCACTCCAGCATCATGCAATGCCTTCCCCAGCACACAGTCACCAGCCCAATGACCAGCTGTGAAGTCGTGCAGCTCGTTGACCTTTTCATTGTAGATCTCAGCACCCTTCTCCATCGCTGGCTTCGACATAACGAACGCCGACCCTCCATGTGCAAAGACATCGTCGCCAATCATGACTTCGCTGCCGTAATAGAGAGGCTTGTCCGGCTTGAGCTTGGGGAGCCACTGCAGCAAATTCGACCAGACCAGATACGTGTCGGGCTCGACGAACACATACCATTTCTTATCCGGGTACATCTCCAGAGTGCGATTGATCATTGGCAAGAACTTCCATTTGTCGAGTCTCCACCCGGCATTGTCGCTCTTACCAACAGGACCGCTCTCGGCGCTGATCTTTCCAGAAAGCTCGTCGTCGTTGAGGTTCTGCCTGCCAGCTTCCTGGACGTGAAGATAGTGTTTGAAGTCGTCATTTTTCGACTTGATCTCATCCGGGATGTCTCTCAGCACATCGTGAACTTCACGACCATGAAAGTCCTCGGCGAAGTCGGAGAAGATGACGAGATGCGGATAGCATTGGAACTGTGATGAGAGTCAGCAATCGAAGCAAGGTCCCTGCAAGACACGGGATATCAGGAATGCTGGCTATTAATACGCACAGTCGTATTCAAGTGAGCGGGCAATTTATCTTTGATCTCAGTAGCACCCGTCCGCATAACAACCAGAACATCTTCTCCGCCTTTGAGTGACTGACAAGGAATGGCCGACTCATTCAAGCCGATGGCGTGGTGAGGTGGAGAAGGAGAGTGTGTCGGTAGTGGTGAGCCGTGCACAAGGTCCGGCGAAGGTTCCTGTGAAGCTTTCTGCGGCGACTCTTGGCTCGCGTCCTCAGTGGCGGTGGTGATTTGTGGTTGCTGGCCGCCCAAAACAGGCAATTTCCATTTCGACAATGATGGAAAGCTGGAGATGTGAATGACAATGATGAAGGTGAGCGCCAGCGCTACGAAGAGGGCGAATTTAGGCACTCGGCCTATAGTGGCTGAGAGCATGTCATGGGAGACTCTGGGGCGGGCGGGTCGCGCGGATTGGGTCCGAGAGGGAAGTTGAGGAAAGAGACGGCGGTTTTTGGTTTGGTGGCGAAGGAACGGCAACGAAAGAGATGGTGAAGAGTGAGGACGGAGGTGATGAAAGCTGTCGTGGTGTTGCGACGCCCCGCCACGGTACTACGACGACTTGAAGACTCAGCGGCAGATCAGGAGAGCTGGCAGCTCATTGGTCGACGTGGAGCCACCTGCAACCGGGCGCTGATGCGAAGGCGTCAACATCTTCCGTTACATTCACCTATGCAATCATGAAGATGCTGCTGGGAATGGTTATATTTGGAAGAAGCTACAAATCCTCAGGCACTCTGTCGTTGCACAGCATTCGGCATTCACTCTTCACGACTGCCGCTGCCGCCACCCATTAGCGTGAGCTTGATCACATGCAGGTACCGCTTTGCTGGGAGTCGCTCATTCATCACATGCAGTGAAATCTCCTCATCCTGTTCCTCGAAGCTACACGCACCCTCTGGTATCTCTTCAAACATCTGGCACACCGCTGATGCCACCATTCAACTCCTCAAGGATCGAGCCCTCGATGCGAGCTGGTTGTAGCTCGTTCAAGGTCAAATCATCTCATCGACACATCATCAACGCTAGCAGGTGCAGCACGATCTCATCCTGGCCGCAAGAAAGTCTTCGCATCCTCCTCACTGACATCGCTCGCCGAACACTCCGCTTTGGAGATCAGGTACATCTTATTCACCCGCACACGATACCACATTTCCGAACGGTCACCGCCCAATTCACCTCCAAGGACCTTCTTCTTCAGCTCTCTCATGAAGTCGTTGTATGGAGCAGGCTCCTCGTACTCGTTCATCTGCTCTCGCATCACACGTATACCCTCAACAGCACGATCGTATCCGGTATTCCCCATTGAGTGCTTGATCCAGTCAAAGATGATGAACTTCAGCTGCTTGCAAGCGTCGTGCATGTCTTCCAGCCTCACAGTGTCGTCCGAGGCAAGCAGCTGAATGAATTCTGGGATAGCGTTCTTCGGATCAATGCGCTTGGTCTTTCGCTTGGGATCTTGAGCCAACAGTGCTGCGACGTCCAGATCTGAAAGTGGCTTTGGCGCCTCCTTCCTGCTCCACCGCTTGCCTCTTGCCTTGGGCGGCACTTTCTTCACCTCTCCAGCCTTGATGACTCTGTCCAGTTCTGACTGGGCTTGCTCAACCAGCTCATCTGGTGGCTTCGAGTATTTTGTCAAGATGTCGAACACTGCTGGAGGCTCTGCGCCTGGGAAAACGGCGCGGTGCTTGATCACTTGCTGCAGACGATGTAGTGTAGGATTGTATGTCTCGTCCATTGGAGCATATTCTGCTTCCTCTCCTTCGTCGTCTTTTCCGAGCGTCGAAAGGTCCATGCTGTCAACATAGGCGCTCATGGCATCCTGTAGCTCATCGTTGGGCAAGTTTCGGTGTACTTTCAGCTCCTTACCACTGACTGTCAAGACTCGGTCCAGTGGAGGGAACTTGTAATTTCGGATGTCCTCAGCGAAGGGTAGCTCGATCTCATACAGACACTCAAAGTCAGGTTCGATGTTTGGTGCCAGTACGACGATCTTTGGCTGGTTGTTCTCCTTAGGCACAAGCCGTGCAGCAGCGTACGAGTCCAATTCGTAAAGTGCATGGATCAGCGAGGAGAGAGCCATCGAAGCCTTGTCGTTGTGTTTCTGCGAGACAATGACATTCGCTCGGCTCATTTCGAGATATCGTTGGTACTATAAGCTGTCAGCGTATGATCAATTTGCGGCGGTTGCGTAAGATACTTTGCTCTTGTCGACGAAGCCGATAATGTCAAGTCCCGGTGACGTCTCGAATCTGACAACATTCTGGTCACTCTCAGAGATGTGGACCGCTGTCCTCCCATACTCGTAGCCTTTCGACAATTCATCGCGCTGCAGATCTCGCTTGTTGCCGGCGGAGTTCTCGTCATCCACTTGATACGTGTACGTACGTTGAATGTTGGAGAGGCCGTCGCCGTCTTGCCCACCTGCCTCGCCATTTGACAGAGTCGCGGAGCTTTGCGTCACTTCACTAACACCATCACGCACTGCGAATGAGCTTGCTGAGGGTGGCGAAGCTTTCATCGTCTTCGCATATCGCTCCACGTCAATCGTCATAGAGTCTTCGAACAGCTCCGGATTGCCCAGTGTAAGCAGACCCTTGAATGTGGGTGTCGGTTTGACTGCTTTTGTTCGAGGGAGTTGAAGTTCGTCGACGGCTTGCGCAAGTGTTCCGAAGACTCCATCGCAGTCCGCGCACAGCGTACGAAGTATCTCTTCGTGCTCCTCCTTTTCAGCTGGCTTCGATTCTTCCTTGAAGCCATAGTCTGCATCATCAAAATCAACACCAAGGATCACAAGCTCGATGCTGTCCTCCTTGAGCTTCTTGGTAATCTGCGAAAGATCCTCTGTTTGCATAGGTGCCCGCGCATCAGTGATTAGGATAATCTTCCGGACATACTGCAATTTCTTGCACTTCTCTGAGATCATCTGAATGGCGACGATCAGTGCAGATATGGCGTCTCCAGTACTCGTCTTGTTGACAACCAGGTCGTTGCGTAGTCGGCGGACATCCGGCATTAGCATTTGATTCAGTTCCTGGCACACTTTAATATGTTCGTAATCTTCCTCGTCTTCCTGCGGGTTCTTCGTCTCATCGGTTCGCAGTCCAATCACGCCGATATTGGCAGTCTTCCGTCCATTCGCCACTGTCGATGTGATCTTGTCCCACACGTACTCCAGGGCCCAGTCCAAGTTGGTTTGTGTGCGGCCTTGCTTCCGCTCGCCCATAGTACGGCCGACATCGACGATGTACACTGTCGCTTCTTTGCTCGCCATGATGATTTGTGCCGCTCTGTAGGCGGATTGAAGAGGTTGTTCACATTCTTATGTGGTTGATTGATGGAGGGAGGGTCGCTGCGTTTGAGGCAGCAACGCGCTAGTCACCGCGAACGTGCCACGCTAGTGGCTCACATCACGTGTCAGTCGACCCGAAGCGATGTCACTCGCTATATGGATCAATCATTGGACTCATTGGCTCGAACATCAATATTATAGCAGGTGAAAGCCGAATAGACTATCTCAACTCAAGCAGGTATCTATGTTGTATTCCGAATTCATGGGCATTGGATCGCACCTGGCGTGAATGTTGTCCGCCAGCAGTAAGAAATCAATAGCTCCTGTCCCTACGATCGAATGACTGAAGATACTCATTCTAAATGAGCCCTTTTCCAACATTCCCGCACAGCCTCGTCGTGATCAAGCTTGAATACTTCATGAGACTCCTTCTTCAGGTTCGCCTTGAGGGTCTCGGGATCATTTGTGATGCCCTTCTCAGCCAGAACCGACGCAGGCATGCGCAGCGTCTCCATGTGTTTGTTGAGTCTCAGCACGCAATCGACTCTCTCCTGCCTGAACAGCTGCCATCCACGCAGCGCCTTTTGTAATCGCTCGCGGCTCAAGTCGTTGCCGAGCTTGCCCAGGACAGCGGCAAAGCTGTTGATGTCCTCAAAGGCCTGATTGCAACCCTGTCCTGATGATGGTGGTAACGCATGTGCAGCATCCCCGATGATCACCACTCGCCCCTTGGGATTCGAGCCAGTGTTCGCAGAGGTCCAATGCTCTAGCAAGGGAACAGTATATGCAGGCCATACACGCAGCTGCTTGTCCGGTATATCCGAAAGCGCATTCCTGACGACTCGGGGGAACTTCTCTGAGTTCTCGCGAAGAATCGATCGAAGTCGGTTTTTGTCATTGTCGATCGGCGTCCAACGCTCTGCTTCTCTGGGAAAGGGACGCATCACCGTGATCATACACTTGTCGGCACTCTTGGTCTCCGGAGAGGCGACAAAGGCCCCAAGTTGAGGCACGACAATCCCGCCCGGCATCGGAAAACTATTGTTTGGATCATTGTAATTTTTGGAATCCCTTTCCGGTAGGCCGAATTGAGCAGTTGGCACGGCAGCCACGAGAGTAACGAAGCCGCCGTAGATAGGCTTGACATCAGGTGCGATGTATTTTCGAACGGCAGAATGGATTCCATCAGCTCCCACGAGGATAGAAGCGCTGGCGCTACTGCCGTCGTCGAACTGCCATGTGACTTCTTCCTCTGTTTCCGAAACGATGTGGGAGTACTTGCGGTTGAAGTGGATCGGTATCTCGCTTTGGCGTACTTTGTTCAAAAGTTGCCCCAGAAGAGTGTAGCGGTTAATTCGCACCGCGTGCATGCCGTATTTCTCTATGCTTCCGTTCTCGATGTTCTGCAGAATTTCGCCCGTGATACCATTTTGGACGTAGATGTTGTCAAAAGGCCAAGCTTTCTCAAGTAGAGTTTCATAGACGCCAATGGCTTGCAGAGCTTTGAGCCCATTGGGATGAAGCATCAACCCGCCGCCAGTATCGAGAGGTGCATCGCGGCCTTCGTAAAGTGTACATTGTATGTTCTGCTGCTGCAAAGCGAGTGCTAGAGAGAGTCCTGATAGGCCAGCGCCAATGATGGCGACATGGAATTCTGATTTCGACATTGTTCCAGGCAGAGGATGAATGAATGGCTGATGTGGATTGTCAGGAACCAAAAGATGTCATACCTGATATACCATGTCTGCATGCAGTATTGAGTCAAACCATTGAGTCAAGATCTAGAGTCATTCTCACAGCCTTGCCCAGTGATTTGGATAGTCCCAATATACCTGCGAAACTAGCAGCTGCCCTAAGACGTGCATCCTCTTCAGCTGACTCTTCAGCACGCTATGCTCCAAAGTCGTTTGAATGCGCACGGTAGTTTTCGGGCTGAGTAGCTACCGATAGCACTGGGCCTGACACGTCACGGCTCGCTCGGAGCTGAGAGGAGGAGGTCAAGGATAGAGGAGTCAGGGCAGACGTTGAAAGTTCCCAGAACATTTGGAGGAAGATGCGAGGTGGACACGCTAACGCCCATTAATCACGTGCAGGATGTAGTGAAATCTCCGAGATTTGACCGATGCTTGACCTCACCAAACAATCCATCGAATTGACAATAGCAGTGTTGCAAGACCACGAAAGATCCAAGACAGCCAGCGCTCTGTATGGCAATGCAAGGTATCTATACGATAAGATTCCATGTTGTTGCAGCAGAAAGAGAAGTAAACACACCAATGCAAGCTACCTGTCCTTGATGATCTCACCACTCGAGACCCTCCCTCACCTCGGACCTCTTCTTCATGCTTTCATTCTCTAAACACAGATTCCAACCCATCCCAAACCACCGCCACAATGCCCTCCCTCTCCTCCCTCACCGACCCCAAGCCCTACCACATCCTCGTCTACGGCTCCCTCCTCGGAAGCAACTTATGGAACACATTCGGCGCCGGTCCCCTCGCCTATAAAGCACTCCCACGACCATCATTCTCAACGCTCCAACAAGCCATCTTCCCGACCTTCTTCTCATTCCACACCGTTCTACCGCTCGTATTGGCGTTCACATGGCCGGGAGAAAAAATTGTTTCTGCAGGTGGTGTAGTCAGGAAGAATGACGGAGTGTACGGGTTGCTGGAAGGAGAAAATAGATGGATTGCTCTGGCGCCTATAGCTGCGATGTTCGCTACGAGCCTGTTGAATTTGGTGGTTCTGGGTCCGGCGACGACGAAGGTTATGAAGGAGAGGAAACATCAAGGTTGGTTCGACGAATATACAAAGACTTAGGGTGATATGCTGACTATTGGGTAGAAACGAGAGACGGGAAGAGATACTATGATCCAGGCCCAAAGTCGCCAGAGATGCAGAAGCTCAATTCGTCATTCATGAGGCTACACGGTGTCTCGTCGCTTTCTAATCTGGTTGGTTTGGGCGCTCTGCTGGTCTATGGCTTCACGCTGGCCGAGAAGATATAATACACGCCAATGGGCAATCTAGAAACAAGAACCTACAATCTCAAAACAAAGCCGATAAGAGCTCGCGCTTTATCTCGAGTATACCCAAACCTCAGCTCGGAGTTGCAGGCAGCGTCAGCGGTGCTGGTGTTCCAGTCTGCTCGCGCGTGGTAGTCGCCTCGTTGGGACACCAGGTGGACTTGCCATCACAGACCGTGACAGGCCAGACATCCGCGCTTGCACTAGGACCGCAGTAGCACGATAGAGTAGCCGTCGACGATGCTCCACCATCTCTGGCCGTGATGCCTGAGCCGCTGATCTCCCCCATAGCCTCCGTCACCACGTACTGAACAGCTACGATCTTCGTGCACTGAGGAAGTCCGGAAGATGCCGGTGGACCGCAGCCCGTTGCAGTGCTATCAGTGAGATTTGAGGCGAATGTCGGCATCGGTTCGAGCGTGATTTGTGCTGATGCTGCGCAGGCTGGGAAGGAAGTCGAAACGATAGAAGTGGTCGATCCAGTCAACTCACAGCCTGACCAGACCGTGCTTGCTGTTGTAGTACAGGTGGTGGATGGTATGATGGTCGAGCCCGCAATGACCGTGGAGCCCAGAGCGAAGCAGCTGGCCGTCTTATCCGTTACCGTCGTCCTGCTGAAGCAATCCGTGCTGAACACAGACGTAGCACTACCTGTAACATCACAGCCTGACACCATCCTCGATCTTGTTGACCCACAATATGTTGACGTCGAGTTGGCCCCTGTGGCAACTGAGCACAGTTCGGAGATGTGAGTCGCTGTGATCTCATCACAAGAAGTGGTGAAGACCGATGTCTTAGTTGGGCTGACTTCACAACCAGATGCTTGCCTCGTGATGGTGCTTGGGCATTCCGTACGGGTAGTGCTGGCTCCTGTGATGACCTGGCACAATTCGCTGACATGGTCAACAGTAGTGGTCTGGCATCCAGTGCTGGTGACTGTCTTGGTACTCTCCGGCTTGATCGTACATCCAGAGCGAACCTTACTGGCGGTCGACGTGCACGTCTGGGACGACTTCCCGTCTGCGGCCGTTTTCATCGCGCAGAAAACAGTCCTATCCGTGGCACTGGAGATCTTGGTACACTCATGCTCTTCTTCCTCCTTGGGCAGATCGTCACAATTCTCCATGTTCGTATCACAGACCTTCCCCTCTCCGTTCAACATGGAGCCATCGGGAGGATCGCAGAACTCGCACTCGGAATTGTCGTCGTTGCCTCCTTTCTTCTTGCAGCAAGGAAGCTTCAAGAGTCGACAGAACGTCTTCGTGATGAGGTTGCACTTGAGCTTGGGGATGCGGATCATCTTGATGAACCATCCCGCGATTCCTTCGCAGGAGATCCAACCACAGTCTCCTTCGCAGCCCAGGATATCACATGGGTCAGGCGGTGGAGGGAATGTGATGCCGCCGGAGCGAATGGTAAGGGGAGGTGGAGGGCCAGGCGGATCTGGAGCATCGAACCAGATTGGAAAGATGGGTACTGCATGGTCGTCGTCGTCGTCCTGAAGAAACGTCAGTGTATGCCCTTGGAAATACTGTACAAGAGAAGAGTCCATGGCTCACCTTGCCGAAGAGAGGCATCTTGCATGTAGTCGACTTCCAGCAGTATCCCCAGTTTAATTGGCAGCCTTCGCCGCAAAAGTCAACTCCTTCACCGCACTTGTTGTCCTTGCCGCAGCACTTCTTCTTGGGACAGAGCTAGAAGACAGTCAGCCTGAAGAATATAGATTTGAGGAACTGAACTCACGTAATGGTTCTCCGGTCCACACTTTCCATCAGCGTCAGTCTCAGGCCAATGAGGCGGGCAGGTCGACAGTGACGCGGGAGCCGTGATATTGATCAACCCGCCCTGACCACCGAACCAGTTTGGTGCAGCTGTGAATACGTCTGCTTCCTCGGCCTGCATCGGATAGAAGCACACTTTCGAGGTCGTGATGGGTGGAAAAGAAATGGTCGTCATCGTTCGGAAGTCGATGCCATCGCAGTGCTGCTTGCATAGCGAGGTCGTGTATGGCGGCGGAGTCACCACGGTGGGCTTGTCTAGTGTCAGGCAAGGCAAGTCGAGGTTGCAGGGCACTTTGCAAGTTACTGTCGGAGAGGGTGACTTCCATAGGCTTGGGTCGATCTCGCTCAAGACGGTGACGCTCTGGAAAGTAGAGGATGGTGGTCCAGTGCTCGAACCTGTGGGTGGCACAGTGGTTCCAGAAGGCACAGGAGACGATGAGGATGGCGAAGGTGCTTTGCTGCTTCCAGAACTGAATCCAGGGCCCAGAGTTGTCGACGAAGAGGCAGGTTTTGACGAAGAGGTTTCCGAGTTCGTACTCGTAGGGGCGGTAATGATAGGTACGCTTGTCGAGGCAGAGCTCGTGCTTTTGATGCCATGTAAGCTCGAACTCTGACTGTTGCTTTGCGAACTCGATGTTGATGCCAGGCTCTCCGATGTTGTTTGGCTGGTTGCTGACGAAGAGCTCGAACCTAGCCGGGAACTGGTATTTGCCGAACTCGTTGTCAGAGGCCGAGTGCTCGAGGTTTTCGAGATCCTCGAAGATGAGCTGGAGAATGAAGACACATCACTCGTTGTAATTTTCGCAGTCGTACTCGAAGAGACAGCACTCGCCTGGGTCGTGGCCGTCGAATTTACCCCTGAAGTCGAAAGCGAGGTTGTCGAAGAAGTTACTGCTTTCGAAGTAGCTTGTGTGGACGATAAAGTACTCGTTGAGGTTGATGTATTCCGGCTGCTTGTGCTTGGTACCTGGGAAGTAATGCTTGAGCCAGTCTGTAAAGAGGTTGACGATGAGGTTGTTGTGGATCCCAGCGTTGATCCAGTCTGCTGGGAGACCAAGGTGACCGTCACCGCCGGAGGGCAAAATGTGGCCTGGCGTTTGTTGGTGCCGCCTGAGGGAGTCGCTGAGACTGTGTGTCCATCATCGACCAACAAGACATTGGTCACAGCCTGTGTCTTTTCAATCTTCACGCCATTCGAGGTCATGATGACAGTGTTGACTTGAGTAAGCGTGATGACTTGTCGACTGAGTGAGGAGCTTCCTGGGCTGACGGCAGCAGCAGTACCACTAGAGGCTGGCGTGTTGGGTGCTGAAGCCAGGTTCGTGATAGTGACTGTTGCTGGACATTCCTCCTGTGCCGTGGCCAGCCTGAGTACTCCAAGGGCTGGAGCGATCCATTTCGAACGACGCATGGTTGCTTTTAAGTGTGTGTAAGCAGTTCCACAATAGAGATGCACTCTCTAAGAATGATGTGACGGGTGTGTTGTCTTGAAGAAGAGGAAAGCCAGCTGCCAAAGCCCCTGTGGTACTCGAGCCTTTGTGCTCCTTGTATCAACACGTGGCGATGGCTTTACAGCCCCTTGTGATTGCGAATTCCTGCTTGAATAGTCTCTTTTTGAATGTGACGAGGAGGATCAGGGCGTGGACATCTATTCTGGGTAAGCTGAGTCGCCGTCCAGTCCAGACGTTGAAGTGCCGGTGGCTCCACGATAGACTGATGCTGCTAGATATGCTGTCGTCTCACTTTATGATCTGGTGAATATGGTCGTTTGTAGGTCTGAAGATCATGGTGTTAGAGCGGAGGTCGTGTCTGCAAGGAAGGTCATGAAATAAGTAGAAAAGGGGTATTGCCCGTGACAGGTGCCTGTGATCAAGATATGCATTTCGCTCGCATACGAACATGCAACTGGAGAGAGCGCTGCGGCCATTCCTCATCATGAAGCGGCACACCTACTGCTGAGAGGAATACGAACCACCGTGAATGCTACTGCCAGAAGACTGTGCTATTTTCTTCGTCACATGTTGAAAAGCTGTATTAGAGCTCGGCACAGTGACCTGGTCAGATCCTCCCTCAGCGACGTGTGAACTTCTGAACGACTCTTGCGAAGATCTCGTTGCAAGGTTGTTAGTAGGCCTGGCCTGCATCATCCGCGAGTTGAAAGCAACTTCAAAGGGATCCAGAACAGTGGAAGTATGCCGTCCAGAGCGACGATCAATCTGCTACCAGTCAATTGTAGGTCAAGAATTTATCAAACTCTGATGGGCATCGGGTGCTTCGAGGTTGTGATGTTGTTGAAATTTCATGGTAAGAACAACTCAGCTCCTGAAGGTGCAGTCGGTTGACGCTAGCGATTTATTTGGCTCTGCATTACGTCATCGATATCTGGCAAGTGAATCAAAAGCGACATCGATGTCGCTTAAGACGTTACTCGTTTACGACTTGGTGTATCTATCTCAGACTCAGACCTCAGCAGCGTCTGGCACGACTTCAGACAAAAGCGATGACCTGAAAAACTTCGAAGCCAGCACTCCAAGAGTGCACCATCCACAACAATGGTCCTCGAATACCTCTTCTTCTGGAACTACAAAACCGCCGAAAGCAACCAATGGCGTCCTCAACCTGGCCACAACCCAACAAAATACATCGACAATCTACCAGCTCCACTCAAACGTACAGACGTGGAAGCAACAGTTGTCGATGTGGCACCCTTCGTAGCCGGAGTTGGTGGACTCGCTCATATCTCGCAAATCATGGATTTCGGATTCACAGCACGGGCGAGCATCTTTCATAATGTCAAGACCATGACGGCTATGCATCGGACGGTTATCTATTTGACGCCGCTGGTCTTCATGTGTCAAGCTGGCGGCGTTGAGTACAGGAATTTGATCCCGCGGTGGGCGCACGATAGAGAGCTTCGGCGCGATGAAGAGGAAGCGCGAAAGCACGTCGACGTCGGAATGGCGATTGGCGGTGTTAGTTGGATCTCCAGGTTGTTCTTCAAGCTTGGTGCTCGATACTGGGCTCCGATCGACATCATCGCTGGAGGAGCACTGGCCGACCTGCTGCAGAGAGAACATATCAAAGCTCATGGGCTGTAGTGACTTCGAAGAAAAAAGATTCGTCGCTACATACAGACACCAGGCTATCGTTCCTCCTCTCCAATCTCGATAGCCTGTCGCTTGCGTCGACGGAGGAAGGCAACAGTAGGCGGATTGATTACGTCGTTGAAGACCGCTGTGCCATAGACCAGCACGGCAAAGCCGAGAACCTGCAGCCACTTGAAGGACTCCCATCCAAGGCCCAAGCTAACAATCCAGATGAAGAGCGTTCTGCAAGTGTCGATAGTGCTTCGTGCTGTAGCAGAAATTTGTCGAGTGACACTCAGACCAAAGAAGTTGAAGCCACTGTTCGTTCGTTAGCTTGTACATACTCAAACACAGCGATGTCATTTTCACTCACCCGATAGAGATCATAATGAGAAGTGAGGTTATTCCGATGGAGGGATAGTGGAACATCTCGTAGAAGCCTTCACGGGCGTCGAAGTAGCCGCCGCGGCCAGCGTCCGTTCGGCCCACAGCAGCGTGAAGTACGCCTGTAGCGATGAGCGTAACAGTGAAGCCGAAGATGCCTTCCCAACCAACGACTTGCAAGGGGTCCATAGAATACTTCTCCATGATAGACTCCTCAAGCACAAATTGGGTGGCCGTGAATATTTGGGCAGCAGCAATCAGAAAGAAGCCCAGTACGGTCTCGGCTGCCGTGTGGACCTCCAATGATGAGACCTCATCACGAAGTAAGATCGCAACTCTCTTGAAAAGGTCTGTCTTGTCATCTGGTTGAGTGTTGCCTGGGAGTTCCGGCTTGTGCTGCTCCAAGGCGCCTGCAAGACCGACAATAGCGACACCAAGCACGACAACAAACAGGCTTATCCATTTCCAAGCACCAAGATGGCGTCTGAGGAACAAGACGCTGAAAAGGCCTACAAAGAGTACGAGAGCGCCTCTTGTCATCTGGTAGATTGATGCCGCAACGAAGAACAACCCCACGTTCATGAGGGTTGTCCCACAGATGTCGCAGATGGCCGGAGATGCCAGCATGAGTATCTTGACGCCAGTGAGCGGCTGTCGCTGAGCATTGTCTTCTGCATCGGCGAATGGCTTGGCCGTGGAGAGGTTTGTGGGATCTATCAGCGTCTGAGACGAGCTCAGATTGGTGACGCCTTCGTCGTCATCCTCCTCCTCTTCTCCTTGCTCTTCTGAAGCCACGGACTGGTATGTAGTATCGTCGAGCGATAATCTTTGCTTTCGGAGGCGTTTGTATAGGTAGGAGAAGAAGACGACGAGCCAGCATCCGGACTCGCCGACGAACATCTGGAGGGTCTGGAGCACGGGCTGTTCGAATAGCTTAGGGTGATCGGTGTCGCATTTGGCCACGCATTGCATGTCCTGTAATCGTTAGTGATCTTCTACCTGTGCTTCACCTCTTCGGGAGATACATACTTGGTACTTGGTGAGCAGCGTGTTGCATACTCCGGTCAAGAGCATGAAAGCCACCAGCACGGGAACCAGCGCACGCGTCGTCATGATGGCAGCGAGCAAAGATCGACTCGGAAATATGAAATTCGCAGTATCAAGAGAGTATCTGGAGGTGGGAGAACAGAGGGAAGAGAGTCACGGTGTTGGGTTGCTCGTGTGACGTGCTCACATGAAGCTCGTGCCAGCGATAGCGGCTCATTGTCGGCTCATGTCCGCCGAGAGAAGAGAAGGCTGGACGTCGTGACAAAGACCCATACACGTTTACAATAGACTTTTTCGTCAACTCCTCACAGATGCTGCTGATGTGCAGTGTTTAGTGAATATTATACGCAATTGCTATGTCTCCTTCACCTTGCCTGCCGCCGCTCAAGAGCCACTCAGAATCACCATCTTGCGTTTACACGCCGCATGCCAAACCGTCGTCAAAGAGTTCTGGACCGTGTCTAGGATCTGTGCATCAGACTGGACGGCCAGTCCAGGCCCGTACTCGGTCGGATCTGCGAGGTCTGGTTGCATGAACTTGGAGGCGAAGGCCTGTCTCACTCGTTTGTAGGCTGCAATGGTCCCTTGCTGGTCAATCGATGAAGTGAGCCACGCTGGTTGATCTCGGGAAGATCAGCAGTATCTGCCGAAGAAATCGTAACGGTGGCACTTGACACTTGTTCCAGCATGAGTGATGGCGGAACGTGGTCGACTGTCGTGACCGTACAAGAAGGGTTGCTTTTGTGGCTGCCGTGATTGTGCGTTGTCGTACAATCCTATTTGGCATGAGTTTGCGTGCCTGGACGTATTGCATTCTAACACATCGACTCTGTAGTAGATGCGAGGTCTCTGTTCAATCGACTGCTGTTGAAGATTTGACCAAGGTAATCGTTTCTGTTCTGAAACACACACTTGAGAATAAGCCTCCACCGGGATCGATGATCCAGTCAAGCTAAGTATGCTTGTGAGTCGAAAATGTTGCACCAAGGACATGGTTGAGAATCAGAGCTTGGATTGAAGCGATGGATCTTGTTCGCTGCCCTTCAAAAGAGGTTCCAACTGGCGTCGAACATGAGCCGGAATGCCTTCACTCGTGGGTTTGTTGCTCTTGCGTTCGACCCATATCTGTATAAAGCCGCCGACAGCTTTGACCTGGTCCTCGCCTTCTTGGAATACGCCGACTTCATACCTGCGCAGCATCGATTAACAAGCAATCTCGATAGCCAGAGGAAGATCGAACCTACATCACACTACTCTTTCCTAGCTTCACCACTCTAAGGCCAATGTTCAGCATGCCAGGATAGTGAGCAGACCCGAAATAATCGCAGTACGAAGAGCCCACAAGACCAATGTGAGGTGATCCCGATGTGCTGTATCCAGTCTTCTGAATTAAGTACGAGTTGATGATTGAATCAATGAGCACGCCGTAGATCGGATTGTTGAGATGATGGAACATATCATTGTCGTTCCTACACAGTCACCTCTTGTCAGATTGAATCCCCACGACCGTGTTCGTTGGACACCCTCACCATCTCGACCTGTAATCTTCGTGGTACACGTAGTCGCTTCGTGTACGTTTCCGTTTCGATGCCAAATCGAGTCCCAGAGCGCCAGCCATCTTGTCCAAGGAGATGATGAAAACACAATCAAAGAAGATGAGGTTGAAGTAGTAAGGGTGTTGTCGCCGGCGATGTCGTCTCCTGCCGAGGTCCTTCACAAGCGTGAGGCCCGAGCTCCACCGTCAGACGTCACGTCCTCCTCCTAAATGATATCTGGATAGTATTGTTGACAAAACACTACATGCAATGAATGAGTAATCAGTGAGCTATATTGATTGATCTCTGGATCAAAAAGTCCAGAACAGCGGCATCAATTCTCCCAAACGACTTCGAGAACCCTTCCGAGTCCGAAGACCCACCCTCCATACGCCCGTCCTTCCAGATCACCACTTCACTAGTGACGTATTTAGCCGTGCTTCGTCTCCATCGCTGTATCATTCTATTATTTTCATCATCATAATATAGCCCTTGTCCATTGTCAACCAAACAACAATCCATTAACCACCCAAGATGATCGTCCTCCACCACCTTGGGATCTCCCAATCCGAACGCATCACCTGGCTCCTCGAAGAGCTCCAACTCGAATACAAACTGGTCAAGCACACGCGAGCACCAGCCCTGGCACCCGACTCTCTCAAGAATATCCCCGGCAACAACGCCGGCAAGAGCCCCTTCATCGAAGACCCCGATGCTGGAATCACGTTATCCGAGAGCGGTGCCATTACCGACTACATCATCTGGAAATATGGCAATGGCCGCTTGGCATTGAAACCAGACAACAAGAACTTCTCGGAGTATCTGCACTGGAAAGATTTCTCGAACGCGACTTTGCAACCCGCGAGTAAGCCGCCCTCCTCAGCCTGACGACAGCAGAGACTAACCAGGAGCCGCAGTGCTCACCCTCATGTTCCTAAAAGCCGCGCAAATCAGCGAAGAGAACCAAATGCTCGGCTTCGCAAACCAGCGCCTCCACGAAGCCTTGAAGCTGATGGACGACCGATTGAAAGACAGCAAGTGGCTTGCAGGCGACGAGTTCACTGCGGCAGACACCATGAGCGTGTATCCCGTGACTACGCAACGATACTGGGGTCCTCAAGTCAGCTTGAAAGAGTACCCCAACCTGTTACGATGGCTGAAGGACTGCTCGGAGCGTCCGGCGTATCAGAAGGCGATGGAGAAGGGCGATCCTGATATGGTGAGTCTTATTCAGAGGCGATCCAGGCTGCAGCGGATTTGTATTGCTCTTCCTCGGATGCCTTGCAATCAGAAGTTGCTGACACAGTCGCAGAAGTTGTTGATTGGAGCCGAAGCCCCGGGGGAGAGCCTCCTGGCAGCAGGAGGGTCCGAGAGCAGTATCTGGAAGAAGTGAATACAATCACAGTTCTATCTGGACAAGACGCTATGCAATCTACACAAAGAATCATCAACTCATTGGGTATCCAAAGTCTCTGGGTGCTGTACGTCTTGCATTACAATCTCGTCATTTTCGTGAGCCTTTGGCCCTTCTCAAGCTGCCCATGTCAAAATCGCCCTCTGTGGTGCCTGGATCTTGGAAAGGGCTCTCGTTAGCTTGCCTTGATGGAGTTCGAGAAGTGCTCCGGCTTCGCTCTTCCTCTCCAAATATGGAGGCATGCGTCTTCTTCTGCGCTTGGGGAGGAGTTGACAGAACGCTTGGTGCATCTTGGCTAGTCTCTTGACCGAGCATGAAAGAGAATTGGCTTTGCTCAAGTCTTGGTCGAGAAGCGGTTGCTTCACTAGCTCCATCTGTCGCATGCTCTGCGTCTGTGCTTGGGATATTCGATTCTGCGGTTCGTGTCTCTGTGTCTTCTGGAACTGTCGTAGCGGGTCGTGCCTTGTATGATGAGATAGAGGGCTCTGAGAAGTCCTCGAACGTGTCCGGATCTGCAAGCCCTCTCGTATTGTGAGTAAGCGTGAGATCGCTTGTTGTAGTCGATGCAACATCGGGTTCGGTCGAAGGCTTGACCAGAGACCTGCCCTTAGAAGCGCTGTCGGGCGCTGTCTCCTGGAGTTCGCTCGCATCTAGGTCGTCCTTCGCCGGCACATCGTCTTGAGGCAACGACAGGCTTGGCTCTTCAAGGTAGACCTGCACGAATTGCACCTTCGCTATCGCAGTGCTCAGTTTCTCCACTGTCTCGCTCTCCCGAGCGTGGCTTTCGCCCTTCTCGTCCTCTGTCACCAGCTTTTGATACTCCCAAAGCTCATTCACAGTACCAGACAGTAGCTCTGCAAGCCTCTTGTTACGTAACTCAAGGTGCTTCAGCTTTTCGAACGAATGTGCAGTACCCGGCCGACGCCACGGCGGTGTAGATGGGGTTTGGGAATCACGGATCTCCTGGGCCTTTTTGTGGACTTCATCAACTGCGTTTCGAACTGCTTTCCCAATGCCCAGTTTCTCTCCTCGTGCGTAAATATTCTTCGCCGTGTTCTGGAGTATAGCCTCAATGTTTCGTGGTTTCCCAGGAGTTCGAGGCGGCGAGAGTCCGGTCTTTCGTGCGGCATTCAATCCAGAGAAAGTCGTTATGTTCCTCTGCAAAGCTGGAGGTGTCGTAGGTCGACCTGAGGACAGCGGTCTACCTGTGTACTTCAGTACTAGATAGCTGCCCCCCTCCTTGTTCATGTGATTGCGCAAGTAAATTGCATCAAGCCCAAAGGTCTGCGCGGGGAAGTCTTTGTCCTGCTCGGGGTAACGCAACAAGAGACCCAAGGCGCCATTATAGTCAGTGTCTAAAAGGTGCCAACGAATCCGCAGAAGCATTGCCAGGCATATGTGGTCAACAAGCTCAAGGGATGAATCCTCGGCGAAGATGACGTCCCAAAGGGCGAGAACGTTATCGAAGTCAAATTCACGGCCAAAGAGTAGCCGGATCCATCTGATGAGGAAAACCTGGGGAGGAATGTCAAGGCCTTCGAGATGCTTCATGAGTTCAGGGTCAACCTGCGGCAAGAGCTCATTGAAGATGTGGCGACTTCTTGCAGCAATGGATACAGGGCCTTCAGATAGATACTGCAAAGCATAAGCGACGGACACATGTTGAGACTTGGAGACTTACAAAAGTCTTCGCGCTCTGCATCACCTGGCCAAAGATCGCAAATGTGTCGTGCTCGATATGGTCCGCATCAAAGATGGCCTTGATGGTGCTGTCTTCACCCATGGTCTTGCTGCCCTCACCGATATCGATAGCATCGTTCTCGATCGCCCAAAGAATCGGTGCTGCGATCTCGTGCATACCTTGCCTGTAGCCGACATCGGGATTCAGCTTGCAGAATATGAAGAGCACGTCCAGCAGTATTCGCTGCGTTTCAGGCTGCCGGAAATATGGCGTCTCTGGCATACACCGCTCGACATCCTGCAAGATCTCTGCGCGCAATTCTTCATCTTTGTGTACCTGAGCCCATGGAGATGACTTTTATTTCTTAGCTATCGTCAGAGATGATGAAAGAGAGAAGCAGCCGGGCCATGCTCGTACCTCAGCATCCTGGCTCAATGGGTCAAATTGAGCACCGACATCGTCAGGGTTGTCGATGAAGCGGAAGAAGTGTTGTCTGAGAGAGTTGTATGCAGACCTTGAAGCAGCCAGGATACGCAGCCACTCAGAGCTTTCTAGGCTGTCGTCGAAGAGGAGGAATGTCTTCCAGCAGACAGAGCGCAGGCCTGTAGTTGCCGCCGAAGAATTGGACTCCAAGCGGACAGCATCCTTGAGGTCGCGCAGGGAAGAGTATTGCTTCAGCTCTTGCCAGCTTTCTCTGGCCACCTCCAGACTCCGCATCCTACCTGTTGGTTGTGTTGGGGCAATAATGTTGGTCAGGCGTTCGATAGCCGCAATCTGAAGTGGCAGACGCGCGCTTGCGGGCCTTCCCGTGCATCAAGTGACGCCTTGGTCGCGTGGGAAAGATTGAAGAGCGCGATGACATGAAAGCATGATGATTTCAAAGGTTTTGATTGCTGATCTATGTACCCTCGAAGGGGAAGAGGCTTTTGCTCAATGTTGAAGTTCCGCCCAATTCCTCACTCGAACCCGCATATGCTTGCCAGTCTGGTATTCTACGCAATGGCTGACGCCTCCGTCGATGGACTCGCGTTGGATGCCGTTGCAGAGGCATCGGCTTTCACCGCTGCCCAGCTGGTCTCTCTATACCCTCCACGCTCGAAGCTCTTCATCGGCACCAGGCCATAGCGATCAAACATAGCTTTATCCTCATCCCAACCATTGCATTCGGTCGTCAGCATCTTCTCGCCAGTGAAGACTGCATTGGCACCAGCAGAGAAGCAGAGAATCTGCTCAGCCTCACTCATGGTGGTGCGCCCTGCAGCAATGCGAATAATGGTAGCAGGCATGACCAGTCTTGCGGTTGCAATAGTCCGAAGAATGGCGTCGAATGAGATGCGCTTTCGGTTGGGGCTGTCTCCAAGTGGCGTGCCCTTGATAGGAACCAGGGCATTCACGGGGAAAGACTCTGGATGCGCAGGCAGGGTAGAAACGGTATAAATGAGTCCAACATGGTCCTCTGGCTTCTCGCCTAGGCCGAGAATACCTCCAGAGCACACATTGATGCCGGCGTCTCGGACATGCGATAGGGTCTGTAGTCGTTCGTCGTAGCTTCGCGTTGTGATGACAGAGGGATAGTGCTCTCTTGAAGTGTCGACATTGTGGTTGTACGCCGTAAGGCCCGCAGATTTCAGCTCCTCGGCCTGGTTCTGGTCGATCATGCCGAGAGTGACACAGACCTCCATGTCCATTGAACGAATGCCCTCAACCATGGCCTTGACATTCTTCAGACTTGTTTTGCGACCCCGCATATCTCGCCATGCAGCACCCATGCAGAATCGCGTACTTCCGTTGCTCTTTGCTATCCGTGCAGCCTCGAGAACCGAGTCGACCGAGGACATTTTCGTGGCTTTTAAACCAGTGTTGTAACGGGATGATTGGGCACAGTACGAGCAGTCCTCGCTGCAACCGCCCGTCTTGATATTCATCAATGTACACATTTGTACTGCTGACGGGGAATGGAAACGACGGTGGAGGGTGCCCTATTTGCCCGAAGAATGTTAGGGGCTATAAACGAAGTTGACGTTACATTGGACGCACCGATTGGAAGGCCAGCTCCATGAGAGGAGTGTTGTATATCTCGCGAATCTCATCCTTGGTCCAGTCGTAGCGAGGAGTCCTCGCATTGACGGCCTGCCATAGCGCACCTTGGGCTTCTGGTGCCGGAGGAGGGGTAGTTGAGATTGGGGAGAATGTGTCGTTCACGGGTGTTGAAAACGAGCGAGTGCAGGACGAGGCTGAAGCCTGCAGCGAGCGAGCGGTCGCCCGTCTGGACAGAATGGTCAGCGACATTGTGCTTGGGAAGAAGGAGAGCACAGCAAGAGAGGAATGGCTCACCTACAGCTGTGCAGTCAGTGTGTTTTCGGTGGGAGTCTCCTAGCACTCCACACTGACATTGGCGTGGGGAGCTTCCAACTCGGCTTCTCAGCGGTCAAGGGATCGCCAACCAATCATCGCCGTCGGTTTGTACCAGATTGCCATTCTGCCGAAGCACAACACGCCGTTCTCGCGCGTCTTTCATCGACATCAACTTTGCGAGAAGACGACCATCACACCGCGACTCTCAAAGCTGGCCAGGCGTAACGAATGCCAGCAACGTACATGGCCTCTTTACCCTCACCTTTGGACGAAGGAACGAGACGGGAGCAGGGTGCCATGAGTCGACAGCGGAGCAATTGCGATCCATTCTTCATGCCGGAGGCCTTGTGTCGTACCGAACGAGTCCATGTACTCTGTGATATGTCTCAAGCCAGTTCGTTGGCATGAGAGATGGCCAAATTGACGTGGTTCTGAGGCGGATGTGGACGCAAGTCTTACCCTGTTCCAAGATGAGCGACCAAAAAGGAGACACGAAGAAATGAGATCGCAATACGAACTGCACCTGAGCGAGGCCTTCCTTATTCGTGCCCAATATGCTCCCAGTACCAACGCCGCCTCTGCTTATGTGCAGCCGTATGCGCAGTCAGCTCAGGTCTAATTTCAGGAGTCGATATAGCATCCTTCGGCATACCGCGATTCACCCTCGTCCCTTACCGACGGGCTTTGGGCACTGTCTCTGGAGAAGGCCCTGGACTATGTAAAACCAACTATGGCAAAGCAGAGAGGCCATTCACCCTTTTGTCCATAAACAGTGGGACTTTAGTTGTCCGAGACCTGGTATCGCCACCTCCCGTCTTGCAGAGGCAATGAAAGACATGGAGATACGTTTGGTGCAAGCAAATTCATTGACGACACGCTTGAGCTCGTGGCTTCAATATGGCCTCCAGGACAGCGTGGCGCCAGCGCTCTCAGCTCTCGATTCAACGGTGGTCACTCTGCGGCGGGCTTGGAAACAAGTGAAAGGGGATGTGACTTCCAAGCCGGCACTGTAGTTCCGCTCTTGTTGACTTCGCTCTCGCCACTGTCGAAAGAGCAGACTCATGTCGCTGCATGTGCTCGCGAGAGTTGGTCGACTTCGGAGAATGCAGGTCAGCTTGACCAAAGGATTTTTTTGGCGCGTGTGGTTGCGAAGCTGCCCATGCAGTCGGACACCTTTTTCGCATGTCCTTGAACACGCAGCTGAAACAGTGGCTTCAAGGTCTCATGCCCGCGATCCTGTTGTGGACATCCAAGGTTTGATTCAATCCATTACGTTTAACGCCACCACTGACTCTTGCTGCAGTGTAGTATGTACGGAAACCTACCTGGGATTGACTGGAAAACAACATGATATCCTCTTGGCCTACGCGCATGATTATTGACGCAACGCATCCATACTGCGACCCCATGTACCCTTGAGCGAGGCTATTAGGAGGGAGTTGGATCTTGCATGACTTGCAACATCGTCACTCCGCAAACAAGACTTCATCATCCACTCACGAGCGACCTGGAAGCATTTCGTCCACGGAAGTTGAGGTTGGAAGCCTGCAACGTGGAGATCATCAATAAGATCGACATCTGCATCCTCATGCCAAGTGAGACTGCGCTCCGCTATAAAAATCCGACGACATGCCGCATAGAAGGGCTCATTGTCGGCATGGTGGGCCGAGAGTGAGCGACTCATCACCCAGTGCACAGTTTGATATTCCGGGGTCCCTCGCAGTGCAGGCTTATGGAGGATGGTCCCTGTGAAAGCCGATCTACACCAGATTGAGGTGACGATTAGCGTAGGAATCAGGATCTGACCGTAGTGCCAAGGGCCGAGCCTTAATCATGCCCTACGGACATTTGGAACTCCAGCCACGTTCTCGGGTCCTTTGAACCTCACAGATGCTTCTTGACAGGACCTCCCCGGTTGCATCTGACTTACGAACCCTGGAAAACGCTGCTACCCACCTCCAGACTCTCTAGTCTCGACTGCACCGGCGCAAAACCTACTGCTCGGTCTCTGTTGGGCGATAGCACTCCAGGGCTATTTCGCTGGTGGCGAGTAAAGCATGGAACACCACTACTGCTGATGTCGCTCGTAAGGGAGCCATGAACGCGTTCTATGCTTTTCAAAGTGATCTGAATTCATGCCATCCAAACATCAACGAAAGGTCTGGCCAATATACTCCTGATTCTACTCGTGGTGGCGTCGCTTTTCGTATGGCTCTTTACGGAAAAGGGCAGTTTCATTGCCCTCGAGTCGGTACAATAAACCCTACAGCACTTCTTCGTCATGAGGGCTACTTACACATCTGGCGGGTTTAATGATCCATGTCCTCACACTGCAAAGCTTTCCTTCGCCACCTGTCTGCACCAACCAGCTTACGCAACTGGACCCAGAGTGATCTCAAACTGTACGAATGCGGGATCCAAGGTTTATTGGTCTTTCGATATTGACCGCCGCGATTCATCCACATCGCACGTACGGCTGATGAAACTTGGATGCATCTTTGGATCCTCTTGTGCTTATGTTGCGCTGCGTTGGGACAAAGGGGAAATTGTTGGTTGCCGATCTCCTTGGTAGAAAGAAGTCCATGCTGCGGTCTCCAAGGTATAAGTACTGCTTGCGAACCCAGAGTCTCTCTCTTCAGCAGATCATCACAACTCCAGCAGCTTCAGCCAAATCACATCTTTCGTTCCAGACCACTCCTTCCAGAACCCCAACTACAGCAACAATGCAGTTCACCACCATCGCAACTCTGCTCTTCGTCGCCCTCGGCGCTGCTGCTCCCACCGAGCAGTACCTCCCAGAGAAGGGCGATGGCTCTGGCTCCAACCTCTGCTCCAACGACCAAAAGGCCGCCTGCTGCGATGGCAGTGGCACTGGTCTCCTCGGTGGCGTCTTGGGCGGTATCCTCAGCGGCAACTGCGCTCTGACCGTCAGTAAGTCTCACAGCTCGTTCAAGCCCCAAAGCAAAGCTTGTCATCCCTTCTCGTCGGCACCGTCTAATGACATGAAATAGTTGGCGGCTCTTGCACGCAGGGCTCGATTGCTTGCTGCCCTACCTCTGGCCAGACCGTAAGTGTAGCTTGACTTCTATTCGGCCGACGCCAGTGAGTCTAACGTGAACTCAGGGCCTTGTCAACGTCGGCAGCATCTGCGCTCCAATCACTCTCTAGAGAAGAGTGTATGGCTGCGAGCTTGGAGAGGTCTGAACAGAACACTCACGGACAATACGCGTCAGTCCACGTGGCATCAAGTCGATCAAACAGCTGTTCAGCTCTGAATACTACATACCTATATTAATGGTGACACTGCATTGGGGACTGTCATTCAACGATTAGTTTATTGTTAGGTGAATACATTCTTTTGACGATCAAATTTCTCCCACAAGTGATGTTTTGCTAGGCTTGATCCGAAGCCGAGAATTGAAACGATGATGAGTTGACCTTTGTGATGCCCGGAGCGTCAGGGATAGATCTTGACTCGTGGGTGAAGTGAAGTCTCCAAGCCTGGTTATATTTAGCTTCAGCCACTAACGGCTGCGCGCCACGGCCCGATCGTCGCTGCGGCAACGTGAAGCCACAACAAGAGCCTCGATATCTATCGGATACATGCATTCCAGCAATTTTTGATGAGCATTCCGTCGAGGTCGCACAGACATTGCGATGCCGAGCTCACACAACCCCCGCGACTCACCTGCTCGTCGGGAAAGGCGGCGCAGGACTCATCATCGGACAGACAGCAATGGCGAGCTTCTGGGGCGTTACGACCGGGAGCCTGGCAGTCCTAGTCCCACCAAGAGCAGGCCGAGAAGGGACCATCGCGAACGACGCAGTTCAAGAGCACCTGAGTCGGAATACACACAGACTACGACCACTGCACTCTCTTCAGGCCAACTTGCGCAGCTTGATAAGCTCAACCGCAAACTTGGTTGGAACGAGTACGAGGGTATCTCACGACAACAACCCCAGGATGACGACGAGGTGACGAGAGCAGAGCACGATGCAGAACGTGAGCGGGAGCGGGAACAGAGAGAAAGAGACCGGGAGAGACGGCGGCAGGAGCATAGAGAGCGAAAGAGGCGGAGAAGAGAAGAAGAGAGGGTAGCATTGGCGGCTGAAGGAGGCAGCTTGGCGTATGAACATCCAAAATCCAGGCGGAAGGCCGACAGAGACCAGCGAAGAGTGGCCAGTGGTCAATATCTGGAGCGAGGCCGCGGTGCATCAGCATACTACAGCGACAAAGACGACTACAGCGACGACATTAGACGGCGGGTCGGACCTGGAAGCAGCGATCTCGACTACGACGAAGATCAGCAACGTAAGAAGAAACGACGAAAGAAGATATTCATCGGTGTAGGTGTAGTAGTTGTACTGCTCGCCATCATAATACCCGTTGCAGTCGTGTTATCAAACAAAAATCACTCGTCAAGCTCATCATCGAGCGGGGCAGCCGCTGGTGGCGACAACAGCACAGCGCCCTCAAACAGCAATCTTAATGGCATCTCCGAAGACGATATACCAAAAGACGTGCAAGGCACATGGCTGGATCCATTCACCTGGTACGATACAGACGACTTCAATGTCACCTACACTGCTGCTACTGTTGGTGGTCTTACAGTCATGGGGCTGAACAGCACCTGGGATGATAGCAAGAGAGCAAACGATAACGTTCCGCCTCTGAACGAACCATTTCAGTATGGCACCATGCCTGTTCGAGGAGTCAACGTTGGAGGCTGGCTGAGCATCGAGCCTTTCATCACGCCATCTTTCTTCTCCGGATACAGCACGCACGACAACGTTGTGGACGAGTACACTTTGACGCAGAAACTCGGCGCGTCAAACGCCAAGACGACCGTAGAGAAGCACTACTCTTCATTCGTGTCAGAGTCAACATTCGCCGATATACAGGCCGCCGGCTTTGACCACGTACGGATACCATTCTCGTACTGGGCAGTCATCACCTACGACGGAGACCCGTATGTAGCCAACATCTCCTGGAGATACCTGCTTCGAGGCATTGAGTGGGCGCGAAAGTATGGTCTGCGAATCAACTTGGACCTACATGGTGCACCTGGCTCGCAGAATGGGTGGAATCATTCTGGTCGACAAGGCACTATCGGATGGCTGAACGGCACCGATGGCGACTTGAATGGCGATCGTACCATTGATATCCACAAGCAGCTTTCCACCTTCTTCACCCAGCCACGATACAAGAACATCGTCACAATGTACGGTCTGGTCAACGAGCCCCGCATGGTGGAGCTTGATACCAACACAGTCCTCACATGGACTCAGAAAGCAGTCGATGCTGTGCAAGGGAACAACTTCACCGGCATCATCGTGTTTGGCGACGGCTTCATGGGCCTCGACAATTGGCAAGGGAAGCTCCAGAACGACAAGAATCTGTTGCTGGACGTCCATCAGTACGTCATCTTTAACGTCGAGCAGATTGTTCTGAATCACCACGACAAGATCAATTTCGCCTGCGGTGGTTGGACGGCGCAGGCACAACGGTCGCAAAACAAGGCCACTGGTTTTGGTCCGACACTCTGTGGAGAATGGTCTCAGGCTGACACTGACTGTGCTGAGTATCTGAACAACGTTGGGGTAGGTTCACGTTGGGAGGGAACGCTGAACATGGTATCGACGCCCGGTGGGAGCAGTGATGGCAGTGTATTGACACCCACTTGCCCAACGAAGAACAACCCTCGATGCTCTTGCGACGGAGCGAACGCTGATCCTAGCAGCTATTCAGATGACTACAAGCAGTGGCTGCTGATGTTCGCAGAAGCGCAGATGCACTCCTTTGAGCAAGGTTGGGGTTGGTTCTACTGGACGTGGCAAACGGAGAGTGCAACACAGTGGAGTTACAAAGATGCATTGGCGGCCGGAATCATGCCCAAGTCAGCTTATCAGAGGGACTTCAACTGCTCAAGCGACATACCGCAGTTCAGTAATTTGCCGGAGAACTACTGACAAAGGAGTTGTTGGATTTTGAGCGTGCTTGCAAAGCAAGTTATTCATGGATACACACGAAGAAATGAAACGATTTCATGTCGCCATCAGCCCGATTCGGGTCCGAGAGCCCTCGCGACTCTTCGCACAATCGGCGCCGCATACGTTCACGCTGATGTTCTGGTACAGAACTGCGAGCCCTCGGCCGCACATACTTCGAATCCCTAACGAACGATCACTACGCAGGGCAAGGACGGCTGAATAACAACCAACAACGCCGTCAGCTTATGGACGGCATACGAACGTCCTCACTGCATCTGCACCTGCCATTTCTCGCCTTTCACTTGAAGAAGGTCGGTGAACAGGTCACAAGAACAAGGACACGCGGCTTCAAAGATAAGTCTCAAACTTCTGGTTTGCTATGTCGAGCGCCTCCATGACGTTCCCCGCCTCCCCAGACTGCACATCACGAAGGAGACAAGCTTCAAGGCCGTCGATCGCCAAAAGCTTGGCGTGTTGGCCAATGGACCCTCGTCGTGCTATCTTGTACAGTGACTTTCGGGCTAGCAGAGTAGGCTTCAGAAGGAGCGTCATTCTGTTTGGAGAGAGTGCGCGAGGGCGGATACGTCGTTCGCCGCCAGATCCTTTTTCTTTGACTCGGGCCCAGGGTGATGAGAGTAGTCTAGGATGCGTAGTAGGGCCTATGGACCGGTGGGTATATATCTTCGATCTCCTCTTCGTACGATATTACCTACAACATTTGTGGACCAAGGTTCTGGCGGTAACTTTCTTAATATCACCCAGGGGTAGCAACATTCACCCTCCTCGAACCACATACTTGACCACAGTGCCGAAACATTTCACAACATGCAGGACGCCTTCTCTCACGACAACTCCGACCCCGTCGAACGGCGAAGATCTTACGGTCGAGGCGGCTTCGGGAACATGTGTAAGTCTTGGTCCACCGATATCAACACTTTCTCATAGCTAACGACGGTTCAAGATACCCCATCCCAATACAGAGACTTGTTCGTCGTCGCTCCAAAGACCGACGAGGAAGGTGTGTTGCCCCAATTCTCGATTCAGTCGAATCCATCGCTGATAGTGTCGTTTGCAGGTGCATCCAGACGTCGAAGCTCAATATGGTCTCGACGATCGACAAGCACGAGCAGCTCCGGATCGTTCATGGACAAGATCCTACGACGCAGCTCGAAGGCGGAAGAAGCTCGATGATTGATATGAACGAACGGAGTTCAAGGGTTTCACGTCATTGGTCTGGGGTTTTGCGATGTTAAGATGATCCGTAGTGGTCAAATGAGATGGTACCTGAGACAGTGTTTGAGTTGTTTCCGTCGTGAACGGTATCGACAGAGAGTATAAGAACAATCTTGTCAAAGAACGCTTCCATTGCACTCGCCTGAACGCTGCAACCAACTCCGAACATCGAACATTTCTTCAAGTAGCAGCTGCAGAAGCATAAGCACCAGCAAAAGCACCCGCATTCGCAGCGGCGGCATCTCTCGTCAACTTCCCAATTCCCATAGCTATCGCAGCAGCGATATATTGGAAAGTGCTTCCAAGCCTTCCATCTGCGCCTGGGCCCATGAACTCGAATTCCCCTGACAGCCTCGATGAACTGAAACTGCAGACCCATCTCGCAACAACTTCCTCCTCACCAGTCTCGCCACGCCTTGTCAACTTCCAACTCCCGTACGAACTCTCCCATTCGAAGTGCTGCACACCCTGCTCCGTAGGCATCTCCCACTCGACGCGCGGGAGTGTCGATTTCCACCAATGAGTTTTGGTCTTGAGCTCGATACCCTGAGATGGCATTTGGACTTTGAAGTCCTTTACGTGGGTCTTGCATGTTACTAGTGGAGAGGAGTCTTGGTCGGAGGTGCTGTGGATTGTGATGCCGGTGTGCATGGTGTGGGTTGAGATGGCGTTCAAGAGGACGCCTTCAGGGGTGGTGATGTTCAGTGTTGACTTGAAAGTGCCCTTTTTGGTCTTGTGGAGGACCCATTTAGCCGGGAGGCCTCCTCTTGATGCGGTGTTGCTTAGGCTCGAGGATGGGACCGAGTAGACATCTGTTGTGACGTCCTTGTTGGTGGTGTAGAAGTTTGGCGATTTTTCGTCGGCGAGCATTTTGTCGGTGGTCGTTGACTTCTGTGTTGTTCGAACAAAGTATAAAGGTAGGTCAAGAATTGGCTAGCAGAGATATCGATGTAGTGAACCGGTTTGAGTATGCTCCTTCCCTGAAGCACATGGAACGCAGGCTTGATATATATCAATCTGCATTGATCAGACCACGCCAGTGTCTCTTGGCCATGTCCAGTCGTACTCTCATAGCGGACTACGCCATGCTCCAATTCCAACTTTCTGTCCTGAGGCAGTGCTCGCTTCTGGGATATGTGCAGCAGCCAAGCAGCCACACAGCGGCAGCTGAAGAGTACGAGTACGAAACATCTACAGTGACCACTCAGCTCCCAAGATACCACATCACATCATTTCTTGGCTGACTTCAACCCACCTCGTCAAGACCCCTGTATCGAAGTGGTGCAGCACAAAACACTCACTCAGCCTCACGAAGATCATGCGGAATGCTCCCTCCTCTTAGAGCACATATGAAGAAATCTGATCGACATGCCGAGACTTGGTCACAGTCTCAACGCTGCCGAAGCGCCGCTGACGAAACAACCAAGTCCATGTGATGTGATGAGACGTGGGCAGCCATTTGCTGCTCGGTAAAACGACGTGCAAAGCAGCAACTTTCAGGCCACTTTTCTTGCACTGCACCTGCTGGCAAGACCGCCGGGATGGCGACTGAATGTTACTGTTGTCATTGAGGAAGAGAAAGCGGAGGGTGAGGTGTGTGGCTTTGAAAGACGTTTCGCAATAGCAATAGCAAGCAGATTACCATCTGAGTTTTGCAGTAACCCCACTAAACGTCTGTACCTAGGTCGATATCTCTCATCTAACTGGGAACTAGTCTAACTTAATTCATCATTTATGCCGTGATGTGCTTTCCTAGAGTAGCTAAAACAATCTATATTGCCATTATCAATTCAAACTAGACTTTAACGAGATATTTGATGTTATAATCAGGCTCTAAAGTCTAAAGTGTTCATTCGCTCCGTCCAGATCTTTCCCAGACGAACATCACACGCGTTAGTCCAATGCACGCAACAAATGTTCATGCAGGACGCTCCTTTAGCTCGCATCGACGAGACTGATCAAGCCTTGTTCTTCACAGCTACAAAGACGACTCCGTCTGACCGTGCGTTGGCCCCTCACCTCGCCGTTATCACTGCCCAGCTCTCCGGCACCTTTCTTCGTGGTCCACACCCAGGCATCGTGTGCTATCGAAGAAACTTCTTCCATGTTCGAGGCAACATTGTCTTCCAGTCGGCTACCAAGTCACTTCTCGCAGCAACTCCCAGAGGAGACTCGCGCCACATCCATATATCCGCAAGCCTGTCCGCCGTGGAGAGTACAAATGGAGATCAGGTGGCCATAATCGCGCTCCGGAGGGGTGCACAAGAGGCCTCTCCATCGCTTGACACGCAGATTGTCGCGCCAATAGACATGGATGTCGAACCCTCCAGTGGTCTTTCAACTCCAATATCCTTTTCCTGGTCCCGTCTTCAATTCCGAGCAGCTACTGCGAAAGGCGGTCGACGGAAGGAAAAGGCACCGGAGCAGAGCTTCCGACTCCAACTTCATGTGTCTGCTTGGATAGGAGATGCTTCGGAAGTCTTATTGGCTGAGACATGCTCGGCGCCCATCATTGTTCGTGGGCGGTCACCTGGTAACTACACCTCGACCAGCAAGATATCGAAAGATAATGCAGGTCCTGTGGCCCCTTGCGAGAGTTCCTCCCAGCATGCCACGAGCGAGCAGCCCCAAATTGCTCGTGAAAGTGCTGCTCGAGCTATGAGCATCTCAAACCTAGAGATAGACGCAGCAGGTGAACAGCCTCCGGCCTCTACAAGCTACGAGGATTTTCTTGATCTCGGTACTCTGGAGTCTTTGATAGAACCAGCTGGCGCTCCACCCGACCTCTCCGCTGTCCAGCTTGGGCACGATGACAGGTCTCCAGGACTGTTATCAAGCCTCAACTTGACGAATGCAGAGTACCTCGAATGGGTGGATAGCGGCGATTTTATATCGCCTACGTTCACACCTCAAGACTTTCTCCCTTCAACTGACTCCAACGCTGAGCTCCTCTCGACAATTTCTTTCCACCCAGCAGATTTTACCGATGCGAGGACAGATCACCAGCACGACGACCTATTTCCAGATGACACAAGTGAAGAATCATATTCTTATACTTACATTCCTCTAGCAATGGACGATCGCACACCTCCTGTCCAGGCTGTCTATGTGGGTGCCCAGCTCGTGTTCTACGAAGCCGATACTGACTGCCATCCAGCAACCGCATGGGGCACACCATAAAGTCACCTTACCAAAGACACTCAACGGATCAGGCAAGAGATACTTTGGCGAACTAGCCGATTAGTGCAACTGTTCTCTGTACGTCGACCTGCGCCCTTCAGTCATGCGCCACTCCCGGTCAGATACGTTACATTTGTCTGCGACGCAATCGAAAGAACGCCTCCCACTCAAGAACAGTTCGTACTTGCAGAAATCGATCTGGTCTTCTCACATCCTCTCAGCATTGGTCACCATGGGACAAGAACCATTCGGCGTGGGCATAATTGGCTACGGATCTAGCGCCCGAGTTTTTCACATTCCGTTCATCTCCGCATCGCCATTCTTTCGACTACGTGCAATTGTGCAAAGGCAAACTCGAGCCGGACAACCGGATGCTGCGACTGAGTTGCCGGATGTCACACTGTACAGGCGCGTGGATGACTTGTTGCGAGACAAGCAGATTGACGTGGTCATTATCACCACGCCGCCAGCATCACATTATCAGCTAGCTGCCGATGCTCTGAGATCTGGAAAACATGGTATGTTCGAAACGTGCACATCTGCTTTAGTATGATACTGATAACATCTGTAGTGGTCGTGGAGAAGCCGTTCACACCAACGTATGTCGAGGCTGAACAGCTTGTTGAACTGGCAGCCAAGACCAACGCACTACTTACGATCTACCAAAACCGTCGATGGGACTCGGACTTCGTGGCGGTCAGCGACCTAATGGCTCGCGGCGTGCTTGGTCGAGTGGTGGACTTTGAAAGTCATTTCGATCGTTTTCGACCCGAGGCACCAGCGAACACCTGGAAAGCTGATCCCGCCCCTGGCAATGGTGCCATTTACGATCTCGGCACTCATCTTATCGACCAGGTCGTACATCTCTTCGGTATGCCTGCCAGAGTGACTGGATTTGTGTATTCGCAGCGTAGCGCCACAGGCAATCCAACAGATCTCGACGACTCCTTCACCGCGCTTCTCCACTAGGCTGATGGCATGCTTGCGACTATCCGAGCGGGCGTGATGAGTCCGCAGCAGGAGCAGTTGAGATTTTGGGTGCGGGGTGATCGCGGAGCGTTTCGCAAGAATGGATTCGATCCTCAGGAAGCACAATTGAAGAAGGGCTGGAGCCCAAGCGATCCGGGGTTTGGCGAAGAAGCGGATCAGCCCAACCGTGGTGTGATCAGTCTAGCAGTCCCGCAAGATGGTGCTACGACGATGACTGAAAGTGAACATGTGGATGATGTCCCACCTGAGCGAAAAACGTATGCGGAGTTCTACAGGCGACTTGCTCTCGCGATGTGGACGGGCGATGCGACTTTGCTGCCTGTGGCGCCAGACGAAGCTGCCCAGGTCATTCGTCTCGTTGAACTTTTGAAGGAGAGCTCCTCACTTGGACGAACCTTGCGGGTATGAAGCAGATGAGTTCGGTTGGCCCAGGTGGCTTCCTTCATCGTACTTGGGACTCTGCCCAAGCTTGAAGCTTTCTTGTTGTTGTACGGATCTTTTCATCGCGCGAAGAATTGCTCTCAACGGCTTTCCCTATTTTGCTATCATGGATGAGGTCCCACAGCAAGTGCACAACCCGTCAAACTCCCACCACTGATCAGACGAAGTGTACAAGGAGTTGCTGGTGTAATTTCTGCATCAAGGCCTTGAATCAAATGGTTCAGCATCTTCTCACACGACTCCTTGAAGCCGGGTAGTTTTTCGAAGACCGCCCCTGAAACTCCTACCACCCTTTCGCTTCCATCCTGTGGAGTCGTCGAGTCATCGCCGTAAGCAACCAGATAAAGCGCGAAAATGCTCATGGCCATGACACCTGACGCTCTGTGACAGACCGACAATGCAATACATCTCAAGACGTCCAACCACGGGGCCGACTCTCGCACCGACGACTCAAATGCCTCTGAAAACTCCGCCGCCGACACAGACAGGTCTGCCGTCGTATCGCCCACTAAAGTCGACACCAAACTGGACGCCAGCGAGTCTGGCAAAAAGAGTCTTTCCGGTACGCGACCTGCCCAGGAGGGAAAGTAGCAGATGGTCGACACGAAGATTATGCGCACCAACTCTCCAATGTAATAGCCACCGCACATGTACTCGAGCGGTTGCTTACACACCCCGGCTGGCAGGTTTTGGATGAGGGCGTCGTCCCATCTTGTCCGCTGGACGACGTCTACGCCCAGTAGGCTGAGCTCTGTGTTGATGAACACGTGGTCGGTCTTTTGCAAGCCACATTCGCGCGTGTCCTTGTCAGGTCTTGAGGGATCGAGAGTGGCCACGGGCAGTGTTATCGCTGCGTTGAGGCCGGTGCCTAGCACCATCGATATGCGCATGTCGGGATCGTCGAGACGGCCTCGAAGGAGGCCCCCGACCGTATCGTTGACGATCGATTCGAAGGTTAGGCAAACACCCTGAAGACAATTGGTAGCAAGAGTTAGCACACATCCGCTTCTCGAAGGGACGCTGCAAATATGCAATGCAAAGCCTCGCGAGATGGTACCTACCTCTTCTTGGAATGCCTCCACCAGCAAGGTTCCGATGTCATACCGGACCAGGTCGTCGAACACACGGAAGCCCTTGCCACAGCGGACAATGCTAGCTTGGTTCGTCGCCGTTTTTCTAAGAGGTGAACCACGACACGGTGTTAGATAGGTGGCATTGATAATTCTTGAAGGGAGGATAGTAGTCACCGGAAAGGAAAGGACCATGTCAGACAAAGCCTCCAGCACGCAGCTTGCGTCTTCGTCTCCTCAACTTGCAGCGAACCCATCCAAGAGGCCACATTCCTGGCGATCCAGCCGAAGAAATCGCTCCCTGGCAACAACTTCACCTTTTCCGTGATGTTCCATGCTTGCGTCTCCAGGGTCTTCAGGGTGGTCTTGTTGGCCACTTCGTCAGTGTCAGGGGTATGCTGCAAGTCAACGATGGCGCACCGAAGCGTCGAGCCCCCAACTTCGAGACATACGAACTCGCCGGTCGTGGCTTGTGAATTGGCGATCCTTACCCTGGTGGAGGATGGGAACGTTGCTGTTGTGTTGGGCTGGGCGCAGTGTGCTTTGATCTCTTTGGCTAGACGTGCGGATGCGCGAAGGAGGTTTGTGCGGTCAAGCGGTCGCTCTAGTTCTTGCTTTATGGAGGCTAGGTATCGGTGGAGTTTTGCATGGGCGGTGCGCTCTTGGCTACTGTCCGGGAGAGTGCTTGGGTAAGTAGGATGGTTGATGTCGGTTGGTGAGCTGCTGGTGTTGGCCAGGAATATGTTCGGGCTCGCGAAGGGCAGGTCCGCGGCCATTGTGTTTGCTGAAAGGGCTGGGGATGGGCAGCTGTTGAACTTGAAAGGTAGGGAAGGCAACACTATCATGCTATTGTGGGTAAGATATGCGCTGCTGGTCATCGTTTGTGGCTTCAGGGACTACACAAATATTGAAATCGGTGAGCTGGCTGACGGCTACGTTACATCAATCTTCAACGTATGTACAACATGCGCGAAAGCAATGAAGGCGTTTGTCTAAGCATTCTTTAAGCGCTGCAGATGGTTGATATCTGTCTGATCGACAGACTACTACATGCCGTCTATGTCAAGAGTTTTCACGATCTTACTGCAAACCAAACTGCCCATGTGCACCGGCTCTTCTTCACTTCCTCCCGCACACATGAACACGTTTGCCAAACTTCCACACCTCGCTAACTTGCAAAGTCGTGAGTCCTCGTGCGTCTCTTTTCTCAGTCGAAACCACTAAATCTGCATCGGCACCTGGCTCTGTGCTTCCCTTGATCCCTTGAAGTCCTAGCAAAGTCGCAGGAGTTGTAGTGACAGCCCGCAAAGCCTCTGGCACAGAGCATCCAGCCCATCGAAGCAAGTTGTTGACGCAACTCAGAAGGTCAATCGCGCTGGGTAAAGTCAGCATCACCAAAATGGCAACTACCACGGGGAGGAAATTCTCACCTGCCCGCGAGGGTCTTCGTTCCCTCCAGTTGCAAAGTCAGCCCCTGTTTCACAGTCCTTTGCCCATTCGTCCACTCGTATGTGCCGTCTTCCATCCCCATGAACATCACCGCATCTGTGATTAGGATCAGTCCTTCAGGATGAGCATTGTACGCCAGGCGGAGACTAGACGGGTGCAAATGGATGCCGTCTGCGATGATGCCAAAGTATGGACGACCGTCGTCGGCGAGATCTGTTCGTTGGTCAAAGACACGATCCTTGGAGGAGGCGATCAATCCGAAGATCCCTGGCTCTCGATGGTGCAGCTGGTTCATTGCGTTGTACAAGTGGGTCACCGTCTTCGCTCCAGCCTGGACGCCTTTGACCGCCTCAGCGTATGTTGCAGCGGTGTGGCCGATGCTCATGATGATGCCCTGTTCGCTGAAGGTCTTGATGGAGTCAAGAGCGCCAGCACGCTCTGGTGCAAGGGTGATCATTCTCACGTGTCCAGCTGGATTTACTTCAGTTGTGAGAAGGTTCACCTCTCCATATACTCCCTTGAGGAGCTCTGGCTCGCTGGTTTTGTATGCGAGGATGGCTTCTGGACTGTGACAACCCTTTTGCGTGTGTGCAAAGAATGGGCCTTCGCAATGAGCCCCTAAGCTCTCAGCGCCTTTAGAGGGATCTCGATCTGACCCTGTGGGCCTGAGAAACGGCAGCGCCTGTTTTCCCTGTCAATCACCACCCGAACTTCAGGTGCGTCCAACATACGTGATGGTAAGTCTTCGCGAACTGACTTGTCATGGTCGGAAGATAGCTCGTGGTCCCCGTCTCCAGCAATCTCTGGTTAAGGTCGTGGAGTCCTTTCTGGAACTTCTGAGGCGCAGTGACGCAACTAGAGTCTGAGAAATCGAAGCCGAACGCCCCATTGATTTGAATGTCAATGAAGCCGGGGGCCAGGATCTTGCCTTGGAGATCTACAACGTCGACATCCTCGTTGCTGTCAGGATTCGATGGTGGCTCACACACACGACCAGAATCTGTATCGATCCACAAGGTTTCAGAGATCAGTTGGTTGCCTCGCACGATACGTCCGTTGGAAAACCTCGCGAACCGTGGTGATGGTGTTCGCACGCCGGCTTCAGAGTGTAGCAATGGCATTTTTGCGGGTAGTCAAAGATGTGAAGGATATCTCCACGGCTGAATACCATGATGGACGTCTTTGAAAATGTGTGTTTGAATGATTTGGGCTTGGCAGCGTGTCGAGAGATGGGTTACATGGCCCTGCGACGTTGGCCCGTCAGTGGATATGCTGTGGTTAAACTGGCTGAACCCCTGATACACAAGCCAAGTCAAATATAAACACAGAGCCCACAGCGAGATCCACTGAGGCTTTGACTTCAGGTTACTCCACCAAATCCACATCCTTCTAGCAAACACCACCATCCGTCTAGAACCATCACGCGCTCCACCTCCCAACGTCGCAACTCATGCGCGGCATCTACAGCGCACTGGAGGGATTTTGTGATGCCCCGCACAGGCGCCGACGCTGTTGATGCAGATGCGGCCTGGCTAGACCGGCAAGACTCGTCGTGCGAGAGGCAGTCCGATGCAGTAATGACTGACGCTGGATAGTCTTGTGGGAAATGTTTTCATTGTCGGCTTCGATGGGACCGTCTTGAGCCAAGAGCTAAAGGTCTTGATTGAGCAGTACTCGATAGGCGGCATTTTATTGACGTCCAAGAACCTCAAGTGTACGTGCATTGCCCCCTTTCCACGAGCCTCGTTCACATCTCTACCACACATTCTCACCACAGGTTTACAGCTGCTGAGCAGGCGACGGCACTGATCAGTAGTCTGCAGTGGTGCGCATACTCCGCACAGCATCCACGCCCGTTGCTCATCGCATTAGACCAAGAAAACGGCAGCATTGACTCTTTGATCGATGCTACGATCACTCAGTTTCCTTCGGCCATGGGCATGGCTGCCATAGGAAAGCCCGAGCTCACTGGAAAGGTTGCAGAAGCAACAGCATACGAAGTCGGCTGTGTCGGCGTCAACCTCATCCACGGGCCTGTCCTTGATGTGTTGTCCACTTCTCGCCCATCACCGCTGGGAGTACGAGCTTTTAGCGATGACCCGGTCACAGTCCTGACGCATGGTCTCGACACGGTCCGGGGGTTCAATAGGTCATCTATACTGAGCTGCGGCAAACACTTCCCGTCGTATGGAGACGTCGAGTTTCCAGATGGTACCGAATTCAGTCTGCCGTCAGTCGTCGCTAGCGCTGACAACTTACGAAAGAGAGCTTTTGTACCCTTCCGTGCCTGTGCACAAGCAGGTATGGATGCTATCTTGGTCGGTGGTTGTTCCATGGTGGTCGATGGCAGGAACGTAAGCCATGCCTGCTTGGATCACGACCTGGTTTCCAACATCTTGCGGCGAGAGTGCTCTTTTGAGGGGTGCATCATCTCTGATTGTCTTGCCATGGAGGCACTGTGCCATGAAATTGGCACGTCACAAGGCGTCAGTCGAGCCATCCGGGCAGGCTGTGATATGGTGACTGTCTGCCAGTCCAACCAAGCCCAGCTCGAAGCTCTCGTATCCCTCAGACTCGCGGTTCAGGATGGCAGTGTTTCCCGAAATTCCTTAATAGAATCAAACAGCAGGATCAACAAGATGAAAGATCGTTACATGTCGTGGGAACGAGCATTGCATCCGCCGGGAGTCACTGGTCTGGCATCGCGGAGACTGGAGCACCAGACGCTTTCAAGTCGCGCTTTTGAGGGAGCGTTGAGTCTAATCCGCGATCGTAGCAACGGCCTGAATACTCTCAGAAACCTCCCCAAGGATGCACAGGTGCTGCTTCTCACACCCGTCGTTGGGTTGTTTCCTTCGATTGCGACTCGGGAAACGCCAACACAACCTAATGAACGACCAAAGGCCCCACTTGCGCCCGGGGAAGAGACTTTTCAAACATTCGGATCCACGCTGGCCAAGTCTTTGAAGGCCAGATTAGTACACACATCGTACTCCGCCAACGGCCTTCGTCCACTTCACGAGGACCTAATCGAGCGCTCCTCGGCCGTCATAGTTTTTACAACAGATGCTACGCGTAACTCATACCAGTACGCAGTCACCAAACACGTCAACATGCAATGCAAGTATCAAATCTGCGACAACGGACAGCGGAAGGCCCTTGTTGTAGCCGCTCTGAGCTACCCGCACGACTTCCTCGCGGATCACAGTATCGAAACGTACATATGTGCCTATGACTTTACGGAGCCTTCTCTGAGGAATCTCGTCCGTCTGCTAACGGGCAAGCTGTATGCCACAACGATGCCGCCATTGACAACGGCTCGACGGGCTTTGGCCGACTCAGCGACGGACCGAGTGCCGTCACGGAAGACACTGTGGTTAGTCGAAGCATTTGAGGTAGACCGCGATAGAGCAGGATTACAGAAGCTCCTAGAAAATACTTCGCGAACCCAGCTGATTCCCGTGGTGCAGGAGAGGACGTGTTTTGTGGTACGGAATAGCAGCATGAGGACTCTCCTAGGCTTGATGATCATGTCGAGCCAGACATCGAGCGGAGGCCACGCGGGTCAGATAGAAGCGGTTCTAGTCGATCCGGCTCGGGAGGGACTGGGGATCGAGGAGTCGCTGCGTGAGCACGTAAAGGCAGCCGTGGATTCCGGGCTGGGAGAGAGGGACTGACTTGTGGAGGTGAAGTCTTGGTCTCTGAAAGGGTGACATCGTATTGTTGGTCTACCATGTAACCCAAAGCTATGTACACATACGCGAGGCATACAGTGCTGACTGGCTCTCTAGACCATAAAATGGAGGGACTGTCGCGTGATCCTCTACCCACTCTCTCCTGTGGACTTTGCCTTCGGACAGACCGTGCACTATATTGACACTTTGAGGAAGATCCAATGTCTCCCGATCCAGACAAAGATGTCGAAGCGGTAGCGGTGCACTGCGAACAGACCAGTGAATCTCGACCCCCAGCCCCATCCGGTCCACTTTACTATCGAGTCAAGATCGGACCCTTTAGGCTGCCTTACTTCGCCAGTCCGATCGTGCAGCTCCTCTACGTTGCCGTCGTGTTCTTTTTGTAAGCCGTCTTGCCCGACTGGTGCCAAATATCAAGTCGATAAGCTCACTCCTTCAGGTGTCCGGGTCTCTACAATGCCTTGAGCGGGCTGGGAGGTGGTGGACAGCTCGATGCCACCGTAGCAAACAACGCCACGGTCGCGCTCTATTCGACCTTTGCGACGACTGCCTTTTTCTCCGGCACCGTCTGCAATAAGCTCGGCGTCCGTATAACCCTCACGCTCGGGTGTCTTGGGTACGGATCTTGTTTCATTACTCAACAGTAGAGGCTAACGGGCGACTGACAGGTACTCGCTGTACATCGCATCTTTCCTATGCTACAACCACACGAAAAGCGCTGCCTTCGTCATAACCGCCGGCGCCCTCTTAGGCATGAGCGCCGCTGTGATATGGGCAGCCCAAACGGTGATCATGATCTCCTATCCGAAAGAGTCTCAGAAAGGGAAGTACATTGCCATTTTCTGGGCTATTTTCAACGTTGGCGCGGTCATAGGGTCTCTCATACCCCTTGCACAGACCGTGAATAGCGAAGAGAGCGGTGCCGTAGGTGATGCAACGTATAGTGCTTTCCTCGCCCTGACGGCGTTGGGAGCCATTATGGCAATGTTCATCTGCAACGCTAGTAAGGTTGTTCGAACGGATGGGTCGACTATCACGCTCATGCAGCATCCTACGTGGAGGTCAGAGCTTCTTGGTTTGTGGGAGACGTTGCGTACGGACTGGTACATCACGGCGTTGTTCCCCATGTTCTTCGCCTCCAACTGGTTTTATACCTACCAATTCAACGTAAGAAAGCCGCTCATGAAGCAATGAAAACCAAGCAATGATGCAGAACTAACAACACATGGATCGCAGGACGTAAACTTAGCCCGCTTTGATACTCGCACAAGATCCCTGAACTCCTTACTCTACTGGTGCTCCCAGATCTTCGGCGCCTTAGCCTGGGGAGCCTTCCTCGACATGCCTCATCTCAAACGCAAGACTCGCGCGCGTGCAGGCCTCCTCGCCCTGTTCGTCATCACCATGGGCCTATGGGGCGGTGGCTATGCCTTCCAAAGGACCTACGATCGTCAGTCCGCGCCGCAACAACAGCTAGACTGGACTTCCAAGGGCTATGCCGGGCCCGTGATCCTGTACATCTGCTACGGGCTGTTTGACGCAATTTGGCAGACGTAAGTTATGAACAGCAAATTACATGCTATGTTATGGAACATGCGACTAACGTTGTTCTGCGTGTTAGATATATCTACTGGACTTTAGGGGCCATCAGCAACGACAGCCGGAAACTCGCGATCCTCGCAGGCTTCTACAAGAGCCTCCAGTCGGCCGGCGCGGCGATCGTGTATCGGATCGATGCTCTGAAGGTTCCTTATATGAATATCTTTGCGAGCACTTGGGGTTTGTTGGCCGTTGGATTGGTGTTTGCGGCGCCGGTTGTGTGGACCAAGATTGAGAATCATTCCGAGCCTCATGATGAGTCTGAGGGTAAGGGAGGTGTTACTGCAGACGGGACTGCTTCTTGATGAGGCGGGTGGCGTCCAGTGACATTGTTGTTCAGTGATTTTGCGTTCGGGAATCGGGCATGCTCCCAGTCATAGTATGAAAGCTCTCCCTCACGTCATGTTCATTGACAGCGTTGTCACATCTCTGTGAAAGATCCTAAGGCGGTCGACGATTTTTGAAAGGCTACCAACAAGCAGCTGCTCAAGCTACGCAGAAATCTCAGCACATCCAGCCTCCTGGACACTCACATAATCATATACCCTCCATCAACAGGGAGATTCACGCCCGTTATCCATGCAACATCGTCACTGACAAGAAACAACGCAGCCTTTGCCACGTCCCCCGGTGAACCCATGCCTCCAAACGGATGAGCTTTGTTGATCTCAGCAAACTTGTCCGGATCGTTCTGTAGATTCTGCGTCATGATCGTCCGCAAAAAGCCTGGCGCTATCGCATTGCAATGGATTCGATTTGCAGCGTAGTCGAGTGCTACTTGTTTCGTCAACTGAGCGACAGCGCCTTTCGAAGCGGTGTAAGCAGCTTTAAGGGGCACTGTTAGCAAGTGTCGAGCAGTGTAGGTGTCGAGACCAACGAGTGTTATGATATGCTACCAAGCCTTGGACGCTCGCCGTATTGACGATCCACCCGAGATCTTTCCGGCCGGGTAGGGGGTCTTGCTTCAGCATCTGCCGAATGCCGTATTTGCAGCCAAGGAAGACCCCCTTCACATTGATAGCCATGGTCTTGTCCCAGTCCGATTCGGAAAGCTCGTGGATGCCATGGGGCACTGCGTGTGTTGATTCGACTGAGATGCCCGCATTGTTCGCGAGAATATCGAGGCGGCCGTACTTTTTGACGCCTATATGAATGAGCTTGGTTGGTGTTGTAATGCTGAGCAGTCGATCACGAGGCTACTGACATTCTGCCACCGCTTCCTCGACATCTGCAGCATTCGTGACATCGGCCTTGGCGAAGATAGCAGCGTCGTCACCATGAAGGCGTTGCAACTCTTCAACGGTGCTTTCGCCTTCAATTCGATTATTGAAGTCGTCGGCTTTGCCAGTGGTGGCATTGGTCTTGTTCCGTGGCCTGTCGTAAAGATCGACACAGCATATTTTGGCTCCTTCTGCTGCGAATCGAAGACTGATCGCTCTGCCTAGGCCTGACGATGCTCCGGTGACGAGAGCAATACGTCCTGGAATTCTTCCATGTGACATTGCAAGGGTGAAATCTATCGTCGTTTCGATACTGTTCGTCGACCTAGTCTTGCGTTGAGAACCTTTAGCACTCAAATAGAAGATGTTCAATCTTTACAGTCATGCTTTCCTTGCAGAAGCGCAAAGATGTAACGTCAGGTATGCTTTCGGGCAAGTTGCCTCCATGTCTAGGGGGGATCGCGATCATCCTCGACCAGGAGCTCAAGGTCAAGATTGCTGCTTTGGGAAGCTATGGCGGGTGCTGTACTCGTCGAGATCTCCAACTCGATGTTGTATTCGTAACGACGGACTACATCGACAGCGGCTCTTTCAAGGCTGCAGTGGTAATGATATGTCACAAAGAGACACGTAATGGATAGCCAGATGTGCCCCTTTTCTAACGGAGATCTACAAAAACCCGTCATGAGTGCTGTCACTTGCACAGTTGACTGACTGAACGAGATCCCACTATTCTAGGTCATTACCCAGACTGTATGGAGTACTTGAAGATCGCTGAGTGTCGATATGGATTGAACATGTTGACCAAGTCATATACACTCTCATCCTGTCCGTGTCATGAAGGCACCATCCAGCTGACCGAAAAGTTGCATAATAGCTGCTGAACGCCGAAGAACCGATCAAGATGCCGTTACATTTCTGTCGTGTTTGCCATTCGCCGTCGGGAGGTAATGAGTCCACTACGGCAGTCGCCACGAGCTTCCACCGCTGGCATTCTGCAACTGATCGCCGCCTTCAGCAAGACGCAGAGTCTCTTCCAACACGAGCAGGTCTCTCTCCATCATCTCAGCCCAATTCTGGACATGTCCAATCTCATTGACACCTCTAGTGGCCTTATCAACTTCCTTTTGCCACTTCGCGCTCTCTCTGGCAAGAGCGTTCGCTTGCTTTTTCAATTCGGCCTCTTGCTTGTCGATGGCCGCTGCGTTGGTGTGTAGATCAGTCGCCCGACGCTGGAATTTGACATCGTAGTTGGAGCCTGCCGACTCTAGAGATGCCAGGACTGCAGCCCGAGCCTCTGCCTGTGCCCGGGAGCTGTCACTACCCACGGCAGTCGATGATGTAGCTGTCGATGCCATCCTGCTGAGCCAGCCTCGATCAAGTCCTGGTGACGAAGCCCGGCGGAGTCTCCGGTCGATGGGTCTTTGTGAGAAAGCCTGTACTGACTGCGGCGAATGCAAAGCAGCAAACGAACGTCGACGGCAGCGGGAAGAGAGATACATCCTTCAACAGCCCCACGCGCAATCGCCTCTGAGGTGGAGCCTCCTTAGCCTCTCATCTGACTGTCTGGTGGCACGAATCGGCTGGCCTTCTGGCTCTAAGGCAGCGGTCCGCATGGCATCGGTGGGCGAGCATTGTCTCTCACTGGTCCGACAGGTCCCAAGGCGAGCATCGTCAACGGTACGGAGCGGTAGCGCAGTGCGTCGATGCTGTGAGCAGCTGGGCTGACACGTCACGGACTCACGGTGTACCTGCAGTAGTTTTCTAGCTGGACAGTTCGAAGGTCATTTGACAGCAGGTCACGGCCGCGAGAGAAGTCCAGTCGGCGAATTTGTGACTTTGGATACAGTATAGCAAGATCCGGAGATGTAGAATGGTGCGAGAGGCAATGTGTTGGACGACGTAGAGCGATAGTTCCAATGTTTTACTCCTTTACCGATTCGCGGGCGATTCTTCAAGCTGGCGATGTACGCGTCGTGGCGTGGAATCGAGGGGATCCAGCGGACAAGAAGCGTCGGATAGCCCCAAAGTCAGAGGAAGATGAGGCTCAGGTACACGAAGAAGTTTGGAGGGCGAAGATGTCGATTGTTTAGCGTCGTCATGGGCAATAGGCGGTCAAGCGAAGGGGCTAGTACTGGCCAACATGTTCCAGGCCTTCCCTGCGTGAGTGAAGGTGAAGTACCCTAAATCTTGTACCCCAAGACACGCTAAATCTCACGCGCGAGCACTCATCGGCCGACGCCGTTGGCAGGCCTTCTTCTTGTCGTCACGTCTCATACTCCCTCTTGCTGTACTTTTCGTGTGTCGGAAGCAGAGAAGCGACCTGAGGACCGCTTGTTACAAATTGACAGCCTGATGAGCACGGCAAGGCTCTCTTCCCTCGAAGTGAGATGCGCCGAAAAGCTTGCCCTTCGCTTTCTCTCGTTCCCCACCATGGCATTCGAGTAGGACCTGTCCTATGCGGCGATGGCCGACACCTGACATTCGCATTGTTGCAACACAGATAAGCCCCCGCTACCACTCTTCTCTTCTTTCATTCTGCAAGATCCACCTGTTGACAGCTGTTGACAGGGAATACCTGTTTCTTTGCTTTCATTTTCTGCCCTGTTGGACGCATCTTACGCCCAGAGCTCACCCCAGCATGATACCTGACAGCCAATGAACTGCGATACATATAAGACATCTGTATCGACTTCAATCTTTGACAATTTCCAGCATATACGACTATGGCTCCAGGACTGATCGAGCCTCAACCGGCTGTCGATGTCGGCCAACAGCGCTCGCTTGAATCAGTCACCGAGAACTACGATGATACCCTACGATTCTATCTAAACGGCACCAAAGTCGTCCTCGATACTGCCGATCCTGAAGTAACATTACTCGAATACCTCCGAGGCATAGGCTTGACAGGCACCAAGCTTGGGTGTGCAGAAGGTGGATGTGGTGCTTGCACTGTGGTGGTCTCGCAGTACAACCCTACAACAAAGCAGATATACCATGCTTCTGTCAATGCATGCTTGGCTCCACTGGTGTCTGTGGATGGCAAGCATGTCATTACGGTAGAGGGAATAGGGAGTGTTAAGAAGCCACATCCAGCTCAAGAGCGAGTCGCAAAGGGCAATGGCAGCCAGTGCGGATTCTGTACACCTGGCATAGTCATGAGCTTGTATGCTCTACTAAGGAATAAGGATAGCCCCTCCGAGCACGAGGTGGAAGAGGCTTTCGATGGCAATCTCTGCAGATGTACTGGCTACCGTCCCATTCTAGACGCCGCGCAAACGTTCAGTGCACAGAAGGGCTGTGCGAAGTCGACATCCAATGGTGGTGGAGGATGTTGTATGGAGAACGGTACAAATGGGGCGAATGGATGTTGCAAATCGGGGAAGGCAGATGACCACCAGCCCATAAAACGCTTCACGCCACCAGGCTTCATCGAGTACAACCCAGAGACTGAGCTCATCTTTCCACCGGCTCTCCGTAGACACGAATACAGGGCTTTAGCCTTCGGCAACAAGAGAAAACGGTGGTTCCGGCCAGTAACTCTACAGCAGCTACTGGAGATTAAGAGCGCGTACCCCTCAGCAAAGATCATTGGAGGCAGCACCGAGACGCAAATCGAGGTCAAATTCAAGGCCATGCAGTATACAGTCTCGGTCTTCGTTGGAGATATTCCGGAACTGCGACAATACAAGTTCGAAGACGACTACGTGGAGGTTGGAGGCAATGTAACGTTGACAGATCTCGAAGACCTGTCCTTGGAGGCTGCAGCGCACTATGGCGAGAAGAGAGGCCAGCCTTTCACGGCCATCAACAAGCAGATCAAATACTTTGCCGGAAGGCAGATCAGGAATGTCGGAACGCCAGCAGGGAATCTGGCAACCGCTTCGCCAATTTCTGATTTGAATCCCGTCTTCTTGGGAACCAATGCTACAATCGTCGCTCGATCACTCGATAAAGTGACTGAAATACCGATGACGGATTTCTTCAAGGCGTACAGAGTCACCGCACTACCTCCAGACGCCATCATCGCCAGTATCCGGATACCTGTTTTCCAGGAGAAGGGAGAGTACATGCGGGCATACAAGCAAGCGAAGCGGAAAGACGACGACATCGCCATTGTAAACGCCGCGCTTCGAGTCAAACTGGATGAGAAGAACACAGTCCAGAACTCGAGTCTGGTATATGGTGGCATGGCCCCCATCACCATCGGAGCGAAGAAGGCAATGGAGTATCTGGAAGGCAAGCTCTTTACCGACCCGGCCACTCTCGAAGGCGTCATGAATGCTTTAGAGCAGGATTTCGACCTTCGATTCGGCGTACCAGGCGGTATGGCGACATACCGCAAGTCATTGGCGCTGGGCTTCTTCTACAAGTTCTACCACGAAGTGCTCGCAGAGCTGAATCCCGAGGGAACGGAAGTGGATCAAGACTGTCTCGCCGAGATTGAGCGCGAGATCTCCAAGGGCCGGAAAGACCATACCGCCGGGGTGGCATACGAGAAGAAAATCATCGGCAAAGAGCAACCGCACGTAGCTGCCCTGAAGCAGTGCACAGGTGAAGCTCAATATACGGACGACATCCCCGTACAAAAGAACGAACTCTATGGCTGCATGGTCTTGAGCACGAAACCTCATGCGAGACTGCTCAGCGTGGATCCTTCCCCGGCGATGGACATTCCTGGCGTGTTCGACTACGTGGATCACAACGATCTGCCAAATTCGCAGGCGAACTACTGGGGAGCTCCAAACTGCGACGAGACATTCTTCGCCGTTGACGAGGTCTTCACGGCAGGGCAGCCGATCGGTCTGATCCTCGCCACGTCTGCTAAGCTTGCAGAGGCTGGTGCTCGTGCAGTCAAGGTCGAGTATGAGGAACTCCCTGCGATTTTCACCATCGAAGAAGCTATCGAAGCCAACAGCTTTTTCGACCACTACCACTACATCCAGAATGGCGATGTCGACAAGGCGTTCAAAGAAGCCGACCATGTCTTCACTGGCATTGCACGAATGGGAGGCCAAGAGCACTTCTACCTAGAGACCAACGCCTGTGTTGCCGTCCCCAAGCCAGAAGATGGCGAGATGGAAATCTTCAGCTCGACGCAGAACCCCACGGAAACACAGGCTTACGTCGCCCAAGTCACTGGTGTTGCTGCGAATAAGATCGTGAGCAAGGTCAAGCGGCTGGGCGGTGGCTTTGGTGGGAAGGAGACAAGATCAGTCCAGTTGGCAGGCATTTGTGCCGTTGCAGCGAAGAAGACCAAGCGGCCTGTCCGGTGTATGCTGAACCGAGACGAAGACATTGCGACTTCGGGGCAGAGACATCCCTTCCTTGGGCGGTGGAAGGTTGCCGTTAACAAAGATGGTAAAATCCAAGCCCTCGACGCTGATGTCTTCAACAATGGCGGTTGGTCTCAAGATCTCAGCGCTGCTGTTGTCGATCGAGCCCTCAGTCACGTCGATGGCACCTACAAGATTCCCAACGTCTTCGTTCGAGGACGCATCTGCAAGACAAACACCGTCAGCAATACAGCATTCAGGGGATTCGGCGGACCCCAGGGGATGTTCATCGCCGAGTCCTACATGGAAGAAGTCGCCGACCACCTGGGCATGCCCGTCGAGGAGTTCCGCGAGATCAACATGTACAAGCCAGGAGACATGACACACTTCAACCAGGAACTACGAGACTACTACGTGCCCCTCATGTGGAAGCAAATCCGGGAAGAATCCGACTGGGAGCGCCGCAAGCAAGCCGCCGCCGCCTTCAACGCAAAGAACAAATGGAAGAAACGCGGCCTCGCCGTGATCCCGACCAAATTCGGCATCTCCTTCACAGCCCTGTTCCTCAACCAAGCCGGCGCCCTCGTCCACATCTACCACGACGGCTCCGTGCTCGTCGCCCACGGCGGCACCGAAATGGGCCAAGGCCTACACACCAAGATGACCATGATCGCCGCCGAAGCGCTCGGCGTCCCGCAAGACAGCGTCTTCATCTCCGAAACCGCCACCAACACCGTCGCCAACACCTCCTCGACCGCCGCGTCCGCCTCCTCGGACCTCAACGGCTACGCCATCTGGAACGCCTGCGCGCAGCTCAACGAGCGCCTGCAGCCCTACCGCGCGAAACTCGGCGCGGACGCCGCGATGAAGGACCTCGCGCACGCGGCGTACTTCGACCGCGTCAACCTCTCCGCGAACGGGTTCTACAAAACCCCGGACATCGGCTACGTCTGGGGCCCGAACACGGGGCAGATGTTCTTCTACTTCACGCAGGGCGTCGCGGCGGCCGAGGTCGAGATCGACACCCTCACGGGCGACTGGACGTGTCGACGGGCGGATGTCAAAATGGACGTCGGCCGGTCCATCAACCCGGCCATCGACTACGGCCAGATCGAAGGGGCGTTCGTGCAGGGGTTGGGACTCTTCACGATGGAAGAGAGTCTCTGGCACCGCGCGAGCGGGAATCTCTTCACGAAGGGGCCTGGGGCGTATAAAATCCCCGGGTTCAGGGATATTCCGCAGGAGTTTAATGTTAGTTTGTTGAAGGATGTGAATTGGGAGAATTTGCGTAAGTGTTCGAGTCTATCTACACCACCACTAACATTCTTTCTTGACGTGGTGAGTGAGTATGTGGGCTGACGAGTGTGGTTACTAGGTACGATCCAACGTTCCCGCGGAGTCGGCGAACCGCCTCTTTTCCTGGGATCGGCGGTCTTCTTTGCGATTCGGGATGCGCTCAAGGCGGCGCGGAAGCAGTATGGGAAGGAGGATGTTCTCAGTCTGGTGAGTCCTGCTACGGTGGAGAGGATTCGGGTCAGTTGTGCGGATCCGATTCTGGAGAGGGCGAAGGTGGAGGCGAGGGAGGGGGAGAAGAGTTTCTTTATTGCCATTTGAGAGGGTTGACATCTGGATGGGAGTGTATGTAGAGGTTTGGTGGGATCTAAAAGGGGGTCTGTTGTCGAATTGAACGCTTGATGAATCCTCATTGCATATCTTCATGTACATCGACCATCGCATCAACCCAACACCCTCCACAACCGCCCCAAAATCCCCAGCCCGACCACACCCCCCACAGCGAGGACCCCGACCCCAACAACAAAAGTCTTCAAATTCCTCTCCTCCACATGACTCCGACTCGCCCGCTCCTCCCACGCCTCGCCCTGCTCCGTCACAGTCCCATACTCCGGCACATACTTGAAATCAAACGTACTCTCCTTCCCCTTCAACCCATAACTCGTATGCACGATGAGCTGATAGAACACCCGCTTCAGCATCTCAATCTTCTTCTTATCCAGCGATGGGATGGACCGGTATGTGTAGCACCAGAAACAGAAGAAGAGGCATTGTCCGGCCATTAGGCACCAGTAATAGAGGCCTGGTCGGGAGAGGCCGAGTTCGTCCGCGAGGGCGTTGCCGTTCATCCAGCGCGCGCCGGCGATGAGGAAGTCGGCGGAGGCGTACCCCGGGGCCTGGCCTTCGAGGGAGGTGATGATGTTGTTGGCGAGGATTTTGGAAGTTTGGGTCGGTTTGATCTCGTAGAGCAGGAGGGCTTCCATCATTTTTTGGGCTTCGTCAGGAGTCTTGATGTATCCCTCCGGACACCCGATCACGTAGCCGATGTACCTCCACAGGGCGATATAGTCTTCGATTTCTTGCTTTCGGAGGAAGAGGCCTTGGCGAGGCAATGCGATGAAGATCAATGATGCGGAGAATGTGATGATTGTTCCGAGGTTATCCAGGTCGTTGATCGGAATGCCCCATGCCTCGACGTCGTAGTACTCTGGCCTCGAGGCTCGCAGTTTCATGATCCTCTGTCGTACAGCGGCGTGTAATAACCTCACCCGGATTGTCGACGCGAATCCGTCTCCGCCGGGTTGCATGCTCTCCAGGGATTTGGTGCATTGCAGGATATGCTGTGTCGTTTCGAAGAGTCTGCCTCGCGCGACTTTTGTCGAGAACCCACCTGTTCGTGCCAAGGTCTCGACGACTCGTGCGGCGCCCATGCCGCCTAGGAGGCTTTGATATGCGAGACCCGTAAGACATGCTCCCCCGTAGCGGTAGAAGACATCTTGTCCTCGCTCGATCTGTGCCCAGTCTACCCAGTCAGGTACTGTGTGTATATCCCGCCAGAAGCGTTGCAGCAACTCGTCCTTCTCCGCATTGTCTTTCAATATAGCATACAAATCCCGCTGGGGCTTCGGCGGCGAGGCCTCCTCTTTCGGCTGCGACTCGCTATGCAGATTCTCCGGCACAACCGCCTTGAACTGGCTATTATGTCTCGGTAATTCTTTGCTCGCCGGCGGCGAGATCTCGTTCAGTCGATCGAGAACCTGTTCGCCTAGGACGTCGTACGAGTACTTCAAGGGCTCGCATTGTTCGGGCGTGATGTGCTCATCCGTGAGTTCGAAGGTATATCCCCAGCAACTATGTCACTTCTCAGTCAATGTCTGGAGCTACTTCTTGGCTTTTCTTTGGGCATGTGAAAGTACCGACTCTCTTGTGTTTGGCGTTCGACGACGGAATGGGTTCGGCCAGGCCATGTTTTTGAGACTCAAGAAGGAAATACGAGAGATGGTCCAACAGATGTTGTAAAGATCGAGAGGAAAAGACGTTTGCCTGAGGTTGAAGACAAATCAGAGACAAGAGCTCGGTTCGTGGAGATCCATCATGCGGGAAGGGCACGAGGTCGTCGGCGTCATTGATGAGTGGCTCCAACGGCCCACACTCATAGACATTCTTGGTGGGGGACTGCAGGCCATTATTGGGACATCAAGTCGAGCACAAGACGTACTTACAGACAGTCTCGCTGGATGTAAGGTGTACCACATCGCTTGCACAGTTCTTCAAGTCATGGCCAGACGTCACGTCGCGGGGAAAGTCCGTGGAAATCAGCACATGCTGGTCGCGAGCCGAAAGCCAGAACGTCGAGAGCGTCTGGCGACGCCCACGCGTATCAATGGTGTTTGTACAGTCTACTAGTCACACATCCAATGCCACAACGGCATGGACAAGAGAATCATGCCTCGAAGCGCCTCGCTCAAAGAACAGATAAATCCAACAGACTTTCAAGACTTTTACCCCTTCCTCCGCTTTCCCTTACCCTCCTCGTCTTCGTCCCCTGCAACTTCGCGGTTCGTACCACGCCAGTTGCTGATGGTCTGCTCGACGTCCTGAAACATCTCTTTAGTAGAGAGTGCCATTCCGTCTTCGCCAGGGTTGAACATGTACGCGTTGGCAAACATCCGCATGAGCTCCTTCTCCAGCTGTGCGCTGTTCACAATTGCCTTGGGAGGTATTAGGTCCACACTCCGCTCCAGCTCGACCGTCGTAGACGAAGCAGATGGCGTGGCAGATGGTGATTCGGCCGTTGAAGCCGCTGCAATCGCACGAGCACCGGCCGTGATGGCACTGCGGATTGACTTGAGATTCTGAGGTTGCTTGACGATGTCACTGTATCCAGGAGCATCCTTCTCACGCACCTCCTTCGCGAAGTAAGTCCCGTGCTTATGACTCGCGATATCATTCATGACTGCAGACGATATCTTGGCAAAATTGCGAGTAGCCGTTACAGTGGTGCTCCTTGGTGGTGGAGTCGACATCTGCGGATCCTCTGCCTCGGCGGCTGGAGATTCTTGCCGCTTGCGCTTGGCTGGAGGTTGAGCTTGAGACTGTAGAGTTCCTCGTCGCTTCCGAGTCAAGACGCCAGTTGCTGGAGTTGCAGAAGCTGTAGGCGTAGGCTCCGCATCGTCAAGGATGTTGGCAGGCGTTGAAGGCTCTGCTTTGACACCCCCTCTGCTGCTAGGCCGATCGTCTGAGGGTGGGTGCATGCCGGCGACTGTGCTGACGGACTGGCTGCGTGTCGCGGTACGCATGGACTCGTCGGCAGTGGAAGACACCACACTATGGGGGCTTTTGTCTCGAGCATTCGTGCGACGCTTCCTCGACCTTGTCTTCGAGGCGGGTTCTGCCTGCAGTGGTTCCTCGATCGTCGGAGCATCACGGCCACGTGTCGTGCGTGTTGAACGGGTGGGTGACTTTGCGCGTTCCAATGTGGGGCTCAAAGGTTCAATGTCAGGTCGAGGCTTAGGGTCTGGCACCACAAGTGGCGAAGGGCGGTACTCGCTCTTCCACAGCGGCTTGAGTCTAGGACGTGGCGGTGTCGCAAGAGCTGATACAACGTCCGACACCAAACGTGGTGGGAGCTGAGGCCTGGGTGCAGTCGCTGGACCATTGTGACCATGCGGGAAGTACTGTGGAGGCCTCTGTGCGTGCGGTGGCATCTGCTGTGGTCGAATGGCCTGCAGGGGCTTCGTTGGGTCCTGGGAGGCAACCTGAAATGGCGGCAACATGTAGCCTCCTTGGTGTGGTGGGGGCTGCTGGTTTGGATACGGCTGACCATGTGGCATCTGCTGAAGTGGATACGACGTTCGGCGATCCATGTATTGCGGCGGTGGTTGTTGCTGGTAGTACCCTCCTGGATGAGGAGCCAACGGTGTAGTGGGATATCCTCTGGGCGGTCCCTCTCCTGTTGGCGATGGTCCAGATGGCATGCGATGCTGCGGCGGGTGTTGATAATGCTGCTGCTGAGGGGATGAATGATGTTGCTGAGGATGCATAGGACTACCTTGCATGCTGGGCGAACCAGTGTGTGGCACGGGCGCTAATTGCATGCCCTTTGGCGGAGGAAGTATCGGCCGTGGCGAAGATGAAGGTCGCGAGAGTGACTGCTGCACTTGTGGGCTCGACACGGACGTAGACCTTGGATGCGCATGTTGAGGTGGATACGGAGACTGCTGTCCAGCTGGAGGAGAATGGGTGTACGCGCCGTGAGGCATCTGCTGCATTGGCGGGTGAGGATGGCCTGGACCGGGGATCTTTGGAGGGATGCCAAAACGCGGTGACTGGGGCGCCATCTCAGACAACGGAGGGAGCGTGGTGTTGGAAGAAGCTCTGCGGTGACCGCCCGGACTGTCCTGTGGTTCATGGTTCATGACCGATTCAATTTTGGCCTGCGAATACCTCTTCGCATTTGCTTCGCCATCGTTCTGCGGCTGCTTCTGCTGGACAGGCGGAGTCGCCGCTGAAGGAGTCCCTGCCTGAGCCTGATTCTGACGAGCTAGGTCAGGCTGCGTATGTGCACTGGACGAAGGCTTCGGCGAGGGCTTTGGACTTTGGGTCTGAGTCGGCGTCCCTTTTCGAAGTAGCGATTCATCCCATTTGCGCGCATCAATCTCCTCCTTCTGTTGTTTGACCTCGGCGTATTTGGCCTCGTGTGCGCGTAGCTTCTGGACGACATGGTTGCGATAGCGCGTGTACAGTCGTGTGACCAGTTGTGGGATCAAATGTGAATGTTTGGCCGCCTCTTTCACGGTCGGTAGGCTGGGACTGGGAGCCTTGCGTTTTCGCGAGCCGGGCGAAACGTCGCCATTGGTGAGATGGTTGTCGCCATTCACCTGTCGCTCCAAATCTTCCTTGACTTCCTCCTTGAGCAGGTCCAGATACAACTCGCGCAAAGCATCTGGACTCAGACGACCGCTGTCGAAGCTGGGCTCGTTGCTGATCAGGCTGATGCTTTTCAGTTGGTCGGAGATTTTGTTGAAGCTGCTAGGATGGACGCCATCGGCCCTCAGGCCTTGGAAGAGCAGGAGCGATTCGAGGGCCGTGTAGGCGGAATAAGAGGTGGGCATCTGCTCGCGCTGCGGTCGATGGGTCGCGGTCTCGCCAAACCATGATATTTCGCCGACGGAGCCAGAATTAATTAATTTTGGAGCAGCATTGATGGTGCTGGTGGTGTCGCTTGATGGAAAGGCCGACGGTGGCACGTGAAGAGGGAGCGGCGATGGCGTGGTGATGGATGCGGTTGCGCGTGGTGGTCGGTGGTCGTGAATTTGCGACCGACGACGAAGCTCAAGTGACGGCCGCGACAGACAGACAGGGCCAGGACTTTTGCGGCGCCCTCCACAGCCGGCTCTCGCTAGCTTGATGAGCTCTCCCGCAATGTTTGACGGGCGTGTTGATGGATTATCGCCTCTCGACAACTGCGGTGAGCAACAACTGCACGCCTCTTCCACCCATTGCCTTCTCCTTTGTCGCGCCTGTCCGTGTACGACTGCAAGCTGCCCTCGTCGCTCACATTCTTGCGTCACGCCGGCGCTGAGGAGAAGGCGACTTCCTTGCTTGCTTGCACGGTGGTGCCTCTTACTGCTGCTCGGGCCTCCTTAGAACGTTGTCCGGCTTTACTTTGGATCGTCCTTAAAGGCAGATCATTAAATCCACCTCTGCCTTTGACCATCCTCCTGCCACCGCTGCGCGACTTGCTGAACACCCTCCTAAACTTCCACTTGTCGCGCGGACACGTTCTCCTGCATCTACGCGACCGGCGACATCGCATTCCAGCACCGTCATCATGGCCGAGGAGGAGAAACAGAAGTTCAATACTCGGCCAGAGTCGTACGCTCCTACGCAGACCGCCTCAACTCCCCTCACACAATAACTAACTCGCCCTCCAGCACCATTGCGCAAAACTTTGCCGCGGACTTGGACTCGATGTTCGGCCTCAATGCCCCGCCTGGTGTCGACAATCTCTCCCGAACTGTTGAAGAGAAGTGAGCAGGCCCTTGACGCAGTGGCCGAGACATGCCGCTGACCAGCTGCAGGAAGCACACCGTCACCACCGGCGAGCAGCAGCTTCAGGAACTCGAGGCCAAGCTGCGTGAGACCGAAGAGCGACTGGCTCGCGTCTCCAGACAGAACTCGCCCTCGCGGCAGGCCAACACTGCGGTGCCTAGGACTCATCCAGAGAGTAAGCAGGCCGCTGACGGTGCTGCCAAACCAAGTCCACTCGCTCAGAAGCCCACCTATCCCGCCGATAGACCCCCTACCTCCGGCGACAGACCACCCACCGAAAGAGCAGACACTCAGGAGATTGTGCGCAACATACCGGGCGCAATGCCAGAGACACCACAACCACAATACGGAGGAAGCAATGAATACGTCATGGTGGATAGGAACGCCGGACAGGCTCAGCGAGGATATGGCTAGAGGAGACGGCTCTGCGTTGGATGTATGCGCACGCTGAGGAGACCGCAACCACAATCAAAGCCGGCTGCCCAAGAAAGATGTCACGAGACCTTTCTTCAGCTCCTTGCCATGGGAGACTGTATTGTCACTTAGCGCTGTGCTATTTAGCTTCGAGAATGGCTTTGTTGCGCCCAAATTCTCCCACATACATACCCCTGCTTGCTTCCAAAGGGAACGTTACGCTAGCGTGCCGCAACTGCCGGCTCGTGTAACACCAATATACAGCGAGGAGACCATTTACCGAATTCGACAGCAACGAAGTCATCCACTCGAGTCAACAAGAGAGGTACGTTGGCCCGCTGATACTGGCGCTGATCCAGCAGTGTCGTCCGGAAGCAATGAGATACCAGGTAGACCGCAACACTTTCCAATTTACCTGACCGCTCACGTAAGCCGAAGCAAATCCATCCTCATTGCACTTCAATGTGATACGCACAACTGCCGATTTCGTAGACATGGCTCCAATCGACATGTGTCCGCGCATACGCGCATACGACCATATCCGCGAAACGACCCCGCTAATGATGATTGCTTGCCAAAGGCAGGTAAACCCACGACCCTCATCCTGATGGTGCCGATCCGTTGTCAGGGCTGCTAGTCGACTAGTAGTGCCGAGCTGACCTCGAACAGTTTCCTGATTCAACATAGACTTGTTATAAGACATCGCTGCTCCTGCGGATGGCATATATCACTCTGAAAAGTCTGGTGTGTGTCTTCTTCTTCAGCTTGTCCTCGAAGCAGTGTGATCACAGACCATGGCCCAAAGCTCTCCTCACCTCCCTTCAAGCCTTCCAGTATGGCCGTTGCTGCCTTACATCGCAGTAGCATCAGCTATTGCTTTGACGGGATACCTCCTCAGCATTCGATATCGACCAGGCTTACGCCAGGTTCCAGGACCACTACTGGCGTCTTTCTCTGACCTCGACCGCATCATCTCGACAGCCAAGGGCTTGTGTATGAACTACCACCTCAAGCTCCACGAACAATATGGACCTCTCGTAAGGATAGGACCCAAACATGTCTCCATCTCGGACCCATCGTATATCCCGGTCCTGTACGGGATCAACAGCAAATTCTGGAAGACCGACTTTTACATGCCATTTGATGGTGAGATCTCGACTACCATCACATCTGAAAGGCGGACACGACTAAATGCTTTCACGCAGTCAAAACGCCAGCGGGCATGAGACCGACCATCTTCTCCGTCCGTGACGAGCACCGCCATCGTGACATCCGACGACCCATCGCGAACGCCTACGCGCTGAGCACGCTCAAGGAGCTCGAGCCGATGAATGACGCCTGTTCGGAAGTGCTGACGAGGAAGTTCGACAAGTATGTCGGACAGGACATTGATCTTGGCAAGTGGGTGCACGTATGTTCAATGCGCATTCTTGGAGGTGACCGGACAATGCTGATTAATACAAAGTGGTACGCCTTCGATGTCATCACGTCTATTACTTTTTCCAATACGCTGGGCATGATGGAGCAGGAAAAGGATATTGACCGCATTATCGAATCGATTGAGGGTCGTCTTATGTATAACAGCGTCGTTGGGCAAGCGCCGTACCTTCACAGATGGCTTTTTGGGAATGAAATCGGCTTTAGACTGGGGCAATTGATCCCAGCGGTTCGGGTGATGAACTCGTCGAGGTACATCGTTTCGTTTGCGGCGAAGCAACTCGAGCGTTATAACAAGCAGGAGTTCAATACAATCCCGTTGAAGGATATGCTGGATCGATTCAAGCGGTTCAAAGACGAGGAGCAGTTGATCGACGACCCAGCGATGCTGAGCCACGCCGTGAGCAACATGTATGATCCCCCTTTCCCCAACAAGACGAAAGCATTAGAATCAAACTCACACAATCCCCCAGCTTCGCCGGCTCCGACACCACCGCCGCCTCCCTGCGCGCCATCTTCTACTACCTCACCCTCAACAAACCCGCCCACACCAAACTCCTCTCCGAAATCGACACCGCCGACGCCCAAGGCCAGCTCTCGGACCCGGTCACCTTCGCCGAAGCCCAGAACCTGCCTTACTTCCAGGCCGTCATCAAAGAAGCGCTGCGCATGCACCCGGCCGTGGGTCTCCTCCTCGAGCGACTCGTGCCCGAGGGTGGCGCGGAGATTGGCGGCGTGCATCTGCCGGAGGGCACGGTGGTGGGGATTAATCCCTGGGTCGCGGCGAGGGACACAGCGACGTACGGGGCGGATGCGTATGAGTTTCGGCCGGAGCGGTGGTTGGAGGCGGATGAGGGGAGGTTGAAGGTGATGGAGAGGAATTTTTTGGCGGTATGTCTCTCCCCCGTTCATTATCTTATCTCATACATTGTGATCCCCATGACTATACATGTATCGAGTTGCCCTGTTCAATGGCTGATTGTTGGGCATATGTGTAGTTCGGCGGCGGAGCGAGAACTTGTATTGGGAAGAATATTTCCATGCTCGAGATGTCGAAATTGGTCCCGCAGTTGTATCGACGGTTTGATTTTGAGCTGTCGTATCCCGGGAGGGAGTGGACGTTGCATGATTATTGGTTTGTGAAGCAGACGGGTTTGATTTGCAGGGTCAAGCGGAGGGAGAGGGCGTAGAGGAGACTGGAGATGATGTAGATCTACTTACTTCACGGTTCGAGACGCTTGTCTAGTAAGAAGTTCCTTGATCAAATCGAACAACTTGATTGTTATCTGCCTTCGAAACGTATGTCAGAGCCAATGGGTCAACTTTGACGAAATGTGCCCCGAGGATACTATGAGGCTTTTGACGGCCACAAGACATTCCGCTTCTAGAGAAAGTGTTCTTTTACAACAAAATGAATCGAGTAGGAAGGCGTGTGAGTTGGTTACATGTATTGCCGACGAATTGCCAGCAGAAAAAGGGCCAAGCATCGGCAGCAGAAGCTTGCCCTGCGTAGAGCACATGGCTGACTGACGGAATTGGGAAGCACATGCACCCAACATGTGATGATGAGAGGGGAAGCGAAAAAACTTGGAAGCACGCGACATGTAGCTTGTTTGGAGTGCTGCGAATTGCTTTCTCTCTGTGTCTGAACTGTCAAAAGGATATGATGATGCCGCTCATCATGACCAGCTCAATCATTGCAGTCGAAAGTTGGCAGCATCGCGGATTGTGAGGACGTAACCAATTCGCTACTGTACGTGCGTTGGATGGGACTACCATCCCTAGCTGCTTGCTGCTGCTTGGTAGGTACATATCTCCTAGCTCGATCAGCTCAGCAATCACCTCAGCTTGTGATTCACGAGAAAATGCACATCGGCTACCGGAATCATTGTAGCTCGACCGCATCGACCCGATGTGCACCGGCTTCTTGAGATGATTATCCAATGTCTTCCTGATGAAGCTTCCTTCCGTCACGAGGCAACAAGGCTGTAGGTAGGCGGCCGAAGGTATCCCAGGTCCCGGAAATCCGTGAAGATTTCTTCTTTTTGGGACAAAGGAAAGTCAAATGCCGGCGAAAAACGCTTGTGCTCGCTGGCGCGCGGGCCCGAAGTGCCGAATGCGATGCGAAGATGGGACGTGGAGAAGAGTGGAAGATGAGGACGGACGAGCCGGGACGTCACTGTGACGGTAGGTCGGGCATGGTTGTTGACGAGCAAGCGGCTTTTTTGGCAGGGGGCTGGACGTGCTGAACATGCCTCTCAACAACAACAAGGGCGTTGTTGATTGAATGTTTTGTCTGGTTTGGAGCAAGCGACGGGCGCATCTGCAGGCGCCGAGCAGCGGGAGGCAGAGCATAGGGAATAGCTCGTTCTGATATAATCATTGCAGCATCACTTCGTAAGCGAGGCACAGGTCTCGCGCGCGCCTTTGATACGGCGGGCGTCGACAGGCTGGCCAAGCTGAGCCTGGTCGGTGGCAGGGGTTCGCCTTTCAGCTGCCAAAAGCTTGTTGGAGGGGCACCTCGTCTCAATGTCGACTTCATCAAGTTAGGAAGTCCTCGTGAAGTCCTACTGCTCCCCCCCGTTGCTTCCTTCGCACCTCAATCGTCTCGTGCGAAAGACGATCGCTGGTTGCCCGTCCATTCCTCGTGCGCAAACAGACGCTGCCGGCGGGGATCGATCGTGGCGGTTGAAGGACAGCAGCAGAGTTTGGCCTGTCTGATTTGCCGCTTGCGCTGCTGCCCGCGAGCTTCCGGTGCTGCTCTCATCACCACCACCACAGCACAACGAAGACCGTCGACTCTCCCGCCTGCTGTCAGCTGTTGGGCGACTTCTCCGCCTCCCGTGCCTGCCGCTGGCTCTGTGTGTCTAGCCTGAATCCCCCAGGCCCACCGCTGCAACTTCCTGCATCACCTCCTTCGCCGCATCCGCATCCGCGACCCTTACCTTACCTTCGGCCTGAACGCTAACCCGAGGCACGCCGACGACGACAAAAGCTGCACCGTCGCCGCCTCTGCTGCTACTCCCACCTCAGCTTCTGTTGCGCGCTGAGCTTCGTCTGCCGCCATGTCGCTCAAAAAGGCCCTCAACAGCATCAAACCGCGCAGCGGTTCCAACTCCGCTGCCGGCAGCGACAATGAGAGTCCCGCCCCCAAGGGCCACCACCACAAGGACCACGAGCACCGCTCTGGCACTGGCCTGTCCTCCTTGTCCAATGGCATTGGCAACCTGAGCTTCGGACGGCACTCGACCGACTCCGCGAGACGCTCCCTGGACGTCGCATCGCCTTCACCTTCGCGAGCGTCCAAGGAGCACCACCGCTCATCCCACAGCCCTCTAGGCTTCCTCCGCCGCAAGACGCGTCTCGGCTCAGACGACTCCCACTCTTCGACTGAGGATCTGCCATTGAACCGCGAGGGCGAGCCCCTCAGCCGCAACCAGCAGCGCAAGCATGAGCGCCAAGCAGAGAAGGAGAAGCACCGCAAGGAAGCTGAAGCTCGCATGGAAGCAGACCGCAAGCGCAAGGAGGAGATGGAGCGCAAGGCCGCTGAGGAGGAGACGGAAGAGCAGAAGTCAAAGTACGGCACGTTGCCTGTCAACTACTACGCCGGTCAATTGAAGCACGAGGATCACGTAGACCTGCGAGACCTGAAATCCAGCGACGTGGGCAAGGTTGTGCTTTTCAGAGCTCGTCTTCACAATATCCGCAAGCTGAGCGCCCATCTCATGTTTGTGGAGCTTCGCCAGCAAACCCACACCATCCAGGGCATCCTCCACGAGCATGGAAGTGTCTCACAGCACTTTTTGTACTGGGCCGAGCATCTCCACGTCGAATCGATTGTCCGCGTGCGAGCTGTGATCCAAGAGCCAAAGGCCAAGCAGGGCGAGATCATTGGTGTGTCCATCCACAACTTGGAGGTGCACATCCATGAAATGCACGTCGAGGGTACCCCCACCGAACCTCTCCCATTCACCGTGCACGAGGCCGAAGTCAGCAAAGCAGAGACCCAGGCTGAAGGAGATACCCGCCACCGCGTCTCAGACCGAGCTCGTCAGAATAACAGAATCATCGATCTGCGCACCACCACTTCACAAGGTATCTTCCGCGTCCAGTCCGGTGTCTGCCAGGCATTCCGTGCCCACCTTCACTCGCTCGGCTTCCTTGAAATCCACACGCCCAAGCTCCAAGGTGCAGCCTCTGAGTCGGGAGCTAGTGTCTTCAAGGTCGATTACTTTGGCAGGCCTGCGTTTTTGGCTCAGTCGCCCCAGCTTGGCAAGCAGATGTGTATCGCCGCAGATATGAAGCGTGTGTTTGAGATTGGCCCCGTCTTCCGAGCTGAGAACAGCAACACCCACCGACATTTGACGGAGTTCACTGGTCTTGATTTGGAGATGGCCATTGATGAGCACTACCACGAAGTCCTCCGCACCCTCGACAGCACCTTCAAGGCTATCTTCAAGTTTGTGTACGAAAATTACAAGGAAGAGATTGAGGTGGTCAAGCGACAATTCCCTCATGACGACCTTGTCTGGCTTGACGAGACTCCAGTCATCCCATTCGCCGAGGGCATCCGCATGCTCAATGCATCTGGATACCGCGATGAGAATGGAAACGAACTGTCTGAGAATGAAGATATGGGTACACGTGATGAAATCGCGCTCGGTGCGGTGATCAAGGAGAAGTACAAGACCGACTACTACGTCCTGGACAAGTTCCCAACATCCGCACGACCCTTCTATGCCATGCCTGATCCTGACAACGCCGACGTCACGAACTCATTCGACATCTTCCTGAGAGGGCAGGAAATTCTTTCCGGTGGCCAGCGTATTCACGATGCGAACATGCTCGCTGCGAAGATGGAGAAGATGAGAATGGACCCCAAGACACTTGAAGAGTACATGAGCGGTTTCGAATGGGGTGCTCCACCACACGGCGGCGGTGGTATCGGTATGGAGCGTATTCTCATGCTTCTGCTGAAGCTTGGTGACATCCGAAACGCCACGCTCTTCGCACGCGATCCACGGTCTCTGCCCTACAAGCCTCCGGTCAAGCAACTCAGACATCCAGAAGCCAGCACTTTGCACCCTCCATGGATTGGAACCGACCGAGTCACCGCTCACCAGGATCTCCAGCCCATCGAGAAGCTCATTGCCAATTACGGCGATGCTTCCAACACATCCTGGCTCGAGCCCAAGTTCGAGCACTGGCGAGATCCCAACACAGGTGCAGCTGTTGGTTTCGTACCTCATGAGGGGTATGCGATTACTATTGGTGATCCGCTTTGTCACGCCAGCCAGTACGCCAAGACCATTGGCGGATTCTTGCGGTACATCAAGAAAGACCGACATCTCAAGCCCCTGTGGTTGCTCTGCGGTGGTGCGGTGGAGGAAGTGCTCGCAAACAAGTTCGATTGGCGAACTTTGTCTGTGGCTGCTGAACAGCGTCTTGACCCTGGAAACAACCCAGCAGCTCGGGATCCTGAAATTCAGCGGAAGTGCCGCCACGCTGAGAAGGAGGGTGTCAAGACTCACGATATCTTGTATGTTGATGAAATCAATCTTTCGAAGGTATTTTGCTAACTTCTGTTCAGAATCGGCACCACAGTGCCCAAGGACGTCAAGGAGAAGATCGACAAGCGAATCGAAGATTGGCTCAAGAACCGCAAGGGCAAGCAGGTCCATCTGACAGACGTGCACCCTTGGCAAGATGTGGCACACAGGCAATATCATTACACCACCACCAAGGACGGTCAGATCTGTGGTCTGGTCATTCTGGCCCAGCTCTCACCTGATCATGGGTGGCAAGTCAAATTCGCGCTCGACTTCCCGGGTGCTCCATCCGGCGCCATCGAGTTGCTTGTCTTGCACGCCCTGAAGGCTGCGGCAGCGACTGGTGCTACTTCTGTCACGTTCGGTGGTGGTGCCAGCTCGAAGCTCACCCCCGGTCACAACCTGAAGGGTACTCGAGTGAAGGTGCTGGCCAAGGCCTACCACGCCATCGCCACCGAGTTGAAGTTGACGAACAAGAGCGAGTTCCGAGAGAAGCTTGGTGCTCAAGATGATCCAATCTATGGTGAGTTCCTATAGAAAGTTCAGGGTTGTTCGATCAATGGTACTGACATGATGAACTAGTTTGCTACCCACCCCACGGTCTCGGCCCAGGTGGTGTCCGTGCCATTCTGAGCTTCTTCGAGGACGAGGATGACTCTTCGAAACTTGGTTAGTCGCCAGCGCAAAAGAAGACAAAGTGGCCTCTGTGTTGGACAAGTTGATGTATTGATGGGAAAGAACAGAGCATCAGATATGGTGAGAGGGAAGGTGGAAGAGACAGAGAGAGTAATAAGTAACGATGGGGATGATTGAGTGAAAACATCCCGTGGCATGCATGCATCGCGGTGCTACTGTAATTACCGGGATCATTATTGAGGCTTTGAGGCTGCTTGCTGTAGGCCTTGTTGCATTTGAAATGAATTGAACATACCCCCTTTCTTCACAAAAGCATAGGCTTAGTAGACATCGAATTCTTCATTCTCTTTTCGAAGATCTGCAGGGTACGTACACATACGATCCTTGGAGGAGTTTGGTCTGCATCGAGCTGCGTTCCTGGAAGTCAATTCATCCTCTTTGGCAATATTTAACTTACGTTGTTTCTCTGTTCTTTCTTTTCATCAATGCTTTGATACAAATTCCTAACAACACGCTTGAGACTACAACAGCGGAATGCTTAAGCACGGTATTGTACCCTATCCGCATCCGCATCTATTAGTGATAAGAATCCGTTTGATAGCAAGAAACGATTCGTTTTGGGAAATACCCACCGTTGGAGGGCTTCTTTTGGGATGATTCTTGGGATGTATAAGACACGTGGAATTATTTGGTGATGAAGGACAGTTTGAACGCTTGAGTAGGGAGTTGAGGGAGGGGGTGGAGGGGCGGGGTTGGAAGACTGTGAAGGGAGGCCATGCTTGTAGTGAGTTTTATTCTTTCTTTTTCTCTCTTGTTGTTGACTGGTATATTGTACTGACTTATTTCCATGACCCTGTGAGAGTCTCTTCACTCCTTCCACGAGGCTATCCTGGAATTCCTCACCTCACCGAGCACCGACTGAACTTCAATCCCCAATCCCCAACGCCACGCTCCCCAACCCATCCACCAACCCATCCACCTCACTCAGTTACTCCCCGAATTCGGATACCCCCCCTTTCCCAACCGCCTCCGCCGGCCCACCCCTCTGCCCCAGCACGCCCCCCACATCAAACCCCTCCCGCTTCTCCTCCTTAACCTTCTCCCTCGCCCCCGCCTGCTCCGCCTTTTTCCTCTCCAAATCCGTCTCCAACCCCGGTTCCTTCCCAGAAGCCCCCGGATGCCGATCCACGGCGCTCGCGACTTTGCCCTCCCCCGGCGCCCCCATCTGCTCCGCGTCGAGCTCCTGCTCGTCGAAGCTGGACTGTGTGTGGCCTTGGGTTTCTTCGCCGGGCGGCGCGCCGTGGATGCCTCGCGCCATGGAGGTGGGTGTTGCGGAGGAGTAGGGGGTTTGGGTGGTGGGGGTGCGGTGGGCTCTGGAGAGAGATGTTAGTTGGGGTGGACTGGGTGGGTTTTGAGATTGGATAGGTGGTGTTGGGGATGCTTACACGGCGTTGTCGTCGTCGGTCTTTGCGTTTAATTGCGCTCTGGATTTCTCGATGGGCTCTTTGTCCGTTGGGTTGCCTGCTGTTTCGTAGGCTTGGTCGAGGGAGGGCTGCGAGAGCCCGGTTGAGGAGGACATGGTTGTTTGGTTTCGATCAAGAGTGATTGAAATTCTTCAGTTGTGTGTGTCGTTTCAAAGATCAATCTGAGATTCGAGTTGTTGTGCGTTTTGGAATTGGAAAGGATGGTTCAACTGTTTTTCGATTCATTCAATCAATCCAGGCACATCCCACCTTTTTATAAGATGCCCTAGCCCCGCGCTTGTCGTCATCGTGTGCTCATGCATGTGAGAGCTTCACAATGACATCCAAAACGGAGCTATGTTTTGCATAGGGTCATACATATTTCTTATCCACCATTTCATTCACCACATCTTCAGCCTCTCAAACTCAATCTACATGGCAGTCAACCTCTCACGCAATGAGATCCTTGGCAAGGTCTACAAGATGGTGCCTCCCATGCTGGAGAAGTTCCACAAGGGTATGGATGCATTCGAAGCTGCCCCGCCATGTTGGTCGAAATAGTGTCTAATAATATTGGATTTTTTCGTAGGCCAGCTGGGACGGGTAGCGGTCATTGGAGGCAGTGAGGATTATACTGGAGCTCCGTATTTCTCGGCCGCTGCGTCGGTGAGTGAACGATGGTAAAAGAGGCGGTTGTGGATGTGGCGACTGATTTGATCTTCGTAGGCCAAACTAGGAGCTGATATGGTGAGTTGAACAATCAATGAAGCTCACGAAATCACACGCAACCAACACCTCAATAGTCGCATGTCATCTGCGAACCAGGCGCAGGCGCCGTGATCAAAACCTACTCTCCGAACCTCATGGTCCATCCATACATGCGACAACAGAAGAATCTAGGCAAAGACGAAACGATCGACTCCGTCGCGGACCAAGTCATCGCCATGCTCGATCGATTACACGTCGTGGTGATCGGTCCCGGTCTCGGCCGTGATCCAGCAATGCAAGAGACCTGCGCGCGAGTCATCACGGAAGCGAAGAAGAGGAATATCTCTTTCGTACTGGATGCAGATGGATTGTACCTGGCGCAGACGAGACCGGATCTGGTGCAGGGGTACAAGGAGTGTATCCTCACACCTAATGTTGTTGAGTTTGGACGATTGGCTAAGAGCAAGGACATCGATACGAGCAAGGAGGATCCGACCAAGCTGTGCGAGAAGCTGGCGAATGCGTTTGGGGGAGTGACGATCATCCAGAAGGGCAAGGTGGATTACATCTCCAATGGCAAGCAGACGCTCATCTCGGATGGTGAGGGTGGTTTGAAGAGATCTGGCGGACAGGGAGATACGTTGACAGGTTCTCTGGCGACATTGCTGGCGTACAGGAAGGCGTATCTGGACAAAATCTGGGATCACGATGGCGATATGAAGCCCGACGAGCTGCTCACGTACGCTGCGTATGGCGGTTCGGCTATCACGAGGGAGTGCTCGCGACTGGCGTTCAAAGAGAAGGGTCGAAGTTTGCAGGCAGCTGACCTGACGGAGTTCGTCCATACCGCGTTCCTGGATATCATTGGCGAGAAGCCGACGGATGAGGCGAAGCTTTGATCGAAGGTGTAGAGTCGGGTTGTAAGTATAGGTGGTGTCCAAAGCATAGCGAGGCGTTGTCCAGCATTTAGCATACGTATGATGGCATGAACAGAAGACAGGCATAGCATGGCGATGGAAGACTGGCGATGGGCAAAAGCTTCAATTCCTGATGTCGAACACCATTATGCATCGTCTCTCGTTGAAGGAGAAATGCCACCCTGCCACCAACTGGTGACTCTCCAAACTCCTCGCTGTGCAACTCTCGTCTCTATCTGTATCCGGTCTTCGCCCGCTGCTTCAGCCGAAGTGACTTCGTAGTCCCTCGTAAATAGTGAAAATGAGCGCACTGCTCGGCGCACTCCTAGCGACGGTGATGCCACACCCTCGATATAACCCCTTCAAGCCATGTGCTTTGTACAACTCTTTGCCCACATTCAAAAACGTCGGCGTGACGTTCGACAGCTCCCCCGTCTGGATCTTGCTCTTAATCGTGTCGGCTGGGAAGAAGATGAAGTTGTAGCTCATGCCCGCCACGGCGCCCGAGATCATCTGCTGCCAGATCGGGAGGCTGTCGTTCTCGGGATCTTTGAGGCGCTTTTTGAAGTATAAGGATAGTGTCTCGTAGCTGCCGAACCATGCTGCTCCGCCTCCGGTCTCGCGCAGGAGGGTGCCCATTTGCCCGCGCCAGAAACCTGGGATTCCTTCTCGTCGGTAGACTTCTGCGATTACAGCGAAGGGGCTGAGAGATCTGGCGGCGAGGCCGCTTCGGGGTCCTAGGTTTGGGTCGAGGCTGGATTGGAGGGGGACTTGCATGCGGCATTTGACGAGTTCGATGGGCGTGAGGACCATGGAGGTCAGGGCGCCGGATATGGCTCCTGCTGTCACCAAGGCGGGTAAGGGTAATGCCTCGCCGGCGTCCGTTGGGAGGACTGTCGATTGGAGGACGTCTTTGGCGAGACGATATGCCCAGAAGAGACAGGCATTCTCTGCGGCAGCACCAACGAGGGGCGCACTCACGCCGCGGTAGAGGCTGCGGAAACCGTCTTGTTGGATGCTCTGGCGGAAACAGTCGAGAGGCCCGGCATAGCGGAGGGGGAGGTGGTCTGGTTGGGATTGGAGTCGCACTTTGACGGTGTCGAAGGGGTACTCAAAGAGCTTGCTAATTATACCGCCTACAGAGCCGTATGTGATGTCCTTGAGCGCTTCGACACCTTGATTCTTGGTTTGCACGGCGGTTGCGGTTTTTTCTCTCATGGAGGGACCGCCGTCGACATACGGCGGCGCAGTCTTGGACTCCATGGTGGCGCCAGGGCAGGCAGGTATGTATGTTCGGATCTTTCACGTGCCAGACGTGAAGAGAGGAAGTGAGTGTTATCGTGGGAGCATGGTATTGTCAGTCGGGTCGGTGAGTGAATGAAAGCAGGTTCTGGCAAGAAAGGAATTGTCGCCTTTTTCACATGGTACGACGTGACTTCGACGCTAAAGTCAGTAGCCACCGTCTTGGGGGCTCAGAGTGATGCTGTGGTGCATGTGCCGCGATCCAATGGCGGACATGTCATTCCAATTCTTCGAGAGTTGCGTGGTGCTGTTCGGCGCAGAGTTGTTCGCTGGCGTGGGATTTTCTGAGATGTGGGGCGACTCAAGCCGAAACCGAGCTCTTGCGACTTTTTCTGGCCGCTGCCGCGTCTTTTTACGTACCTCTCCACCTGCACCGTTTCCTTGCGCGATATTCGATCGTCCTGTATTACGCGCGGCGAGATTCTTGCCGAGGAGATTGATCATGGCTGTTCAGCAGCAGACGACGGCGGGCATGCGCAAGAACGGCAAGCAGTGGCATGCGCCGAGGAAGGCTTTCCGTCCTGCTGCTGGTCAAACGGCCTATGCCAAGCGAGTTGCGAGAGAGTCTCAGGCTGCTGAGGTGAAGAAGATCGAGAAGGAGATGAAGGCGGAGAGGGAGGACGAGCGACAGGTGAGTGGAAACAGTACGAGTTGGTGTTGAATCTTCTGACGGAAAGATACAGAGACGGATTCAGGCCATCAAGGATAAACGAGCGGCCAAGGAAGAGAAAGAGCGTTTTGAGAAGATGGCCGAGAAGATGCACAAGAAGCGTGTGGAGAGGCTGAAGCGTAGGGAGAAGAGGAACAAGATGTTGAAGTCATGAGCTGGTGGTCGACGAGATTTTACCGATCATCAATCTCGAGTCTTGACAATTAAGATCATATGTGCCGAGCAGCAACAGGCCTCACGAACAGTCGGCTACGGAGAATGGTACCTTACTGCAGTGGAGGGGTCATTCTTGGAGGACTGGACCTGGTCTGCGAAATTGCTCTTGCAAGCTCAACGGATGGACAGTCCCGACATCCGTCGGGCAGGTTGAAAGGAGGTCTACGAACTGCTTACTCTCGCAGACTATCGCCCAAGGACTTTTTCATCAGAACATGAGCTGCGGAAAGTGATGTCTGCGCCTGGGCTGAGCTTCAGCACAGAGACGTGGCGCCGCTGAGGCGTCGAAGAACACGGCCGTGGCGTGGGCGAGGCGACGTTGGAAAGCATGGAAGAATCCATATGCTGTTCCATGCTTTCAGCCTTCCGCCAGGCACGTGGAATGCAGAATTGAATGGTAAAGGGACGGAGAGGAAAGAAGGGTCATGCAACGGTATGGAGACATACTTTGATATGCAGTCTCACCACTGCACTCTCATGCACTTGTCAGACGCGCTCTTCCTTCAGCGATCGAGTACAGCTTTGAAGAATCCAAAAAGAGCTTACTTTGGAAGAACCCAAAAAACTGCATTTTCCTCGTCCACTGACCACGCATCTCGTGAACATGCTCACGCTCCCAAGACTTTGGTGGAAAGCAAAGTGCCTCAAGATACACACGCGCGGCTGACGAAGTGCTCGGTACCCAAGATATGCCACTTCCACCGGGGAGCATCGCAGCTGTTTTCCGGTGCCTCTGAAACCTACATGCACTCCTGCAGATGGCGCCGAACAGCATGCGCAACTAACCAGTCTGTTGAGAAAGCGTGCAGCAGCCGAGTCGACGTTCGAGTGAGACAACGCCGAGCAAGCGTAGAAGCATCCAACACGAGTCTCGAAGCACCGTTGAGCGGCGGGACAGCACGACGTGGACTTTTGTGTACATTTGTATCAATGTCTTGGGTTTACGAGATGTGGCTGCTATGGGATGGGGCTGGCTGGCTGATGAGGCCAGCTCTGGACCACGTGCGGAGAGAATTCGGCGGAAGGTTTTGGCGACGGCACAGCTGCTGTCTGCTTGCTGCACGCACTATTGGGCAATTGCACAGAATTCTCCTTGTTGCTGCAGAAGTCCCATCGACAACATCGTGAGATGTGGTGGTGTGGTTCTTTGTCTTGAGGCGTTTCTGACTTTGGGGCTGTGTGAAGCTCATGACCTGGTGCGAAGACCAGAGTTCGAAGCGACCAGACTGTAACGCTACGATAGACCGTGGCGGGCGTATACCGACGGTCGGGTCAACTCTCTGGGCGAGAGTTCTCGGTCCTCTCTATCCGGACACGCATCTCAAGGCGTGGCTTGTTTCGGCCAGGAGCTTCTCAAAGCAGCAGTCAAGCTCAGCTCGATGCGTTGTCGGGGCATGCGTGTGGCTGTCGAAGAGGCCGAAACGAGACGCCAGCGACCACTTCTCGACTGTCTTGGTCCTGCGGCTGGAGGATCTCGACGTGCAGTAGTAGCCATGCTCTTGGTGAGGTACCATCAGCTGGACGGTCACAGGATGAAGCGAAGACATGATGGTATAACAGCAACACTACGCATTGCATGATTGGGTACCAGACGCAACGTCGACGAGTAAGTTTCTCTTGTCCCTTTGTCGCAACTCGCAAGTCTACTGTGCTAGCGGATCTCTGGCCCAGAGATGTCATTAGACTTTTAGCTTCACGATAGCCTCATGCAATCTAGTCGGTGGGGAGGCCGCAAGGTTTGGCACCAGCTCGCCGATCGACTGCGCGCCCTGGACGGCCATGCCGGTCTCGTGCACGAATATGCGCGCTCCACAAGCCTTCACACCACCTAGACGCACCTCTAATGGCGGTGGTAGCGCGATTCAGACGGCAGCTACTCCCGTGCAGACTTCCCCAACGACTCCCATCCGGCCTTTTGGGATTCCGGAGAGGCTACCCGTCGAATGCACGGATCATGCAATGGGATCAAGGTTCGCGTCTATCTTGCCCATCAGCGTTGGAAGCTCCTCTGATAGCGCCAGTCGTGACCGCTATAGTGCACGTCCCACGGGCCTCGACAAAGGACGCGCTGGGGAAGTTGTTCTTTACACTTCGTCCTCCTCCTGCTGCTGCTCGGCCTCCTCCAACGGACTGACATCTTGTATCTGTTTTCCTTGTGTACTGGACTTGTGCATACCTGACCTCACGAGCTCGATTACCTCCACACGAGTAAGGACTCGTGAAGCCAGCGCTGTCACTACAAATTTATTTTCCTTGACAAGAGTGGATCCAGCGAGGACGACATGGGTCTAGCATCTTTCTTTGCCTTCTTTCGCGGGGACGCGAAACCCAAACCCAACAACACCTCTTCTCCACGACGCCAGAATGCAGTCCCTAGGAAGGGCTGGGCCGACTATGGACGCTCTCAGGATACCAGTACAACAACGACCGCCTTGCCGGCTGCACCCAAGAATACCTTCGCCCCAGATGCTAGGCATAATGATAGGAGCGAGAGGAGTGAGAGGAGGAAGAGTCGAACACCTACCGTACCGCGACCTACGTCTAAGAAGAGCAATCGTCGCAGCTGGTTTGGCGGTAGGCCAGGTCGCGAAGACGATGTACCAGCCGTGCCAAGGCTGGTCAAACACACCACAACCACAGAGGACAGCGTCAGGCCAGGCACAGCGATCACTACCGACACTATCGAGACGCAAGGTAGACGCCATTCGATTGCGCGAAGCCTCAGTCGGAAGAAGTCGTGGTTCAAATCACAAGAGCCTCAGGTCACAGTCGAGGCACTACCGCCAATGCCTGTGACCATCAACCAGCCAACCAAAGCAGCCACATCTACTCTACCGGCCGACCAAAGGCGTAGACGTAACTCGGTCAAGACCATCGAGAGGAGAGGAAGTACGGCCAGCACGGTCAGACCGAAGGTGAAGAAGCGAAGCTCATTCTGGGCGAGCTCGAATCCAGACGATTCGGACTCAGACGTGCCACCAGTACCAGCATTGATCCGCGACGGCACGCCAGATTCCAACAGCAACGCCTCATCCGACGACAATCAACCAGCTCGACGAACCGCCAGAGGGGATGGCATCAAACAGCCTCGCCCCCTGAGCACCGTCAGCACCTCCTCGAGGAAATCATACACCCCCAAATCCGCCGCAAAGGGCTTCCTCAAATCGACCAACGGCGCCTCGGAGGAACAACGCAAGAGCTTCCGACAGTCGTTCCACCTGGAAGATGAGTCCGACCTCGTGTGTCTGACGGAGGAGCAGCGCATCGAGTGGGCGAAGCTCATGAACAACCAGAGCAAGTTCGAGGAGCGACCTGCGACGGAGGTACCGCAGACGAAGGTGAAGAAGAACAATGTGCGGTATTCGAACGCTCAGGCACTGGCGGCTCTTGAGTTTAATGTTCGATAGAACATCCAGCAAGGGCTCTTGAATTTTCAATGTAAAGCGTACTGTTGGCAAAGACCAATGGACGCGATATCTTTATGGATGGAACGAAGGCGTTGGCGCTGGCGCTGGGATTTTGTGCAGGGATAAGGATAGGACTGGACTGGGCTGATTTGGTTGTCTCATTGATGTTAATACTCGATCTCGAGGTATTCGGGTCCAGTAAAGGCATGTGCGGACGAAGCACTATCCTACCACACGTTGTCAAATCATAGATTTCGATCGGTTTATTAGGTGAATGAGAGGAATTCTTCACAGCTTCCCAGTCTGGCCATGTAATTATTCGCGGGAGACATTGCCTCTTGCACACCCACCCTAAGCTGCTCACCACTCCACTCGGCAACGGCTCGTTCTTGGTCGTCTCCTCTCATTCAGCCGAACCAAAGCACCATTTACCCGGCCACTACCCACTCCTCGCTACCACGGCTCCACAACTCCTCCCTCACATGGCCTCCCGAGTTGTTCCCTCGTATGGGGCGTCCACCGGATTAATCAACACCGAGCCTAGAATTCGACCTCACCGCTCTGTATTAACATGGTAGAAACATCAGAAGCAGACAATTGAATCGATCCAAACCCCCCCCCAAAGCCAAAAGTAGAAGGAGCCATGAGCCGAGACAAAACCGCCGACTTCTCAGGCAAAGTCATCGCCCTCACCGGCGGCGCCAGCGGCATAGGTCTCGCGACCTCCCAAACCCTCCTCGCCCGCGGCGCCAACATCGCCATCGGAGACATCGACGCTGCAGCTTTAGACACCGCTCGCAAGACGCTCGTAACAACCCCAGATGATGAAGACCGGATCCTGTTCACGAAACTGGACGTCTCGGATCGAAAATCCGTCGATGGCTGGATCCAGGCTGTGATAGGGAAGTTTGGAAGGCTGGATGGCGCGGCGAATTGTGCGGGGGTTATTGGACGGCATCATGGGACAAGGGGCGTGGAGGAGTTGGAGGATGGGGAGTGGGAGTTGATTATGGGTGTGAATTTGACGGGTAAGAAGAAATGCATCGTTCTGTCCCTGATGAGATCTGTGACCCTTTTTGGGCTGACGACGGTTGTTTTGGCGGGGATAGGAATGATGTACTGCCTCCGAGCCCAACTCCAGAATATGCCTGGACCGGGCAGCATCGTCTGCGTGAGTTCCGTAAGTCCTCCCCCTTCCCTTCCCAACCCAACCCATCCCCTCTCCAAAAACTCACACCCCTCCTCCCCCAAAGGTCCAAGGCTCCCTCGGCTTCGCCAAACACGCCGCCTACGCGGCCAGCAAACACGGCATCCTCGGCCTCGTGCGCAGCGCCGCCAAAGAAGTCGGCTCGCGCAACATTCGCGTCAACGCCGTGACGCCCGGCTCGATCCAGACGCCGTTGATGGACAAGCGGAATGCGCTGGAGGGGGTGGAACAGAGTTATCACGAGACGCCGATTAACCGCGTGGGCGAGCCGGCGGAGGTGGGGAATTTGATTGTGTGGCTGTTGAGTGGAGAGGCGACGTTTGTGACGGGGGCGACGTATGCGGTTGATGGGGGGTGGGCTTGTTGAGTGGTATGGAAGGAAGGAAACGTTTGCAGAGCCGGACGGTTTCCCTTTTTATGCTTGTGGTTGAGCTAGTTTGATGTGACCTTGGTCGTCGTAGACCAGCTCTCTGATTTTTGCGGATCGCAGATTGTTTTCTCCTGAGATGGACGTGTCGTGGTAGCAGAGATACCATTTGCCCCTGAATTCGACGATGGAGTGATGCGTCGTCCAGCCTTGGACTGGCTCCAGAATGCGTCCGGCGTAGGTGAACTAGAATCGTAGACAATCAGCTATGCAACATCTCGAAGGCAGTCACAGAACTCACCGGCCCCATCGGAGAATCCCCCATCGCATAAACGATATAATGCGTATCCCCTACAAAAACCCAAAATCAGCACAAAAACCCCCTTTCCAACAACATCACCAAAAAAACCCGCGAAACCCACCAGTGCTATAACTGAAATAATACTTCCCGCCTCTCTTATGCATCCTACACAACAAAAACATCAACCGTCAGCCACAACCAAACCCTCCTTTTGATCAGAGGATATACGAACCAAGCCGCCTCAAAAAACCTCCGATCATGCCTCCCCGCCCGAATCGGCTTCCCATCGATATCATCGTTGATGATCAAATCCTGCACGCCGCTTTCGAAAGACTTCATATCCTGGCTCAACTTGGCGACTTTTGGCATAAGCGCGTCTTCATCGCGAGAGGCCTCCATCGTCGAGTATGCGTCGGGGTCGAATTGGCCGGTCCGCCAACACTTTCATTCATCATCATCGTCAGCCCCGTCCCCGGTCCCATCCGAACCACCCTGCGAAGATACAACAACGTACCTGCAACTGCCCGCCCCAAATCCCACCGAAATAGAGATACGCCTCCCCATCATCATCCACCAGCACCGCGGGATCAATACTAAAACTCCCCCGGATAGGTTCCCTTTCCGGCGTGAAAGGCCCCTCAGGGGTGTCACTCACCGCGACACCGATGCGGAAAACCCCCTCTCGATCCCGCGCGGGGAAGTAGAAATAATACTTCCCATGCTTGAACGCGCAGTCGGGCGCCTATACACCATCAATTCACCTCGACGCGGGGAAAAGAAATCGACAATACATACCCACAACTGCCTCTCCGCCCAAGGGACATCCTCGACCCCGAACGCCTTGCCATGGACCGTGACCTCCCCACCGATCTCCCCCATCGAGAGGACGTGGTAATCCGCCATGTCGTACTGCGAACCGTTGTCGTCGTCGGGGATGTTCGTGCGTCGATCGTGGGAAGGGTAGATGTAGAGACGGTCGTTGAAGACGCGGCCGCTGGGGTCGGCGAAGAAGTCTTCTGGGACGAGGGTTTTGGAGTCTGTCATTTTTCTTTGATTTTTTCGGTTGGTTGGGTTGTTGTCGTTGTTCTTCGAAGCTGTTGGTGGGGAACGAGGAATGCTTTCGTTCCATGGTCGTCTTTATGTGTCTCGAGTGCCTAGCATTTGTTTAGCCTAATATCCATTCTCGTGAAGTCACTGCTTCGGCTCTGCGATTGGCTCAGAAACGCCTTCACAAGACCAAAGTGGGCAGGTGCGCTTGGATGATTTGTCTGCAGGGCCATATATCAATCAGTAGACGATCGCAACGGGTGCTGTCAAATATGTAACGTTTGGAAGCCGTGAGGCTATACAGATTCTAGATCCCCTCTCCATATTCAAGACTTTTTCCTTTCCTCCCCCCTTTTCCCACCACCCTCGACGCCCTTGGGTAAATCTCTCAGCTGGTAAATGCTGCTGCTGCTCTTTCTCCAAAATGGCCGTCTCTGTCCAGAATGTTACAAATATCTCTTCTCTCTCTCCTTCTTCTCGTCATAGATCCGTTGTCTTTCGTTGCTTCATTGCGTCTATTCACAGATGTCAACAGATAATGCACTGTGAGGTCTCATAACCCCTCTTGTGATGTTCGCGACTCCTCATCGCTTGAAGAACTCTCGGAATTTCGCTGATGGACCTCCTGAGGTCCCGGCAGCTGGCTCACGTTGTAAGCTGAGTTCATATAGATCCTGGGTATCAATGTCAGTATCAATATCATGCTAGAGATGGAGGGTTGCTTACCTCCTCATCCTTGATGAGCTTGACATCGAGGATGAGCTCTCGAACCTGGTCGTTCCCCTTGGGACCACCTAGATTCGTATACGGCATACCCTGCGCCCGCTGCAAGCTGACGATGACATCGCCCATGATCTCAAACTTCTTCCAGTTGATTCGGCCCTCGTTCTCATCCCCGGTGAAAGTTCGATTGCCTTCCTCTGCGGCAGCCAAATCTCGTCGATGAAGAGGGAGATACGGTATACGCTCACTCGAGCTGTTCTCCCACGCCAGGCGGTAAGCAAAGTATGAGCGAGAAGGTGACATGAGAATCTCCAGCTTCATCCAGTCCTTGCCTACCGCCTGCGGTAGAAGTTCTTTCGTGGCGCCTAATCGATGCACGGAAGTAGATTTAACGCCTGCGATGATGGCCCCTAGAGCGTTGTAGTTGTTGAGTTCTCGCAGCTTTCGGGCTACTCGCATGAACTTCTCCAGCATCAATGCCCTGTGCTTAGGCTTGTCCCGAAGAAGGACGTAGTTTGCGACCCAACATGCCAGCTGGTTGAAATGATCAGTCATGCGGTTGACATGTACAACATTTTTGCAAGCAGCCTTCATGTCTTTCGAGAGTGAGATGTTTCTGACCAGGTCTCGTGGACGAATCGATGAGAACATGATCCAGTCCATTCTGGTAAGCTCTCTGGCTATTAGATCGTCGGGAATCTCCATCAAGGCTCGCCATTGCACCTTGCTTAGTGGATTGCGAGGGACTGCTTCCAGGAGTTGGGCCTGTCTCTGAGCCTGCTCGACATGAGCCATCATCTGGTTCGCGAACTTCGGTAGATGGTCTGTTGAACCGTCTTCGTTGATGGTGCTGCCGCTCAGCTCGTGCTCCATGGAAAACATAGGGTCATCAATCAGCGTACTCGCAGTTGAAGACATCGAGTTGCGCGCGTCATCTCCAGAGATTTCCCGCTCTTTGTCGGTAAATGCCCAGTTGGTATCGTCATCTTCTCGCACGTTCTCGATATCAACACTGATCTCTCTCGCCGCAGACGCAAAGATTCGAAGCTCCGCCAGTTTGGATATGAATGTTCGTAGCCGCCGTTTGGTCTTGGGATATGCAAAATCGCCAGGGTACCAGCCCACCCATTGCTCTAGAAGATTGACGTAGCGCAGCTGCGTCTGTGTCTTGAAGATCTGCGGGACACCACCGCGTTCCAGCGCATCAAAACGCTCAACAACGGCCTCCAGTAACTTGCCAGGAGCGGCGAACTTTCGGTACAATGCAAGGAAGATGGCAGCGAATTTGAGGTCTGCTTTCGAAGTGGGTTGTGCAAGTAACCGTTCAACCAGTTCGTCGAATGTAGCACCCTGTTCAGAGAAGCTGCCCGAGGAAGGTGTCGCTCCTGCCAATGCTTGTTGCTCACCGCTCACAGACGAGCGAGAAGACGTCCGTGAGGCCTCGCTCGCAGACTCCTCGATGAAGAATGAACTATTCATCTGATCGTCCTGCGGCACCCGCAGGCGATCGTTGGAGGTGTGGCCAGCTATGGTGGAGTCGTGTCTGTAATGAGATTGGTCTTTGAGGAGTCTGCCGGTGTATTCAGAGCTGGCACGCGAATGTCCCAAAGGCCCAGAATGTCGCGGCGAGACTGGACGGACAGCGCTGGACTGTGCCCTGCGACGGCTTGCCGACGAGCTCCGTAGATGTTCCTCTTGCTGAGAGTTGATGATGTTGTTCAGAATCATAAAAATCCCGCGCTTGTGGCTCTCTGGTCGTATCTCTGATATTTGCAACGTGCCGAGACTCGCGATGGCGTCTTTCGCCCTCTTCTCAACCTGTTCTGGATCAAGCTCACGTTCTGAAGGTGGAGTGTCACACTTGCACGAAACGAGTATCGTTGGTAGGGAAGCTTTAGTGATCGCAGCTGTGTAAGGCAAGCATTGATCAGCACCACTCGCAGAAAGCTTGCATATAGCTTGAATTTTTGCAATGGGGAGATGGTTGTCGGCAAAGTGTAGACTCACTTAGCATTTCAGGCAGCTCATCAACGCTTGCCTTATCCTTGACGTCGTACAATGCCAATGCACCATCAACTCTCGGCATCATCTTATCCTCAATTGTGTCCGGCCAATTGATCGTTTCATCGTCGTCAATATCCAGATCTTCAATCGGCAGCTCGAGCAGTCGTACAAGGTAGAGACTTCCGTCAATGGGGATCTTTCGTTCGGCGACTTGCGAGGGTGGGAGAGAAGGTAGTTCGAGAGCGTTTTGGAGAAATGTCGACTTGCCGACACCTTCGGCGCCGATGACTGCGATGTTGATTTCTGGCAATGGCTCCGAGAGCTGGTAAGGCGAAGGTGCCTGATTAGCGTGTATCCCCGTTTATATGCGCGCCTCGCGATCGAACGCATGTGACGAGCGGACATACCTCTGGGGTCTGAAAAGGGTGGAACTGGCGTATCGCACCTACGACGCCGAGAGTTTCGTCCTCATCCTGGCCGTCGACGTCTATGTTCGGAGACGGAGCAGTGGTGGTAGGGGCAGGAGGGCGGTGTTGGCGGCGCGACTCATCATCGTCGCGGCGTTGCTGCTGCTGGCCCCCCGTCAAGCGGCCCCGGTCAGTGACAAGGGGGGCACTATTAGTTCGTGCTTTGAGGCGAGGCCGCTCGGATGCTGCTGCACGGGCTGCACCTCCATCACCAACACCTCCTCCCGCACCGATATTACTGCCCAACTCGTCCGCATCCGGGTCTGCGTTTGCCGGCCGCAGGCTCCCCCTCCGCAGGCCATCGGCGCGCTGCTGGTAGAGATTTTGGTATTGCGCGAAGCTCTGGCTGCTCTTGGCCTTCTCGCGCCGCTGCTCGAAGCGTTGCGAGTCGTAGGCGGTCTTGCTGGTCCGACGTGAAGATGACTCGCGCCCATGAGACGTCGAGTGGGACATGTCCCGACACAGTCCTCCTCCCCGCTGCTCGCCCCGGGCTGGCCTAGTCGCGTCGAGCTGGTGGTGTCGTGGTGGTGCGGTGGAGGTGGAACTGCTCTCCGGCCGCGGCCATGTCCAGGCGCGCCGGCGTACTCGTATGGGGTGGTGGGAAAGGGAGAGGGCGACGACGGCACGGGTGGTTTGGAGCTGTGTAGGCGATCGCGCAGCAAGCAGAACGGGAGAGGTGCGTCAATGGCGGAGGTTTCTCAATCCCCTCTGCAGCTAAATCCAGCCTTCACAGGCTGATCCTTGTTCGTGACATCCAACTATCAGATCCGCTGGCACACCATCCATATCACTGCCGCTATCACTATAGAAAAAGCATTGAACTCGTTGAGTTCGCATATGCAAGCGCAACACCAGCCGGTGGATTCTACTCGATCGACGGACCACACACACTAAACGATCTATCGATGTTCTGTCATTGGAACAACACTCGCAATGCTGGTGATCATAGAGGAGTCTGTTTTCATAGCCGTACACATTTCCATACCAATCCCGTCATCATCAAAGTGCCGAACTCGCTGGAAGAGCCGCTGTTATCTGCCCTGTTCTACCTGGTCGTCCCTGTGTACGCTTTTGGTGCTACTCATTACATGCCCGCCTGTTGCATTAACGCCTGTACTCCTGCCTCACATCATGTTGCCGGTTCCGGGTGTTCTCGCTCCCATGAAGACTCCTGCCGGATTACTGCTTCCACCATTCTGCTCTGTTGGCTGCGCCTGTCCACCCGTGTCCATGGCTAGATCTAGATTGAGAGGCCACATCTGACTAGCATCCATGGCACCGGTTCCAGTGCCTTGAATGTACGAATCCCACGCACCTGCAAGTCAAGTCAGTCATCATACTATGATATAGGAATGATCGGTATCTTACCCCAGTCGATATCGCCGCCAATGCCCTCCATCCCCATGAAGTTGCCCTGGCTAAGCATCTGTGTCATGGGACTGGCGGCGCCAGATATACCGTTCATACTGCTCACGTCCGGACCCGAGTACTGAGGTGTCAAACCCGTTCTTTCCGTTGCCATCGGCTCGTTGAGAAGACCCGCCATACTTGATGGATACGAGGGCTTTTCAGCCGCCGAAGTCATCTGCGACAGGTTCATGCCAAAGCCAGGTCCAGGTGAGATCCCACCAGACGAAAGCATGCCCAGTGTCATCGCTGCAGATTGCTCTGGCGGAAGATCGTCGGTATTCACATCCGCAACATTGCCATTCGGGAACATGCCAAAGTTCGGGGCACGACCTGGGTAAGAGTTGGCCGCCTGTTGAGCGTAACCAGGATCGTTTCGTTGACGTTCTTGATGTGCTTTGAGCTTCTCAATCATCACTCGAAGGGCCGTGGACGCCTTGTAAGCTTCCATGCTTTGGTCGCGCACCGATTCCCAGATGGTGATGCAGTGCTCCACAGACTGCATCATCTGTTCTCGTCTGCCCTCGTCGTAGAGATCCGACACCAGCGGTGATTGCGGTGAGTTTGCCTTTGGCCCGTTTCTCTCCGCCTCCGCGGTGTGGTACAGGTCTAAGCACACCAGCATGGCTGCTATGAGGAAATCGTGGGTCGTCAAAGAGGAGATGTACCATTTGACGGATCTCAACCGGCCGCCTGGCTGGGACTCTTGGTGGAGGGTGGCTTGATGGGCAAGTAGCTCCATGGATGCATCAATGCAAGTTCGTCGAGAGTACGCATATCTTGGATTCTCCCTCCCTCGCGAGATGAATCGCCTGTGCAGCACGAACAGAGATCGCAAGTATACCATCTCCAAACCAAGTCGCTGCATGATCAGATTCGCCGGATCGCGAGCTGATTCTTGGAACGAGCGCATTTGAAGAAGTGGAGGATGCTGCGATCTGGTCTCTCGAAGTTCGTTGTCAAACTTGAGCGTCTCTTCGTATGAAGGAGGATTCGTCACCGAAGCTGCTCGCTCCACGATGCGGCCAAACAAGAAAGTCATCTTGGCCTTGGTGATCATATAAGACATCGGGGTCGCCTCGAACGTCGGCCGCGACGCTGGAAGAGCCTTCATGTCTTCATAGAGCTCGTCGTCGTATAGATTGCGAGGAGTTTCCGTATCGGCATGATCTGTTTTCACCATAGCTGGAAGGCCAAACTGAAATGAAATCAGCAAATCGCATTGCCGGACAAAAGTCCACACTCGACGCCGCATCTCGCCGTAGAAAGGCGATATGGCTGGATGGGGACCTGGGTCGCGGTGATAGCCCATTCGCATAGCCAACCTCAGACAGAGACTGGTCATCAGCAAGACACCAGGCTCAGCATCTCTGCTGCGCCCGTACTCTGCCTGAACGTGCAAAACCAGCGTCTCCAGTATCTGTGGTGTTGGCTGCGTAATGTCTCCGACTTGCAGACACTGAGCGGTGAGTCTGCGATATTCGTGAGATATTTCCAGGGATCTGCCTCGATACTCTGGCGGCTCGTCTCCCGCTCTGTGATATGATTGCAACGCCAAAGTCATCATGGCGAAGCACATCCCAAGCCAAATGACGGTCGTATCGGTGGGGCTCAGCCAATGTCTGTCGTACTGCTTCTGAAACGATGGACCATGAATGATGTGTACTGAAGGATCGTAGGCGTTGAAGTATCGCGCGATCAATCTATCAGCGTCCGCCTTGGAGGGGAAAGATGCAAGAAGTTCTGCCTTGTCCTTGGGTGGAGCTCCTTGGAGTAAGAACGCGGTGCCAGGGCTTTCGTCCGCTTTCGCAGCCTGTACCTTGGCCATGTGTTGCTTGTAATCCTCCTTGTGGCTCTCGAAGTATTTCTTGACTTCGCTGATCTCACCAAGGATCGCATACCAGTGCGCATCCGAAGCGAAGACCGCCTTGCCATTGTCCATTTTCATGATTCCAATGCCGCGCGATATGCCCTCGACTTCGCTCTCCTCTTCGCCATTCTCGCCCTCTTCCCGTATCATATCCGCACCGCCGACATCCAGTTTGTTGAGGTCGGAGCCTGTGCTCAGGCTGTTGCTCCTACTGCCGTCAATCGCGGCTTGTGCAGCTGCTGTAGACCCAGACTGTCCGCTCGTCATCAACGAAAGGACAAGGCCTTCCAGCCTGTCAATTCGATTCTGCATGTCGTCTGGCGAGGCATTGGCGCCGTTGGCAGCGCCCTTTTTCCGGTTTCCCGGAGTCGCATAGCTACAAGAAGCAGTATCACCTCGTTTGGAACAGTTATCACACGGATGGCCGCGGTTGCACTTCAACTTGCGATGCCTGCAAGGAGCGCAAGAGAGAGGGATTCGGTTGCGCTTTCGCACAACTCTGAACGGTTGCTGACCGTCGGGCGATGCGCCATTGTTGGAAGATGTGGAGGAAGGGGGAGTTGGCTGGTTGGGACTAGGCATGTTGGTGAACTGGCGCTGATGCGCGAGGTCTTGCGTGGCCTTACTGGGGCCCAAGGAGGAAGTCGCCTTTCACAGGCTGAGTCGCGCGCTGATGAAGGCGCGAACGCAGGTGTTGGGTTTGGAGGAGAAGGGCGATTGAAGAATCGGATCCAAACCGAGCACGAGCAGGTGTGCGCGGCTGAAGAGCGGCGGTCAGAGAGATACTTTGTCCGGTCCCGTGAATAGGCAGCGTTGGCAGCGCGCGCGTTGTGCTGGTGGTCGCAAGTGGTCCTCGAGCCTGTGTGTCGGCCTTGTTGCGACCAGGACGATGCGCAGGCGCAAAGAAATGCTGCTGGCGTCTCTGCTTTGAGGCTGGACGAGGGCCGAAGAAGCAGAGGGGCCGATGACGATCTAGGTTACGCCAGTCCGTGCGAAGCGGGAGCTAAAATGCCCACTATTCACCTCGCTCTGCCTCTCCTACTCGTTGCTGTACTGTTCTTGCAACGATACCGCGGCTGCAGCTGTGACTCACAGCAGAGAAACAGGGGAAATATGCGGTATGTCAGCGTGCTAACTGCGAAAAGAGTAGATTGAAGGAGTGTTAGCTTCGTCATTGCGGCGTTAAGACACGGAGTTAAAGGGAAAGAGAACTAGGCGTTCACAAGTCCCATAAGAACGCACGTCCTCCTCCCTGTTCGACATCCAATTGAGATGAACAACTGACATCGTTCTTTGTGGCTGTGTCGACAGTATAAACCGTCGAGATAGGCAAACCCCCCCCCCCCCGATACGAAAGGCGATGCGTAGACATCTGCTCATTTTCTGATCTCGAAGGTAGACGGGCAGATCTTCAGAAAGCAAAGACAGGCTGTGGTCGGTCATCTGAGAGACATCCACAGAAGCGAACGATGCATCAGCTGCGAAGATGCCCAGTTTTCACCAAGCGATAAGACGATGAGGCGACGCGAAGTGCACCTTGGCCGATCTCATCGATGTGAAGGACTCACGCCTGCCATTCGAAGACGTACAACGCTGTCCAAGTACAGGATTGTGTGTAGGGGCACAGTGAGACTCGAGAATGTTCGCCGTCGTGTAAAGCCATGACGGCACTTCTTGACAGTCTGGTAGACAGAGAGTGTTTACGTGTGCTGGCCCATGTGGTCTTTGACATTAGACCCCGCGCCACATGTTGGCCTCTTGAGGCCAGTGAAGACTTCTTATGGCCTCAATATTGAACCAGGATGGTCATAGCTGTGTCTCGAAACCAAGGAGCATTGTGAAGTCACTGTCCGTAGTCGAAGCTCGTATGCAAGTGTCGTTGAAGCAGCCACGCGGCTTCCTTCCGCGTTCGCAGAAGCGAGACGACCTACTGAACACCTCGCCTCTTTGTCGCAACCACCATATTACATCCAGCCCACCTCCTCTCCAACCGCTTAGCTGACAAGCGCAATCATGAAGCGCTTCCTCGCATTACCAGCGCTGTTGCGAAGCGCGGTCCTCCTCGCATCAGCGTCCCAGCATTCATTCAGTCCAAATGACGATCTAGTCAGTCGCAGACTATAGCTCTCCAAGATCGCACGTACTGATATCTGCCTTGCAGCTCGCGTTCCCCCAATACGAGATTCGATTCCAGGATGAGTGGATCTCGGAAGAAGCAGCACAGTCGCGACTGTCAAGTAGCCAGAAGCTCCACGTTCAACACGAGAACGACCGCGATAGTCTACGAGATCCTCCACCTTCGCAAATAGACCATTATCGACAGAACGAAGGCGCGTCAGATGACCGAAGTGATCATGAGGAAGAGCAGGTCGAGTATGAGAACCTGGTTTTGGACGGGCAGAGTTGGCTGTGTAGCGTGCCCAAAGTGAAGAATGCCGCCGAGGGACTGGGAGTGAATGAGACGCAGACACGGGCGGAAGAGGAGAAAGAGCTGGCTCGCGCAACGGATCGTGGATGGGAGCTGCTTTCGGGCATGCAAGACAACTGCGTCTTCTTCATAAGCGGGTGGTGGAGCTATCGCTTCTGCTACAACCAAGGCGTGAAGCAGTTCCATCAGCTGCCACCGAGCAGAGGGGTGCCAGTCTATCCGCCTATGGAAGACCCAGGCGTACCAGGTTTCATGTTGGGGACATATGCCAAACAGCTGGACCACGATGACACGCCTAAGGACGAGGAGTGGGAGGGCGAAGTTGCACTGGAGATGAGCAAAGGTGCTAAGAGGCTGCGGAGCGGACATGGCGAGCTGGTGGAGAGGGGTGAGACTAGATATCTTGTCCAGAAGCTGGGAGGTGGGACGGTATGCGATTTGACTGGCAAGGAGAGGAAGGTTGAGGTTCAAGTATGGACGTGGAAGATGTGAAAGCCCACAGGCTACTGCTGACCGTGTTATAGTTTCATTGCAACCCTCAGTCGTCCGATCGAATCTCTTTGATCAAGGAAACCAGCACATGCGCCTATCTCATGGTCATCCAGACGCCCCGTCTTTGCAACGACGTTGCCTTCCTCCCACCACAAAAGGATCAAGCAAATCCCGTCAAATGCTCACCAGTCTTGCGCGCAGACGAAGTCGAAGAGTACGAACGAGACCTCAAAGCCCTTCGAGCCGCCGAAAACGACGCCAAAGTCTGGGAGGCAAACGCAGAAGCAGCAGCCGCCCTGGGCGGAACTGGCTACGAACCACTGCAATTACCAGTCGGCGACATCTTCGTCGGAGAACACAGGCTCGTGCCCGAAGGTAAAAAACTAGAGAAGTCCTCCATCGTTGGCGGCACGGGCAAAGAGACTTATATTGACACAGTGGCTTCTTCAGACGGTCGGGTGTTGGGCAAGGAGGATCTGGAGAAATTGGGCTTGGGCGATCCGAAGGCGGTGGAGAAGCTTAAGAAGGAGCTTGAGAAGATCGCGCAGGGCCAGAATTGGAAGTTGGATGTTATTGATACGCCACGTGGGCGGGAGTATCGTGGGATTATTGGGGATGAGGATGAGGAGAAAGAGGGGAAGGGGGAGAAGGGCTCGAGTGAGAAGAAGTATGGTAAGGATAAGGTCGAGGGTAAGGAGAAGAAAGAGAGTAAGAAGGCAGAGAAGGCAGAGAAGGGGGGAAAGCCCGAGCAAGAAGAAGGCAGCGAGGAAGAGTACTACAAAGAAGAGCTGTAGTCGGCTTGATCTTCTTCGCATATTACTGCTTCTTACCGTGCCACTTTCAATTCTTCTTCCCACAAGCGAGATCGTGTAATGCGTTGGAAAGAACCCGTTGTCTCGACAGAACTACTTCCAGGGACCTACAAGCGTCGCACAACAGCGCTGTCAACCGGTGGTCGCCGCCGTCAAGCTATCGATCGGATCGACAGCAAAGTCGAACAAGTTTCACGCTGATTGCACTGGTGCATATTCAAACCCTTCTATCCCACCTTAATGATGCTGTTCAATGGCACTTCGTGTGCAACCCTAACAGCAAGCAAACAACCACACCTCGGATCCGACGTCGAACAACGGATCCAGTGGTTCAAGCGGGAAAGGCGAAGCAAGAACGTAACAGCAATCTGGTATACGGAACATGTCCACCACGCAGGCCGCTCATGGCTCGCACACGGATCTGTCTCAATCAACGAACACGACGAGAGCGGGGCGGAACTCGTTAGTCGCTCGTCCGAAATTACCCATTGTCCTTTTTGCCTTTTCCCGTCGGCTGCTGCTGCTTGCTTTGTCGTCGAGCGGTGTGTGCCGTGTGTGGGTGCGGTTGCTGTACCATGGGTGGCCGTGACATTTTCGGGTGGCCCTTTCCTGGCGTGACATCCGTCGGGTACGTGCGGGTTGGCTTTGCTATGGCCCGAGAGGTTTTCTTGGGTCCGTGGGGAGGGGAGGGGAGGGGTCCTTTGGGCGGATGGTTGGCTGGAGGGTTGGGGTCTTGAGACGTTCGAGCACGCGGGTTTCCCGTGAGAGGTGAACGTGTTGTCGAGTCGTTGAGGCACGCGTGAGGCGTGCGAGGGTGAGTGCTTTCAACGTGGCTGGCACAATGTGTCTGTTTCAGAAGAGATCGCGCCGTCACCTGCGGTTTGCGAATATTCTCGTGAGTTTTATGATAGCAGCAGTTGATCTTACGCTCACACACCCGGTCCTCCGAGTCATCGCGATGCTGGAAAGCTTTGTGGTGTGTTGTGTGGTTCAAGGCTCGCTGGAGCCGCGTACAGTATCCAAGGAGATGCAACAGCTGGCGAGCGACGGGCAAAGTCCTGACCATTGGAGGAGTTGGCCAGATGACAGCATACACTTCTGTTCGCTCTTCTCAAGCTGCAAGTCTTTGACAGACATCAACAACACCATGAGAAGCGTTGGTTCATGTCGTCCGCCTCGAGATGCTGTCTTCGTGCTAGAAGAGGTTATAGCTGCAACGACATGTCTGCACCCTGTAAAGTCGGAAGGTGGACAGTCTATTGCCCTTTCTTGTCTCGAAAGACGACTTCTGCACAGCTCGTTGAATCGCAGAAACATCCACACTTGCCAAAGCGAGCAGCGTGCGTAGTCTTCATTAGATCTGATCTCCCCTGTGCCTCATCTTAAGTCTTTCCCCTATAGGCAAATCCAGAAACAAGGCCAGGAGGGTCGTACTTCAAGCAAGGGACTGAAGTCCCTCAAACAATGAGATGCAGCTGCAGTGTCGTCTCCCAGGTGTCTGTATAAAAATCTCCGAATGGGACAGATGGTGTCAGACATCTGGTCTCACTGACGGTGCATCTTGAGACGCCCAGCTCACACAGCAGGCGCGACATTCATGTTGCACAGGATGTCGAGTGCAGATGTTTGTGGAGGCCTTCTCATCTCGTCACGTCCGCAGAGTGGAAGGAGCGCCCATCTGTCGGCGGAATCTCGGCCACGCTAGCGACGCTTGGACATTCGCTCCCCTGTCCAACATCATGGATCCTTCTCTTTGCACAGATGGAATGCCGCACATGTTATTAGCGACCACACGATGATACCAGCAATCGAGCCCGTGATCACCACGGCTTTGATCTTCGGTGGCTGCTGCACCAATGTCTTCGCTCTCGAGGCGATTGTCAAGTGAGACGATTCTGCAGACCTCACACGCATCGCTGACACATTACCCAGACTTGAATCGAGCAGTGGTATGTTGTGCTCTATCTCACCGCGGAGGGAGGTCAAGCTCATTGAACGCCAGGCTTGATCATTACCTTGACGCAGTTCGTGTTGACGACTGGTCTTGCTTATCTGACGCAATTCGAACCTGGTGCGCCGTTGACAGTGCGTCCGACCAAGGTGCCGATTTCAAGATGGGCATTTATCGCGTTCATGTTCTTCAGCATCAACATGCTGAATAACTGGGCGTTTGCCTATAACATCAGTGTTCCGGTGCACATCATTTTACGCAGCTTTGGCAGCGTCACGACTATGATTGCAGGGGCTCTTCGAGGCAAACATTACAGCCCATTGCAAATCTTCAGCGTCGTGCTTCTCACATGCGGCGTCCTCATCAGCGCGTGGGCTGATTCAGAGAGCAAGGTGAGCCATCACGAAAGCTTCGCGACCTTTGTACTGACTTTACCTGCAGGGCAAGTCAATGTCCGTTGGAAGCAGTGCCTCGACATGGGAATTCGCCCAAGGTCTGGGGATTCTGCTCATAGCCCAGTTTTTCTCTGCATTCCAAGGTGCATACACAGAAGACACGTACGCGATGTACAAGGCAAGCTGGACAGAGAATCTGTTTTACTCGCACGTCCTCAGCTTGCCACTCTTCGTACCTCTTGCTGGCACACTCCGAGACCAGTATCGGAAGCTTGCAGCAACGCCACACGTCAACGTGCGACAATATTTGGCGGACGACCTGGGAGGAAAGGGCTCCCTCGCTGCTGGGGACAACGTTCTCGAACTTCTTTGTGCATCGGTTGAAACAATGCCTCAGGGCCTTTTGTTCTTGCTCACGAATGCCGTGACCCAACTGGCGTGCATATCGGGGGTCAACCTGCTCTCCGCCAAGTCTTCTGCGGTCACTGTGACGATAGTGTTGAATATTCGCAAGCTGGTGTCTTTCATCATGAGCACGCTCCTGTTTGGACACCAGCTGAATGCGAAGATGGTAATCGGGTCGGCTTTGGTGTTTGGAAGCGGAGCATTATATGGGTGGGAGACCAGTTGGCGGATTCCTCAGCAAAGGAAGAAGGCCAGAGAAGCGGCGAATGGAGCGGTGTCGTCAAAAGAGAAGAAATAGACACATAAACTCCATCGACAGCCTTTTGACATCCGGGATCATGCCATCACTTTTCTCGCGATAATGGCGGAAACGTGATGTTCCACCATGCGGGAAACACTCATGCTGCCATCCTTGTGCATGGCCGTCGTGGCTTTCGGATGTCTGCATCGTTTTTGCCTTCTGGAATGATGGCATCGGGCGGAGACTCGAGTGATTACATTTCACTCGCACCACATGGACAACGACAGGTCCAGGCCGGCAGCCACCGTCAACGCTCGCAAGTTCGCGATGAACAGGCACAGGTGGCATCAACAACAGCCGCCTATAGGAGCCGATATGAGATTGACGTGACTCGACACCAACGAGGCAAAGAGCATGACAATCAGGTTGGGTGCATTTCCGTTGACCTGCTGCTGGCTAGCATGCTGCATGTCTGGCATTAAAATTTCGCGCCATATGTATGTCGATCAATACCGTGGCCATGGTTACTATCCACGAGTGCTATGGCACGTGCAGAAGAGAGGTGTGCAATCAGCCGTTTCTAAAACATCGCGTAAGACGTTGCTTGAAGTGATGGAGATATGTGAGTGGCAAGCGAGCCTATCGGTCTCCGGCAACAGATTGCGTGATGCCCGTTCAGAAGGTTTTGGACAGTCGTACAGGCACTTTCCCAGCTACCGGGGTCTTGCAGACGGCGCGTACAGCAGCAGTCGTTCTTTGTGCGCCTGTCTGGTCGACGAAGACACAGAAGCCGCACGGGGACGAGTGTTCTGCCCGGCTGCAACCACCACGATTCTCGTCATTTCGTTCACCAAACAAGCAGGGTCCGCGGAGTCAGCAGCAGGTTTTCTGGGCTGAGGGGCTGATCCGAAAAGGGATCTCCACAGGATCTTCCCTCCACAGCGCGAGCCATGACCAGACATCGGGAAAGCGTGAGAGACGCTACGGCGGCGGATCTTATTCACCTTAGCGGATGGGTCGAAAGTGGTGCAACCGACGACCGGGCGGCCAGGCCTGCCGATTTGCTGGAGGTCCTTTCCAAATCGTGGATATTCACGTGCCCTGGCCCTCGACAAGCCAGCGCCTCGCTGAGCTCGCATGGTCGGATGAAGGACCTTCCCCATCTGGTCATGCAGCGAAGCCTCAGCGGCGGTTGACTCGTGGTACAAGTGCGATGAGGCTGCCGGGCGCTCAGCTGATTTGTTTGGAGTTTGACGAGCTGGGCGCAGACGATGAGTAGGAGTGGCGAAGGGAAAGCGACAGGGACAAGAGGTGGTAATGTGGGCAGCGAAATTGGGCCGTTATCTTAGTTGCGCTCCCCCTTGTGAGATTCCTGTGCGACACCCGAAGCGAACGGCGACTTCCGCGGTCTGCTATTGCAATTTCTGGCGTGGCTCCTCGACATATCGGAGGACGCGACGGCGACAAAGCCTCCAGCGCAGGGCGAGCGAGATTACTATTGCTGCTGCGCTCTGCGCTATACGCAACGGCGAGGTGTTGGAGCCATGGCATGGCGTGGCCCTGTCGTTGCTGGCAGGCGGGTTTGCGGGACGATTGGATCCCTGCGCTGAATGCGGGCGAAGATGTGCAGATCCTTGAAATCTCGTCCACGTGTGAATAACTCGTTAGCAGCGTCGATCAGTGCTTGCGATTGGAGATGCCGCCCCCAAACCTGCAATCCCACGCCGACGTCCAAGCTGCGGCGGCGGCGTGGTAGTAGTCGTATGTAGTGGACGGAGCCGCTGCGAGGATGCTCGTGGCATTGCTCTGTCGTTCCTCCCCCGTCGTCACCACCACCACCCATTGACAACCACCCACCCCTCCGTCGCCCCATATCATCCATCGCACGGCGCGGCGTCTCCTCGCAAGTGACACACTGCCGTCTGGCTTGACAGCAGCGGGCAGGCAGGCAGGCAGGGTCGCACCGAGACACAGATCGGGGGACGGCTCCAAACTCATGCAAGGCACTGGTCGACAGAGACTGGCCCGGCACAACGCGAGCAGCGTGCGATCATCGACGTGCGAACTCAGTCGCTAGGGCGGCAGCGTATCGCAGACGTGCGTTGCACACCTCGTTGCGCCCGAAGCCGGGTTGTCGCTGCTTCTGAGTTCTGCGTGCTGCGCTGCGTGCTCCAAGGTTGACGGTTGAGTTTGCCAGCGCTGGGCCAGAGTTACAGTAGCAACTCTAGCGAGCGGCAGCACCAACCACGCTCTGCTCGCCACCCGCCAGCCATTCATTGATCCATTCGTCTGGCGACGGCAGCATCATCATCACCAGCAGCAGCACCTCGCCAGCTGGACGTCCGCGCCCACCGATACCACGGCCAAACGACCAACGTCTGCCGCACGCAAGCAGCTGTTCCGGACCCCAACCAGCCAGCGTCTGAACCTGAACCTGAACCTGATCTGAGCCCCAGCGATCATCCGCTTACACACCGACCGCACACGTGCCTCCACCACTCGACACTCGACTCGGCGGCGCGTGGCACTCCCGAGCGACTCGACTGTCCACTCTCTCCAGCTGCTGCAGTCTGTCTGCAGTCCGCCGTACCTCTCCGCCCGTACCTCACTCCAATATCTCCACCAGCGCGCTGCCCTGTCTGTCTGTCTGGACCGCCCGTTGACTGACTGACCGGCCGCCCGCGCCAGTGTTACGCTCGCCCACTCCCTCTCTGCCGTCGCGACTCGCCCACCCACCCACACGCACACCACGACCGCTGCCCACCCCTCCCCAACGCTCCCGGAGACCTGGCTCCCGTCCCAGACATCGTCGCCGCCGTCGCTGCGACTCGTGCTGCCCGCTCCGCGAACGCCTGCAGCCCCTTCCGCTTCGAGCCATATCCTGACGTCCCTGTGCGAGTGGCCCCACGAGAGCCCTCGCTGTGCGCGCTGGGAACCGACCTCCCTTCTCGTGCGCTCATCAACGACGCTGTCCGCTTCCCTTGCACTCCATTCCCACCCACACGTACGTTTATTCTCCGACCAGAGGTGCACATTGCGATCCCGCACCGCACCACGCTGCGTATCTGAAGCTAACGCGGAACGCATAGCAGCACCAGCAGCATCCTCGTCCGCTCGCCTTCTTCGCCCCCGACCTTGACACGCCTGTGCCATTCTTCCAATCCCGCTGTACGGCTTGCTTCTTCTGCTGCCCTGCCTGCGCGCGCGATCTGCACCAGCCATTGCGCGACTAAAGCCATCGTCGCCGCTCGGCACTTGCCTTTGCACGCTTCAGCTCACCTCTCGCTGTCGCCTCACGACCACCACCGCCGCCGCCGCCGCCGTCGGCCTTGCTGTACTCGCCGCCGACCCATCCTGAGGGAGAGCACAACCATTTGGTGCCACCATGGCGTCCCATCCTACCGCCCAGCAACAGCAACAGCAGGCTCACCTGCCCTCCATCAGCAGCCTCACCAATGGCTTGCCGCCGTCCGCTCCCATCTCGCCCGACCAGCAATCCGCCACTGACTCAACGCGAGACTCTGGCACCTGGCCGCAGCCGCACAACAGCAAGCGTGAGTCGTCTCCACTGCCTCCAGCATTCCAATGCCTTGCTCCAGTGGCCTAGGCCCACTACCTGACTGTGAAACACCTTCATGTCTAGCCTAGCATTCCATCCAAAGCCACTGTCTCCATTGTACTCGAGTCCGGCTCTTCTGCGAACACCTCGCACTCGCTGCCATCCCCCCAAGCACAACATGCTGACCACCAGGCGAACAGACAACTCAGCCAACAGCGGGCTGCAAGTGCACACGTTGTTGAACCCTGACGATTCGCCTTCTAGACACTCAGTACCAAGCACACCGCAGTCTGCCCGAGTCCCCAACTCTGCTCAATCTGCTGGTAGCGCTCTGCCGTCCATCAACCAAGGCTTCCAGGACGGATCTAACCGGGACAGCTACAACAGCCTGGGACGCGAACTCAACCGCGACAGCAGCTACAGCGCAAGTAGCTACAACCGCGACAGCCTAGGACGCGAACTCAACCGAGACAGTAGAGACCTAGCTCCACAACTCGACTCGCGGCGGAGCAGCGTTGACAGTCGCATGCACCAGGGCTTGAACAACCTCTACATCAATGGGCCAGCATCGCCATACGAAAGCGCAAACACATCGCAGGTGTCATTAGCTGCCAGTCTTCGTCGACCCAATGGCCAAACTCCACTATCACCGCTCAGCTCGCGAGCGGGTCCTCGACAGAACCAAGCACCTCGAATCGCCCCTCCCATCATGCCAGTTGGACGAGGCCCTGGCGTTCCTGACCCTACTGCTGCAAAGCCAACCCAAGGTTTCGCATGGGCTTTCCCAGACAGCGCGATTCCAGAGGAGGAACGGCGAGGATCAGATAGCGGAGAGTCAAGTCTTGACCAAGGCATCTCGAGACAGAACAGCTTTGCTGCATCCTCGGTGCGCAGCAGCATCTTCTCAACTGATTCTCAGATGCCCACCGGGCAGAGGAGGTTCGACGAAGGTAAGTGTGGTTACACTCTTGTTCATGAAACAACGCTGACCTTGATTCAGACTCAGCCACTACCCACCATCACACGATGCAGCATCGAACCATTCAGAGCCTCCAGAATGAAGGCCTCCCCGCGCAAGGGGTAGGCAATTACAGCCGAACTCCAGAACTTCGCGTCAGCCACAAATTAGCCGAGAGGAAGCGAAGGAGCGAGATGAAGGATCTGTTTGAAGAGCTCAACAAGGCAGTACCCTCGAATGGTGGTACAAAGGCTAGCAAGTGGGAGATACTCACGAAGGGTATGTTCGATCAGGAAGCCTTTTCCAGGAGCCATGCTGACACGTAACAGCCATCGAATATATCCGCAGCACCCAGCTTAACGAACGCAACCTTCACTCGGAAGTTCAACGCCTGCAAAGAGATTCGGATTACGGCCGCGAAGCGCACAAGGAGAATGAAATGCTCAAGACGGAGGTTCAGGTTATGCACCAACATCTGCGACGACTTGATCCGCAGGCGCCCCATGTCTATGGCCACTTCACGTCCCAGCTCAGTCAACAACAATCGCAATCGCAGACGAACGGGGCGTCTGGCATTTCACTGCCCCCACTCAACCCAGGACAGAGCAATGGACAAGGACCAGCGCCTTTTGGCCAAGTTCCCGCAGCCGGAGCTATGACGGGTGTTGAGTACGGCTACGGAAGATAGCAACATCTGGCGCCATAAGTCAACACTACGTTGCACGAAAGAAGGGGATACACTGTTGAATTTGGAGGATCGGAAAGCTGGGGATCTCACAATACGTCCTCGTGTGCGGGTTCGTTCTCGACAAGTGTCTCCGGCAAGGCGTCTTGACTCTTAAAGCTCTATACCATATTTGCGGATTGCTTTTACGGAGGGGGATGGGAAGGTGTCGGAAGAAAGCAGCATTTCGGAGTTGAATGGTTTGTGCTGGAGGTTGCTCACGCTTCGTCCGCCCGGCAAGGATGGCTTTATGAAAAGATGGCGGACCGACAGCACAGCAGCACTTCTGACTGCACCCGGCGGCGATCTTGGGCGTTTTTACATGGCTGCATCGATTTCCAGATCAAAGAGAGGGAGGGACTATGGCTGTGACATATGTATCTTAACTTAGCATTTGCGAGGGGAAAGGCGACCCCGATGTTGCTCGAATGAGACTATTATTGGTGATTGACATATGTTCCATCTCTACGAGGCATTGTCCTAGCCAGGAGCATTCGCTCTGGGCTTGGTGGTCATAGAGGCGAATGAGATGTCGCTTTCTTCCTGTCCGAACGACACAACCTTCGTCCACTACCATCACACGACATGAGCTACAATCGTCACTTTTGTCTCGTTGAATGTCGTCACTCGTTTTCGTTTGCATGTGCTAGCAAGATCCCGAGGCGATCGACGCTGGGGTGAAGTTGAGCCTCAGAATTGGGGCTGTCTGCCTGAGGCATACATTCTGACGATAGCACCTCACCTGCTCAACGCATTCTACCACCGCCGACATTACTTCCTCGAACAAGCAACAAACCTATACGACACGCCGATTTTGGCTAGAACGCTCATTTTACCTATGTAGCAGCTGGTCATGACTGCGCCGCAAAGCAAGAAGCCGGACGAGCCCGTGGGCAACGACTCGATGGACTCGGACAACGAAACGGCCTCGAGGACATCTGCCGACGTACAGCGCCACGATCGCGACACTATTGAAACTGAAGAGGAGGCTGAGAGGTCGTTGGCGGGAGACCCAGAGAAGACGCAAGATGTAGGCGGGTTGGCGCATATCTTTCGGCGGGACGGAAACGAAGGCGATCATAAACGGAGTCGGCGGCGACAACGGAAGGCGGGACGGCGCTCTAGGGGAGGTAATGATGAGAGTGAGCTGTTGTATAAGGTCGAGGAGGGTGGTCGTTCTTCTAGTGCGGAGAGCAGTGCCAACTCTAGTGAGGCGGATTTGGGGAGGATTAGACAAGTGCATGCGAAGCGGAAGGTGGGTTGGACAAAGTAACAATGCAATGGATAAGTCTGCTAATAGGGCGAATCAGTCATCCAAGTGCTCGCGTGTGAGCAGATTTGCTGCTATCTTTGTTGGAATCACGGTGGCCTTCCTTGCCCTGCTCTTTGGCGCATACAAGGCGACTCGCTCCACCGAGACCGTCGAAGAGACGAAGCCGACCACTATTGCGAAGACAATGTCCAACGGTACGCATGAGTTCGCACCTACGACAATCCTTATCTCCCTAGATGGCTTCAGAGCGGACTTCCTACACCGAGGACTCACCCCTACACTTGGATCGTTCATCAAACAAGGCGTATCGCCGAAGTACATGAACCCCTCCTTCCCGAGCTTGACCTTTCCCAATCACTTCACTCTCGTCACTGGAATGCACCCAGAGAGCCATGGCATTGTGGGCAATACTTTCTGGGACCCGATCATGGCACAAGGCTTCACCTACCATGACCCGACCAAGAGCATGAAGCCCGAGTATTGGAATGCTGAACCCATCTGGGAGACGGCTGAACTTCAAGATGTGCGCTCAGCCATTCATATGTGGCCTGGCTCGGAGGCTCACATCGGCACGAAGGAGCCGGCATTCGTCGACAAGTACAAGGGAGATGAGAAGCTTGAGAACAAGGTCGCTCGCGTGCTTGGCTGGCTTGACCTGCCTGGACCGAACGACCCTGGTGCTTCAGCGGAGACTCCACGACCGCAGCTGATCTTGAAATATGTTCCAAATGTCGATTCGGACGGCCATGCGTATGGTCCTAACTCTACCTATATCAGGTCTACCATAGCTGAGGTGGATGGTGTGCTGGGGGCGTTGTTCAGTGGATTGGAGGAGAGAAATTTGACCAATATCGTCAACGTTGTGGTGGTGTCAGATCATGGCATGGCGACCACATCCAATCAACGACTGATTCAGCTCGAAGACCTGCTCGATCCAGACCTTATCGAACACATCGATGGCTGGCCATTGTACGGCCTCCGACCGAAAGACCAGTCTAAGGAACAGCTTGAGAAGCTCTACCAGGAGCTGCTCTCGAAAGCCGACCTACCCCAGTACAAAGGCAGTTTCGACGTCTATCTGCGAGACAAGAACATGCCCGAGCGTTACCACTTCACCAAGAACAACCGCATCGCCCCTCTTTGGATCGTTCCCAATCCAGGCTGGGCCGTGGTCACGAAGGGCGAGTTCAACATCGAAGACGCCCTGTCCAAGGACGAAGACTACAACCCTCGCGGTCTGCACGGATACGACAACGAGAACCCGCTCATGCGCGCCATCTTTATCGCCAGAGGTCCGGCATTCCCTCACGCTGAAGGCAGCCAGGTCGTCCCATTTCAAAACATCGAGGTCTACAACATCATCTGCGATTCCCTCGGCATCGAGCCGAAACCTAATAATGGAACGATCCGACTTCCGTTCAAGACGATCGGTCTGCACGATCCGAACGAACATCCTGACATCCCCGATGATCCACCAGATGTCGATTTCGGAGCACAGCTACTCCCTCCTGACTTACCTGGCGTCGAGAATCTCCCCCCGCCAACTATACAAGGTTCTGACCCGCCCCCGGCCGCAGAAAATGGCCAAGACGAAGCCTTCAACCCAACACCATCGAACGACCGACCCGTCGTGGAAGACGGCGAATCCCAAGACGAGCAGGATAAATCCTGGGTTGAGTGGATCAACGGTAAATTGAAAGACGTCAAGGTCTGGGCGACGGGGCTATTTGGTGGGACGAAGGAGGATCCTCAAGAGGCGGAGGAGACGCGGCATGGTGAGGATTGGTAGAGATTGATGGGGTGGGGGATTGTATGAGTTGTGAGGTTTGTCGCTGGACTAGGTGGTTGTAGGATTGATACCCTGTTTTGTCTTTGCTGGCGTTTTTATCTTTCTTTGGCGATTGTGGGCTTTATTGTTATGATGAGATGACTAGAATGCTATGATAGAAAAGCCATTGTTATGACCTGGCACCACGGGTTTTACTTGAATTGTGAGAGTGTCCCTCCTTTGATGGTCTGCCGTAGGGTGAGTAGGGGTGAACTTTCACAATCTTCCGTGTAGCATTACGAACTCTTGGACTATCACTATTCGAGACTCGAGCTCCCAAAAACAATCACATGTCTCGTGCCGACCATCCACTGTACCCATCGCTATTTCCCCTCACTCCCCCTTCGGATAATCCGTACTGAAAGACAGTTCCTTCTGCTCATCCAACAACCTCAACGTCTCCTCACACTTCCCCCTAATCACCGCCTGCGCATCACTCCCCAACACAAGCCTCACCGGGACCTTCTTCCCAGCACCCGCCAAAACATCCACAATCACCTTACACCCCTTCTCCACATCCCCGGGCTGGTTATTATCCGTCTTCTCCAACGCCCTCCGTACATCGCCCACGGCCGTGTCGTCGTAATCCTCAATCCGCTTCTGGGTCGAGAACCTCGCGCCGGGGTTGAGGAACCCGCTGCGGAAGTAGCCTGGTTCGATGGAGATGACGTGGATGTTGAAGGGGGAGACTTCTTCGCGCAGGGATTCGGTGAAGCCGGTTATGGCCCATTTTGTTGCGCAGTAGATTCCTGCGGCTGGGCTGCCGCGCCAGGAGCCTAGGCTGCCGAAGTGCGCGATTGTGCCGGATTTTTGGGCGCGGAGGTGCGGGAGGACGGCGCGGGTTAGGTTGATTACGCCGAAGACGTTGACGTTGAATTGGTCGTAGGTTTCTTGGTGGCTGAGAGTCGGGGTTAGTTGGGTGTGTTTGAGAATGGAGTGTGGTGACATACGTTGCTTCTTCAATTGCTCCCTCCAAGATGTAGCCCGCAGGGTTGATGAGTATGTCAATTCTGCCGTACACTTGCTGAGCTTTGTCGACAATTGGTTTCAGTTCTTCGAGGGGATGGGTGACGTCCAAATCGAAGGTGACAGCTCCCTTGTCTTTCAAGTCGGAGATTTTGGACGAGTTGCGGGCAGTGGCGATGACTTTGTGGCCTTGCTTGAGAGCTTCCAACGCGATACCCTTGCCGAAGCCGCTCGATGCAGCGCCGACGAAGAAGACGAGTGGTGCCATTGCGATGGTTGCTGCTTTCAAGATTGGTGATTGTTGGTTGAGTGGAGGAAGAAGAAGAAGAAGTTCGAGGACCAGTGGTTGGAATTTGAAACCTTTTTGTGCTGAGTGCTCTTGCCGTCGTCGACTTTGCTTTCCGGAGAAAACAGGGTCTATTCGATCTTAATGCCGTCGTTGAGTCGGATTCGAATGCTCGTCTGTACTTTTGTAGCACTCCATCGGCCGCCTCTGTCCGCAAGCCGCACGCCGAGAGCTGTGGAAGCTTGGCAGCAATCCCTACGAGGCTAGAGCTTACGATGAAGGAGGCACGACAGCTTCGGTTACAGCAGCAGCAGGTGCTGTTCGAAAGGCGACTTCCCTGGGCAGTCGAAAGCTCGCGCAGAACATCCTCTTCTTTGGAGCCACGTCTCTGACGTCGTAGATTTCGACGCCACCGTCTTCGATTTTGCCGGGTTCCATTTCGTGCTGCAGCTGGCGTGATAGCTCCTCGCAGATTTTGAAGCCTTCTTCAATGTTTTCGTCGCTCTTGGTGCTGAAGCAGTAGCAGTGGATGAGTGGTAGATCCAAGTCTTTTGGTAGGTGATGCAGTACTTCTGGAGGGTACAGACCAATGAAGCTAGGGAGGAAAGTGATCGCAGTGGCCGGTAGATTGAGCACAAAGTGCTGAAATGTCTTTGGCTCTTTTAAAGTCTTGATGACTTCAGGCTTCGCGTCGGGTTCTTTTCTGGACGGCCTGCTCAAAACGTCCACACTCCGATTGCTTTGCGCTAGCTCAGCGACAGCCGTCCGAATGAATTTTCTACCATCCTCGTTGAATGGTTGGACGTAGTCCTGCACCTTGTTACGGGTGATGGCATCCTTCATGCTGGCGTAGCTGTCCGGGTTGAGATCGTTGGCCCATACGAAGATCTTTTTCTTTCCGGCTGGGACAGCAAAGGGACCAATGCCTGCCATGACATCGCAGACAGCCTCGCCTTCTTGGAAAAGGGCAACAAGGCGACGATGCTCCGTGTTGAGGCGACTATTCCAGTAGACCTTGCTGTAGTCGAACTTGAACGTGCAGTTCTCTTCAGATATGGTCACGTTTAGATCGTCAGGACCTGCCAAGACCTCGTATTTAAATGTTCGGTATTCGCTCTCTTCGCCTACGTCGTCGACTTTGTTGATTACGGTGCGAACGCCCGGATTCTTGTCCATGAGGATCTCGGCGATGAGGTTCTTATACTTCAAGTACTCGTCGCGGAGATTGAGATGTGCCACATGCCCGACTTGGGAGAAACCGGAGGGAATCTCACCCTGATCGTCCTCGGGCAGAATCGCAGAAATGATGTCGTGATAGGTCCAGTAGCCGTAGTCGAGCTTCAAATGAAATGGGATGACAGCGATAAGCTCCTGTTCAACCAACTCGGTCACTGTTGGCGAATGGGGCCAAGGACTACTCGCACCGTTGAGCTGCGATCCATTGTTGCCCGCATCATGGGCTGATCTCACCTCAGGGCGCAGCAAGATACATTTTTTCCCTTGTCCTGCGCGCTCAGCGTCTGGATCTGGGTGAACGCTGCCAAGCCTCTCCTGAGCGAGGGCGTCCTTGCTGCGCTCGAGGGCTGACCGACACTTGGAGATGTTCTTGTTGTCAAACACTCGAGCGGCCTTGAGTTCGACGGTCCGCTGGAAGAACGATCGATCCAGCGTACGCATCAGTCGATTGACAGGCGGCCGCCACATGTCATCGGCCATCAAGCGCGAATCTGTCGAAATTGGAGGAGGTGCTTTGAGCTATCTTGTCCGCAAAGTACTTTTCATCCAGGATGTGGTCTGCTCATCTCGTTTCGCATCGATATTGAGTCATGGGATGGACGATGTAATTTTCACGTGCAAGAGTTGGGCAGCGGCTTCTGCAGGGGCAGTTTCTCGGCTTCGCGGCTGTGGCCGAGCCAGGATGCGCGTGTTCGTCAACCCGTTGCGACTTGGAAAACACATCCGTCCAAAACAACAATCCCACCGCCGCTCTGCTGCTTCTCGCTCGCCTGGACCGAGGACCACATCGATCGACCGCCGGCCTGGCGGTGTCTATCCGCGACAGCCCATGAAGTGACGAACGACACACCTGCAACGCGCAACACGCTCTCATCATGGCGTCCGCCGGCGGCGGTAATATCAAGGTCGTCGTGCGAGTGCGGCCCTTCAACTCGCGCGAGCTCGATCGCAAGGCAAAATGTATCGTGTCTATGAAAGACACCCAAACCGTCCTGATACCCCCGCCGCCTGATGGAAAGAACAAGCCTGTCAAGGCCGCCCTCGAGGGCAATAAGACCTTCGCCTTCGATCGATCGTACTGGTCCTTCAATCGCCAAGATGGCCATTTTGCTGGGCAAGAGGATGTCTTCACAGACTTGGGCAAACCGTTGTTGGATAATGCGTTTCAAGGCTACAACAACTGTATCTTTGCCTATGGCCAGACCGGTTCAGGGAAGAGTTACAGCATGATGGGTTATGGCAAGGAAGAGGGTGTCATTCCGCGAATCTGTAGAGACATGTTTGAGCGGATCGAAGGGATTGTGAGTCAGGACAAGAACATGGGCGCTACCGTAGAAGTCTCGTACCTGGAGATCTACAATGAACGAGTTCGTGATTTGTTGAACCCCAGCAATAAGGGCAATCTCAAAGTCAGAGAGCATCCTTCAACGGGCCCGTATGTCGAGGATCTGGCCAAGCTGGTTGTGAGGAGCTTCACCGAGATCGAGCACTTGATGGACGAGGGCAACAAGGCACGAACGGTTGCAGCGACCAACATGAACGAAACCTCTTCCCGATCCCACGCCGTCTTCACCCTCACCCTGACACAAAAGAGGCATGATGTCGAAACAAATATGGATACAGAGAAGGTGGCGAAGATCAGTCTCGTCGATCTGGCTGGTTCAGAGCGTGCGACAAGTACGGGTGCGACAGGCGCCAGGTTGAAAGAAGGAGCTGAGATCAATCGTTCTCTGTCCACACTAGGTCGTGTCATTGCGGCACTTGCAGATATGAGCACCGCCAAAGCGAAAGCCAAAGGCATGCAAGTGCCGTACCGAGACTCTGTCTTGACCTGGTTGCTGAAAGACAGTCTGGGTGGAAACAGTCTGACTGCCATGATTGCAGCAATATCTCCAGCAGACATAAACTTCGAAGAGACGTTGTCTACTCTGAGGTATGCCGATTCTGCAAAACGAATCAAGAACCACGCAGTTGTGAACGAAGATCCAAACGCCCGTATGATCCGCGAACTGAAGGAAGAACTGGCGCAACTGCGCTCGAAGCTATCATCCGGTGGTACGGTTGCAGAAGAGCAGTACAGCGCAGACACGCCTCTGGAGAAGCAAATCGTCAGCTTTACGCAGTCCGACGGGACGGTCAGGAAAGTATCCAAACTGGAGATTCAGGAGCAGCTGTCTCAGTCGGAGAAGCTGTACAAGGACCTCAATCAGACATGGGAGGAGAAGCTTGCGACGACGGAGCAAATCCACAAGGAACGAGAAGCTGCTTTGGAGGAACTTGGTATCAGCATCGAGAAGGGCTTTGTCGGATTGAGCACTCCGAAGAAAATGCCGCATCTGGTCAATCTGAGTGATGACCCATTGCTTGCCGAATGTCTCATCTACAACCTCAAGCCAGGAACGACAACGGTTGGAAATGTCGAAACGAACGGCGACGAGGCGGACAGCGATGCCAATGGCAGATCGACTGTTGATATCAGACTGAATGGGTCGAAGATCCTGCACGATCACTGCACCTTTGAAAACGTTGACGGCGTCGTCACAGTTGTTCCAAAAGATGGTGCTGCTGTCATGGTCAACGGCATTCGAATTGAATCGCCCAAGCGATTACGATCTGGATATCGCGTCATCTTGGGAGACTTCCACATTTTCCGTTTCAACCACCCGCAGGAAGCCCGCGAGGAGCGAGCAGAGCAGGGTAGTCTGCTCAAGTACTCTGTCACTGCAGATCAGCTCGAGTCGCCTTCAAGAAGACCAGGCCACGAGCGAAATGAGAGCACTGTGAGTCGCGCTTTCTCCGACTTTGACGGCGACATTAGCAGCCCCGGCACGCAGTCGCCTGCACCTTGGCGGACGGATGGCCGAGATACAGACTGGGCCTTCGCGCGTCGGGAAGCTGTGTCGTCTACTCTTGGACCTGATCAGAAAATCTCCGAGCTGAGTGACGATCAACTTGACGTACTGTTCGAAGACTTGCAACGTGTTCGTGCCGTACGCAAAGCCAGACCCGAAAGCAAAATTTTTGACACCAATGGAGGTGACACCGACACTGAGTCAGTCTCTTCGCATCCCGTACGTGAGAAGTATCTCAGCAACGGCACATTGGACAACTTCAGCCTCGACACTGCACTCACGATTCCATCCACCCCGCAACAGTCTGAAGACGACGAACGGCTGAAACAAGTCCGAGATGATTTGCAAGATCAGTTGGAAAAGCAGAAAGATGATTACCAGCAGAAGCTGCAAAGCGCGGAGGACGGCCCCATCGAGATTGAAGAGCTTCGAACTGAGAAGCTCAAGATGGAGGCATCTTTACAGGAGATGAAGGAACAGATGCAGAAGCAACTCAAGGATCAGAAAACTCAGTTCGAGCGCCAGATCAAGGCTCTGAAAGCGCCTCCTAAACCGCGCCGCAAGAGCAAGAGCAAACTGGACCTCAGTGAGCGCGAGATCTTCTTTGCGAAGCATGTTCTGGATCATTGGAGACACCATCGATACGTCGCCATGGCTGCGACCGCACTGAAGAACGCCTCGACTCTTAAAGAAGCCCAGGTCATGAGCCAACAAATGGAGCGCAGCGTCGTCTTTCAATTCACCGTGGTCGATGTCGGGCACACACTGGCTTCGTCTTATGATCTGGTTCTGAATGGCGTCTCAGCTGAAGAGACCAATGACCCTGACCTGGAGGAATGTGTGAAGCCTTGTCTGGCCGTACGTGTCATTGACTTTGCACATACGGTCATCCATCTCTGGTCCATCGAGAAGCTCCACAAACGTGTGAAGGCGATGCGTCAAATGATGCAGTACCTCGACCGGCCCGAGTACATGCAGCACTTCAGTGTGAGCAATCCATTTGAAGAAGACTGTATGCCGGAATACACTCGCATCGGCGATGCCGACATCCCACTGGCGGCCGTGTTCGAGTGTAGAGTCCAAGACTTCACTCTCGATGTCTATTCTCCTTACACCTGCAGCATTGTCGGTGTGGTTCATCTTTCGCTGGAGCCAAGTTCAGCTGAAGCTCCTAGCAGCACGCTGAAGTTCAACGTGGTCATGCACGAGCTTATTGGCTTCGCCGAGCGAGAAGGCACCAACGTACACGCCCAACTCTTCATCCCTGGCATTTCCGAAGAAGGGGGAGCAACGACAACATCACTGATCAGCGGCTTTGGTGAGGGCTCTGTCCGCTTCGAAAGTGTACACAGCATGAGCTTGCCGTTGACAGCACCGCATGACGCCAGTTTGAGGGTGAGCATCTTTGCCCTGGTCACTTCCATGCACCTCGACAAGCTTCTTAGTTGGGATGACATGCGAGATGCATCCAAAGCAGCCGGTGTCCGCCCAAGGATGAGACGAAATCAGTCACGGATCCCAGAACACGAGTACTACAGCGACGAGCGCCATGACGTCTTTGCGAGAGTTCAAGTACTGGAGATCGACGAAGACGGGAACTACCAGCCGGTGGAAGTAGTTCAGAACGACACACTCGATCAAGGTGCATATCAGTTACACCAGGGTCTCCAAAGGCGTGTTGTGTTGAGCCTCGTGCACAGCTCGGGCGACAGCCTGCCTTGGAAAGACGTCGATCGCCTCCAAGCCTGCGCGGTTCGCCTGCTTGACAGCTCTGGCAAAGTGTCTGATGCTGACAGCAATCAACCTGACGTGCCATTGCCGTTGATATCGCCTCCGATCATCCGCAACAACGAAGATGGAACCACGAATGTTAAAATGACTGGACAATGGGATTCCAGCGCGCATAGCTCGTTGCTCTTGGATCGACCAACTCTGGATCGCAATCGCGTGCAGTTGACACTCAAATGGCAGGTCCACTCACCCCGTGTGACAGCGCCAATGAAGTTCAGCTTCGACATCTCTGTGCAGACACGGCCACGGACGTGGTTCCGACAGAATTCGCTTCTGGGGCAACTCTTCAATGCGCAGCGTGTTGTTCATTCTACGGCATCCAACTACACCGTGACTTTGAAGCCTGGTGCGGCAAAGCGCGCTGGCGACCTGTGGCGAATGGACACGACTGGGGAATACATCTCGGGCGAAGAGATGCTCTCGAGCTGGGCCCCAAGAGGCGTTTCACTCGTTCGAGACTTCATGAACTTGCGCAAACAGCAGCGTCGAGTTGCTGAAATCGAATCTGCAAGAGGCATTCTCAGCTTTGGAGCCCTTTCTCCTCCGATCAAAGCACAGCATCCGTCTGATGAGGCACTGAATGAACAACAGCAAACACTTTTGAAGAAGATGCTCGTTCTGTGGCAGACTGGCCCTTCTGCGGGTGAGATCATGTTGCTGCGGTCGAACACTGAATCACCAGAACTCGGCGCGGCCTTCGCAAATGGTACAACCAATGGCGACGACGAGACACCTTTGGCAGCAGTCATCGAATCAAACACCAAGTCGGCCACGGTCTTGAAAGCAGGCTGGCTACTATGCCCCGACGCTTCAGGCACGCACTGGATCAAGACATACGTGGAGCTACGTCGACCCTATCTCCACCTGTACAGCAAAGAAGGGGACGAAATCAACGCCATCAACCTCACCAACTCTCGCATCGATGCGGAGCCTGAGGTCGCCAAACTTCTTCAACGACCCAACGTTCGAATGGAAGTTTGGGCAGTGTACTCGACCAAAGCCTGGCTCTTTGCCTGTAGGAACGACAAGGAGCGAGGAGAATGGATCTGGGCCGTCGACCGCTCTTACGTGAGTAGTGGAGGCAGGACGCCCGATGAAGAATATTAAGTATGAGAAAGAGAGAAAGCCACTGAACGAGAGGCTTTCTGTTGGATGTTTCTAGGGGACGGCAGATCTTGTTTATCAGAGGCAGGATGCTTGCATAATATGATTGCTCCGGCGCGGGTTGTTGCACAGAGAGATGGGAAGATGTTTTGCCCTTGAGATACCCATCGCGCTGGCTGGGAACGTTGTTTGATTCCCCCCGCGATAGTTTCTGCATCTTTTAGATAGATGAGAGAGAGAGAAGACGATGTAGTCTGGCTTTATCCAATACTCTTATGAAAGAGGGTGCGTCTCGTACGTACGTCCACGGTCGTACGTGCGAACACCGCAGATTCCATGTTGAGTCAACGTGGATGTCGTTGACGTCTCCGCTTTTTTTCTTGGGCCGGCCTCGGCAGCGATGTTGCGATCACCTTCATGCACGACGAGTTGTAGGGCGGGAGAACAGTACAGCTTGGTTCAAAGGATACGGCTGTCCAAGTGTATTAATCACTGAGTAAAAGGTCTCTATCACAGGCGTTTAGGACCCGGCCTTCCACCTCGGACTTTTACAAGACCTGTCCTTCGATTTCCAGCCCAAGGGTCCAATTCAACCACCATATCAAACAACAAATGCCTTGAAGCATATCAAAAGGAAAGAAAAAGTAAAGGCCGCCAAAATCGAATCACACAACATCACCCATGCCCTCCACCACCTCCCCCTCCCCCTGGCTCCGCCAATACGGCGCCCTCAAAGAATATCAATGGCGCCTCACCACCGACAAGCCCAACAACACCACCCAAGTCTTCACGCGGCCCCTGGGCCTCGCAGAATCCTCCTTCGACTCCGACGGACGGTATTACGAAGGCCGCGCGGACATGAACGTCCTGCTCACCCTCGAGATAAAATCCCACCTCTCGGATGAAGATTTCCGGGAAAGGATCCTTTTGGCGTGGACGAGGTTGAGGGGGTTGCATACGCTGTTGCAGGCGAGGACGTTTCAGAAGAGGGAGGAGGGGTTTGCGCCGGATGGGAGGTTTTTTGCTGTCGATGTGCATGGGAGTGTTGGGAAGGCGATCGAGGATGCTGGGAAGCGGTTGGTGTTTGTGGGGGATCATTACCCGGCCGGAGTGGAAGTGGAGGATTTCTATCGGCATGTGATGAATGTCCGGAGGGTGGTGGATGCGGAGGTCGCACTGGCGAAGGTGTTTGTTTTGCCTGTTGAAGAAGATCAAGGTGCGGACGGAAGGGGGACATTGAAGTTTCTGTTCGTGATAGGACATCAGATCTCGGATGGCCTGAGCTCGTACGTGTGGATGCGGGATTTCGTCAGGATCTTGAATGAGGAGACGGATGTGCTCAGGGAACGATTGAAAGCCTCGCTTCAGCCTGACGATATGCTCCGCCGACTGCCTCTCCCCCAGGAGGCCCTCTACCCACCCATCCCAGGCTCTCCCGCGCGCCAGCGCTGGTTCTGGGCCATCACGCAAATCCTCCGACACGTGCGTAAACCACTTCCCATCGGCTTCGACAACCCCCTGAAACGAACCCACCCCCGAAAAGAAGCCATCCCCTTATCCCCAACCTACAACCGCATCCTGGACTACACCCTTCCCCCCCTCCTAAACACCTACCCCCTATTCGTGCACATCTCCGCGCAGAACACCACCCGCCTACACCACCTCTGCAAATCCGTACACGCCAGCCTCGGCGCCGGAATCTACGCCCTCGCCGCCGCCGTCGCCATAGAACTCCACGAACAGCGCCATCCACACATCCCCCTCGCACACCGCCAAGCCTTCATCACAGCCTTCCCCCTCAACCCCCGCGCCTTCTTCAACCACCACAACGACCCGGACAGCATGATGCTCGCCTTCAGCGACGGCGTCGCCCTCCCCTTCCTATCCGCCTCCCTCCCCCTCGCCGGCCGCATCAAACTCCTGGCCCGCCAAGCCCAGCGCCAACTCGCGAGTTACCAGAAACGCGCCAAACCCCAAGGCCACGACGCCGCGAGACAGTACCTCACCTCTCGAGGCGCGGGCCTCGTGCTGGCGAACCAGTACCTCCTAAGTCTCGAACGCGCCAACGCGAACCTCCCTCCTGACCTTCGCAAGGAAGTCAACCTCCAAGGCATGTACCCCGCCCGTCCGAACCCCACGATGCAGACGCACGGCGTCTCGTCGGTGGGGAATCGAGAAGCGCTGATTAGTTCCGGGATCGGGGATCTCGAGGACGCAAGGAAGGACTTCGTGGTGGATTTCAGGGATCTGACGGCGAGTGTGCGGCCAAGGGAGGGGGAGTTTCTCGTGGGGATTGGGGGCACGAGGGAGGGGTTGTTCTGTACGCCTTCGATGGATGCGAATGCGTTGGATCCGGTGTGGATTGAGAGGTGGAAGGGGAGGTTTGAGGGGGCGTTGGATGAGGTTGGGGATGGTGAGGATAGTGGTGGTAGTGGGAACAGTCAAGCAAAGCTTTAATACACGTTGTAGAATTTCTGCTTGCACGACAGGTGCTTCTCGTCTTTTCCTTCCTTCCTTCCTTCTTCAAATTGATAAATTGGTTAAGCCTTCTTCTTCAACAAAACAAGATGGACGCTTCGTCAAAGGGTCGTGATCAAGGAGTGTAAGAACGTTACACACTAATAAAACAAACACAAAACAACAACAACAACAAGCTTAAAACTAAAACAGAACAAGAAAACCAAAAAAGCTAGAAGCCTTCATCATCGTCGCTTTCGACGTCAAACATCCCCTGCCAGACGAAACACTCCGCAGGAAGGTCTGTGCCAACCCGAGGCGTTTCCCTCAGCTTCTTGGTGATGAAGGCTCCCAGAAGAGCAATAACAGCCAACGCAGTCCAGAGCGAGCCGTTGACCGCCAACATCGAATGGTCGTAGGAGAGGTAGTAGCTGATTCCGGCGAGGCCGACAGCGAGAGCTTTGGGGAGCTCGGAGATGGAGACGACTCCGATGAGGGTTCCGGTGGAGGAAGCGTCAGGGGTAGCTGACATAACCAGTAGCAACACCAACACGTGCGCTGCTCCAGCAAGAGTGGTTTTCGCCAGGACGGCCATGGTGCTGACGATGGCGGAGAGAATGGGCGAGGATCCGGTCGCGTGAACGGCCAGGGCCACGGTGGGGATAACGACATACAGAGCGGGAAAGACGAATGAGATCCTTCGGTACAAAGGTAGGAGTCCGACGCGGCTGACAAGATATGGGATGAAGTGCATTATTCGAAGGGCGGCGACGACCTTCACAACGAGCAGAACCGGCTGCAGCCATGAGCATGGGACTCCCATGCCGGCGTTGTGGGTGTCGGTGTGGCCGACGTGTTGGAGCATGACTTCGAATGTCGAAGCGTGCAGGGAAAGGAAGGAGAAGGAGGCCAGCAGAATCAGCACTGCGGGTGCTGTGAGCATCTGTCCGATGCTAATCCGAGATGGACGTGGAATGGCGGCATCGTCGTTCAGGGCTTCGATGATGCTGATCGCAAGGGATTCCTGCGAATCGGTCGAGTCTCGCTCGGGTTGTTGGCCTAGGAAAGCTGCTTTCTCGCAGTCGATCTCGTCATCCTGGCCGAACGATTTCTTCTCGTTTTGAGGAAGCGTCTCGTCCAGGAGGATGATCTCTGCAATCGTAATGGATAGAACAAGAAGTGAACAGGCCATTTGGCCTCCAAGTCCGGGGTATCTGGCAAAGATGCCTTCAAAGTGATCTTGCGCGTAGTGTCGAATGGTGTTGGTGAGAAGCGGTCCGAGTTGGCCACAAACTGCCACCATAGGCAGTCGAGCCACAATCTTGGTCCTTGAGCTGTTGCCTGTCCTTCATATTAGCACATCCACCTCCTCACTCAACCCATCCACACATACCATGCGTCGAATCCGCCAACATGGCCAACCCCGAAACCGTCACCGCCGCACTAATCGCACCCGCAATATACCGCAACACACAAAACGCCGTGAAATTGGTCGCGAACCCCATAGAAATACAACACGCAGACATGCCCAAAAGCCCCACCAGCGCAACCTTCCTCCTGCCCAAACGATCCGCAACCAACCCCCAAACGATCCCGCTCGCACTTCCAAAGTAGTACGCGCACTGCAAGATGCTGCGCAAGAAGGACGTGTTCATGGTAAGACAGGCGGTGGCGGAGGGGAGGAGGATGTTGATCTGCGAGGAGAGGGACGAGGCCATGATTGCTTCGGCGAGGAAGAGGAGGTAGATCAGGGTGAGGTTGCGGCGTTGGCGGGAGGTCATGGGTTCTTGCTGCTCCTCCTCTTCAAACTGCGGCCGCTTCTCGGTATATGCTTCCTCCATCTTTTCCATATCGCGGACAGGAATCAGGCTCCTGCTTCGGCTGTGGAATCCAAACATGGTGATGAGATGTGATTTGATTCAGGAAAATCGTTTCGGTCAAAGGATCGATAGTTTCGCTCTTTCAATTCGAGCGAGAAAGGTAGTATTCGAGGGAGTGTGGTGAGAACCGCGTCCGGCGCGAAAAGGCTCTCGTGGAGTAGTCGAAGGGAGTGTACGACGAAGTGTAACAACGAAGGCGAGTGAATGTGTCGAGAGATAGCGAACCCTGTCAAACGGGCATGTGGTACAGAAAAGAGTGACAAGAAGACGAAGAAGACGAAACGGTCTTCCTCCCACACGAACAAACACGCTGGCAGAGCGTGGTGAAACGTCTCGTCGCAGCAGACGGAGAGGAGGATGGACTCACCTTGGGACGAGGAGGAGGTGGTCCTGCGTCTGAGGTCCAAGCACCCGCGCTCACCATTTAGAGTTGGCGCTTAGGGGGCCGGTGGCCATTCAGGGTGCGCGAAAGGCTGATCCACACAGGAACAGGCTTGGGCCATGTTTCGACCTTCGTCTCAGGCGCTTCGAGTCGCGATAACGTTGATAGAGACAACATCACCTCTCTCTTTCTTCTTCACCTCTTCAATCAATCTTCCAGTGAGGCCGCTTGCCACAGGTGTTGTGAAACGGCTTTATGCCTTTGCCCTCACCCTCGCCGGACCACAACGGAATCCCCATCCAAAATTCGCCATCTAGGATCGACGAGGCAGTGCCGACGGATCTTGAATAGCCTCCAACGGTCAGGGTGCATCTTCTCCGCGATAGAAACAACATCATCCCAGTACACTGCATGTGACGACATCTCCCTATCATTAATAGTAAGTCCTGTTCTATAGGTCTTGCCTCCCATGTAAGCTCTTCCTCTCAGGTCTCGAAATGATGACAACGCGTGAATCCATCCCCAATTCCACGACCATCACCGGTCCCTCGTCCCATCATATACAAGCTTCATCATGACTGCATAGGTAAGATCCCAGGGTCTCTTCGACCCCTGAGCTTCGACATCCAAAGAACGCTCGACAACCACCTTCGAAGATCCATACTTTACGGTGTTCGAAGGTCGCCGCAGTCGACTCGCCCGTGGAGCACGTCCTGTAACTCTGGGAGGAAGACTGTCAATATCGAGTTTCTCAATCAAGCTTTTTGATGAGGTATAGAATGTAGATATGATATAACAGGCTAAATGTGTTATAGTCTCTCACCGCTGCTTGTCGCGATTCATCAAGATGAGCCCCAGATATGCAATGAGGCGATAGACGACACCAATGCTGAAGAGCATTCTGGTTCGATGTTAACGAAATGCCACAAGGACGTGAAGAGGAACAACTCACGCAATATCCATCCCGTACTGTCCAAGTGTGTATCCGGTGGACTTAGCAGCCAGATCCGTTATGTACAGGTACTTCATCGGAAGCACATTTTGGCTGAAGTACGCTTCGGTGAACCAGACGCCAGGCGACAATCGCCAGAACCATCTACAGCAAAGGTCAATACTGCACCAGACATGGTAGATGTATCATCACTCACTCCATATGCCAACTCTTGACTTTAGCCAACGGCGGTGCAACACCTCCCAGCACTCCAATGATAAGGGAGGCCAGTACAGCCAGCAGAGGTCCATCTTCCCGCTTGACCAGCATGCTGACAATACTCGCGAGTCCGTAGATGCACCAGAAGTACATCAAATTGGCGGCGTACATCTCCTGGAAGCTGATCAAAGGCGTCGCCAGTACGCCCAGAAACACAGTGAAGTGCCAGCTGCTGAGTGCGATTCGCAGGAAAGTCGACAGGAGCTTGCCAACGTAGTATGCGGAGCGCGAGTGGCCGGAAGCCGTCTCTCGCCAGTACATCAGTTTCTCCTCGCCAAAGACCCAGAAGCCTGGTGCAGATGCCGCAAGTCCAATGGCCATGGCACCCAGAAGACCGATCTGTGGCGTGCTGTTGTAATCGATGGCGCTACTGAGGAGAGTGAACGGTTGATGGTACAGGCCCTGGAAGAGATGGCCATTCGAAGCAAACGCGGAGAGGCCGATGATCATACCAGCAAGGCCACCGACGCCAATCTCGAAGAGGAACGATACCTGATTGCGGAGCTGTTGTGTTGCGGCGCGTTTCCAGCAGTAGTATACTTGTGCGAGCCAACTAGCTCCCCTCAGCTTCATCGTGCGTCGTAGAGCCTCTTCTTGCTCTGCTGTGGAGTTCAAGCTCTGATTGCTGATGCGACGACTCTTCTCGGACTGTGTACTGGCCAACGAGAGGTGCTTGTTCTGCGTCTTCATGTACTGCGAGCCTGCCTTCCAAGCCTCAATCAGAAAACCCACCTCTCCTTGCTCACACTTCGTCGCAGACATGCAATACTCTGCACCGTCTCCAGTGATGATGTCGATGAGAGCATCGGCAGGGTTGGCCTTTTGGGGAAATGCGTATCCTAGCCCTTCAAAGTACGTTTGCACGGCTTCGGTTGGGCCACTGTACACTGAACGGCCTTCCGCGAGGAGCAAGACTTGATCGAATCCTTGGAAGATGCGCTCTCTGGGTTGATGAACGATGGCGATAGTCGTTACGCCCAATCTGCTGATGGCTCGTAGCAACTTCATGATGCTGGCTGCACTCGTTGCATCTAGTCCACTGGTGGGCTCGTCCAAAAAGATGGCCATCGGCGCTGCTGCCAACTCCATGCCAATGTTGACTCGTTTTCGCTGGCCTCCAGATATCACTGGTCGAGTTGCATCGCCGACGCGAGAGTGCTGGACATGTGTGAGCTGGAGAGACGCGATGAGTGAATCGACATGTTCCTGGATCTCTCTGTCCCTCCACTTCTGTGGTAGTCGCGCATGGGCCGAGTGGAGGATGTTCTCCCTGACGGTCAACTCAGGAAACACAATGTCGTCTTGAGGAACGTAGCCGATGAGCTTCTTGTACTTGCTCATGTCCTGGCGATGGCCATTGATCTTGATCGTGCCATTGGTGGCATGTGTCTTTCCCATGAGAACGTTCACGAAGGTGCTTTTGCCAGCTCCTGAGCCACCCATGATGCCCCAGCAGCTACCTCTTGGCATTGTACCCGTGATGTCTGTGAGAATCTTTTTGCCGCCCTTTGCGCAAAAAGAAAGGTTCTCGAAATCGAAGCTCAAGCCGATGCAAGATGTCTCGACAGCCTTGCTCATCGAACGAATGAAACGCTGCATATTAGGACTGTTCTGCAACTCGTTTTCCACGTCCTCATCGTACAGAGTTGAGACGTTATCGTCATCTGCGTATCCGTCGTAGTGATCGACTCTGGCGTTGGCTCTTCGCGGGTTTGTGGATGGGTTCGTGGATGGAGGTCTTGATGAGTCGCTGGATCCTGCGCTCGATATGGATGGAGATTGTGTTCTGCCCGGCGTGGCGGTGCCAGGTGATCCTGGCGTTTGCAACAGTATCGTCTGAGACCTCTCCTCTGGAACCGGAGTCGTGGACTTCGCTGAGCGGTTTCTTCGCCGTCTTTGAACACAGAAGATAATGATCACCACGAATACGAAGGTGAGATCGATGATGACTGTCAGGTAAAGTGGCAGGACATTGAGCTGCCGCACGCTCTTCGCGGGACAGATTGCGGCGTAGGTACAGTTGAATGGCTCGAAAGAACCACTGGGACAGAAGGTTCCCTTTGGACAGGGGAGTTGTTGCTTTCCGCCTGGAGGGCAGTAAAAGCCATTAGCGCATACTTTTGGCTCCAAAGTGCCTTGCGGGTCGCACGTCCTTCTAGAAGCGCGCATGACAGCACATTCTTCGGTCGGGTGACAGTACTGCGGAGGGAATTCGTTTGAGGACTTGGGGCCTATCGAGAGTCAGAACAAGCCATTGCTCACAATGGCCATTGGACCAAGCTTACAGTGAAATCCAAGCGCGCAGGTATCGTTCGTGCCCAATGCTATCGGCAAAGCTCCCACTCTATAACAGCCCCGTTGCGAAGAATTGAGCGTGTATGCCGTGACATTGAACTCTTTCGTAGACATGTTAGCGAACGGAGAGTCTTGAAAAGCGGGATTGCTCAAGGCACTTGTGGCAGCAGCTCGTGCTTGCGTTAAGCTTGCTGGAATCGACATGGTGGTCATCCCATAATCTGGAATTGTCGCAGTGGTCGTCATGATGGGCTAGTAATGATTGGCAAGCGCTCTCTCTGAGACGAGGATTGCCACGAATGGTTGTGTGGTTGTGGTGTTGCACCGGGTCCTGGCCGAACTGGAATTGCTGTGTGGTATGCCCCTCAAATGCAAGCAAACAGACAGGCCGGCAGGCACTCTTGTTTGATCTTGTAGTACTGAACTGCAGGCACAGTCTCTTTTCTTGGAGGCTGAAGGAAAGAATGAGGAGACGCACAGAGCAGTAGCGAAGGAGGTCCCGCTGCGACCAGGCAGGAATCGATTACAAGTAGAAACAGAGAAAACATAAGAGCCCCGTGTGTGAGTGTGTGGATACTTGCCTCTTGGAAAATCCGGTAGCGACTGTGGTGTAGAAATCCCCACCTGGCCGCAGTCGAACAAGCAGCGAGGATGTAATCATGGCAGATAGCGTGTACCGACACATTGCGAACAGGCCGCTCGTACCACACGAGGCCATTGCAGTGGTCGAGCTCAGCCATCTTGGTCTGTGAGTAGTCCATATTGCTCTGCCGGTGAAGAGAAAGGATGCGCTATCTTCGCTGCCCTCGTCGCCATTGCCGAATCGGTTCGTCCTAGCATTTCAGCAGCCTAGGCAGAGGAGCGATGTGGAGATATGAACGATCTGCAAAGCACTGCCTCGCGCTGGTGTTGTACGTGCTAGGCTGCGGTGTTGGTAGGAGGAAGTAGTGAAGACAAGGGCTGCGATCCTGTGTGCATTGAAGTTCGTCATGCTCCGCAGAGCCGCAAGCCGCAGCCGAATCCTTGCATGAGGCCAGGCGACTGTACGAGGCAAAAGTATAAAGGATGTAGGGCAGTCGAATGCAATAAACTCTTCGTTCGGGTACGAATTTTTGTGCATAATACGTTTCACTGCGTAGTCGACAACGAGGAATTGGGCGGAGGTTGAAGCCAGAGCCCTGCCAGCCAGCAAACACTCCCATAAACCAGTCTCAAGCCCATGTGCAAGGGTCACACATATTTCCAGCCCGTCGAGCAATTGACATCATTCAGGCACTACATGTCAATGGGTTCTTCTCGGGTGTATTCGCTAATATGTACAAAATCTGTGACGCCTGCGCTATCCCATACACTGCATGCCGCACCGCCTCCTGTTATCAATCCCTCTAGTACTTTCGTGCGAATGGCGGAATGGCCTTGCACTCTTCCTCGTCCAACGTGTTCATCACGACCTTCCTGTAGCCGAGCTCGGTCTTCTCGTGTGGCTTCTTCTGCCACGTCAAAGTGTGCTTCATCCAGTTCTTGTCGTCTCGGTCAGGGAAGTCTTCGCGTGCGTGAGCTCCTCGGGATTCCTTGCGGTTGGCAGCAGCTTCAGCAGTCTGGACGGCGCAAGTCAAGAGGTTGCGAAGCTCGAGAGTCTCCACAAGATCGCTGTTCCAGATCATGCTGCGGTCCTTGGTTCCTACCTGGTGGAACTGCTTGTCCACTTCGTTGATCCTATCATATATGTCAGCACCAGAGCACAGCAGCGCCCATAATGGTTGAACTCACTTCTTTACACCTTCGTCGAGGGATTCCTGGGTTCTAAAGACGGATACATCTGACTGCATGACCTTCTGCATAGCAGATCTGATCTCCGCAGTGCTCTTCGGTCCGTCCGCAGTCCGGACATGGTCTACCATGGAGATGGCATCGGCACCAGCATCGCCGGACATCTGTGGGTGTGGCTTGTTGGGCGAGAAGTTGTCGCGGATAGTATGGCTGACGGCACGACCGAAAACGATGAGATCAAGAAGAGAGTTGGCTCCAAGACGGTTTGCACCATGGACAGAGACACAAGCAGCCTCACCACAAGCGAACAGACCTGGAACAACCTTGTCGTTACCCTGCTCATCAACGGTGAGCACTTCACCAGTGTACTTGGTTGGGATACCACCCATGTTGTAGTGGACAGTGGGCAGGACTGGAATTGGCTGCTTGGTAACATCGACACCAGCGAAAATGGAGGCAGTCTCAGAGATACCGGGCAGACGTTCGTGGAGGATCTCCGGTGGCAAGTGCGACAGCTGGAGGTAGATATGGTCCTTATCTGGGCCAACACCGCGTCCGTCACGGATCTCCATGGTCATGCTTCGGCTGACAACGTCTCTGGAGGCCAAATCCTTTGCGGTTGGTGCATAACGCTCCATGAATCGCTCACCCTCGCTATTGAGGAGGTAGCCACCCTCACCACGAGAACCCTCGGTGATCAAGCAGCCAGCACCGTAGATACCAGTTGGGTGGAACTGCACAAACTCCAGATCCTGGTTTGGAAGACCCGCACGGGCGACCATAGCCATACCATCACCCGTACATGTGTGCGCAGACGTACAAGAGAAGTATGCACGGCCGTAGCCACCAGTAGCCAGAACAGTGTGGTGCGCGCGGAAACGGTGGAGAGTTCCGTCCTCCTGGTTGTAGGCAATGACACCCTTGCACTCGCCATCCTCCATGATCAGGTCGATCGCGAAGAACTCGATGAAGTAGTTGGTGTTGTGTCTAAGAGATTGGCCGTATAGAGTGTGGAGAAGAGCGTGGCCAGTTCGGTCGGCGGCGGCACAGCATCTGTAGGCTTGCCCACCCTTTCCAAATTCTCTTGATTGACCACCGAAAGCGCGTTGGTAGATCTTGCCCTCGTCCGTTCGCGAGAATGGGCAGCCATAGTTTTCGAGCTCGTAGACAGACGCAGGAGCCTCTCTTGTCATGTAGTGAATGGCATCTTGGTCACCCAGCCAGTCTGAACCCTTGACAGTATCGTACATGTGCCATCTCCAATCGTCCTCGTGCATGTTTCCTAACGCGGCGTTGATGCCACCCTGAGCGGCGACTGTGTGTGATCTCGTGGGGAAAAGCTTCGATATGCACGCCGTGTTGAATCCTGCCTCTGCCAGACCGAAGGCCGCTCGCAGGCCGGAACCTCCAGCACCGACGACGAGTGCATCGTACTCATGATCAATGACTGGGTATTTGTGTCCAATTGCCCCCGATGCTTCCTTGGCTCGTAGGGGCTGGGTACCCGTGATTATGCGGTTGTTTCGCGCGGTGCAGGCGAAGTTGCGAGTGGTGCGGCGGGAGATACTGCGGGCAGCAGACTGCCTCAAGCCGGCGGAGAACATGGTGGTGGCCGTCAGAACTCCGATCCGATGCAAAGTGGCAGGGAGCGTAGATGGTAGAGGCAGTGGGCAAGGAGGAAGGGCAGAAAGTGCATCGATGAGTTCACGATTCGAAGCCACTGGAGCTTGTTTGGCGTTTGCCCATTTGCCCACGAGCAGAAGCCGCTGCCGCAGAGGCCAGCCGATCGAGGTCGGCAGAGTACGGATCCTCCCATCCAATCACGTTGCCGCTGATTATTGCCTCGATCTCTAGGTGCCTCGGCGGTTTCCCTGGAGTCAATCTTCAATCTTGTGACTGCCGCACAGCAACACTTCACCTCATCTGCCGACCACAACATCGATTGTATTCCCGCGCGTGCATCTTCGTATTGCTACTCAGTGTAAACACACACTGCCACGGGGTCAATGGATATCATCGAGATCAGGCTGCTCAACAGGTCCTCAAACCCAAAAGCTCATCATCAGAGACCGGGAACGATTCAGGACTTGCCAAGGATCAAAACAGTGCCAGCAAGATTTACATGCGGTCTCCACGTATCTGTGTGAATAGCATCAACGACACGCAGCCTGGTCGGCAAGGACACTGAGCGGGCTTTCAAAATTGACTGCTCGGCAAAACTCCGAGAGCAACCCTCATATTGACTCTCTATGTCAGTGAAAATACATGTATATCTGTTTCCACCTGTCGGCCTGACTTCTGTCGATTCACTGATCACTGCAGGAAGGCGTACATCGACGTGAAACGACTCCAAATCGAGTTGCGCGACTGCACATGTATCTATCCGCTTCAGACAAGGCAACACTGACCAAAGGGAGTGGCAACTGCAAACAGAGGTAAACATGTCCCTGACCGTTTCCTTCATGTTATCCATCTCTCCTGTGATCCGAAAGAAGACGAGAAACAGGGCATGCTGTCTGCCACATAATCCCAACCAGGTTCTGCGTATACTCGTTTGGCAGCCATCATGATCAGATTCGAAGTCATCTTCACGGCTTTGCTGCTTGCCACGAGGCTAACGCTTGTCCTCGGTGCCTTACCCCAATGCCTGGTCAGTTTCATTCCCTCGCCGTCACCATTCCATGGAAGACTAACAGCGAATAGAGCGCCTGCAGTACGATCTCCGCGACACCATGTACGCCCGATTCACTTCCAGCACTCATTAGCTGCCTGAACGACCACTGCTCTTTCAACAATACGCTCTCAACATACGCCGTGGCCCTTTCGCCGAAGATCGAATACTCGTGCCAACAATCCTATGTCCCAGGCGATGATACACCGACCACAGTTCTGAAGATGACGGGCCAGGGACAATGCATGACCAGTCCTTACGACTTTCGATCTTTCGTCACGAGTGCTGGAAACAATCCATGGGCTTCGGGAGTCTGCCGCATCTTCGTCTACCCTGAGGCAGACTGTGCCGGTCACCCAGAAGATCTCGCATTGATGCTGCACAGCGAGGGCTGTACGTTTCAAAGTGGCAGAAGCGCGAGGCTTGACTGTGGTGAAAGCTCCGATCTTTCAGGTAATGAGCCTGCACTCTCGAATCAAACAGTCTGCTAATGGACTCAGTCTCACGTCGCTACGTCGAGCAAATGTGCCTCCTACGGCCTTCGAACGGAAACAACGACACTACGGTCCCGCAGACAGAATGCAATCCCGCCCCCGTTTCCCTTCCATCAAATTCGCTTTCGCAATCGTATTCGCCATTGGTGATCAGTTCGGTTCAGCCTTTGGACTCCCCATCAACATGGATTTTGCCGTCAGGCATGCCTATTTCGCACCCGAATTCCACCTCGAGGGTCAACGCAACATCCAGGCTTATTTCCAGCTCGCCAACGGAAACTGCCATGGCCTATCTTGGTGGTGCGGTGAAGGAGAGCAAGGATGCTACAATCGCTGCCATGTTCGCACTGATTGCGGCATTCATCTTGCTTTGATACTCGCTGGATTCGAGACCAAATGGATGAGCAACGGCAGCTTTGGCTAACTCCCTTTCGTATTGGGCTATGGTGGCGTAACGAATCGTATACTATGGGATTGAGCAGATCATTACACAGCACAATCAAGCTTCTCGCTCGTCTCCTAGCTTCGCATGGCATGCCGCATCCTGCTCGCGTGGAGACTTGATTCGGGATGCAGCTTGCTCTCAGCTCGCTGATGACAACATTGTAGGAGCAGGATTAACATTGAAGCCTAATCCGAAACATCTATGCATGTTATGGAGTTTCGTCGCACTTAAGTCTAACTCCTTATACATACCATCGACCTTGACTACTGTCCTCAAGACGCCCCAAAACAGGCCGCCTTAATCTTCTAACTTGAGCTATCTTATCACGACTCCCCAAGACCACCCAAGGACACAAGGATATTTCCTACTGCTAATAGAACGACCATGTCGGAATCCCTATATTCCACCCTCGAGACCACAGCCAAGAGCTTCGTCAAATCCTGCAACCCGACGCAACCTGGCGGCAACACCGTCGACAGCGCCCTCATCCTCTCGCACACCATCCCCACATTCGGTTCGTAACACAAACCCAACTGCTATGAAATTCGCAAGACTAATCCAAGAGTTTCATCATGACAGTCATGGACTACGGCCACTCGCACTTCGTCTCCACCTTCCCACCCCTCCAGAAAGCCCTCTCGGGCCCCGAATGGCAGCAACACATGCTCGGCATGACATCCAACCTGCGGACCTGGGACATCCAGATCACGGATCTGGTGGTGGACGAGGGGCGGAAGAAGGCGGTGGTGCGAGGGGATTTCCATATGTTCGTCAAGGGGTACGAGGATGCGGTTGTCAATGAGATTATTTTGATGTTGAGGATGGAGGGGAGTGGGGGGAAGGTGGAGGGGTGTACGGAGTTTATTGATGCGGTTGCGGGGCAGGAGTTGGGGAGGAGGATGGCGACGGTTGGGAAGTAGATTTTGGGAGAGGGGGTTCGGGTCTTGGGGAGGATTTGCTGGTTTGGATGGATTGGATTGGAGTTTTGGACCATCCCATCTCACCGCTGCTAGACATGAACTTGTATCGCTTCACTCCTTCGTTGTGTGCCTGCCAGTCGTGCTTGTGTGCTGAAAACAGCTCGAAGGCCGGTGCTGGTATTCTTGGGAAGATGCCGAGGGGAAGGACGTAGAACTCGTCTGCGTCGTCTGTTGGAAGGGAATAGATGGGGCTGCAAATATCAGTTGCTGCAGACCATGGCCAGGTCTAGAATGGCATACCTGCTACAATTCCCACAAAACGACCTGGGCGTCATCTTGCCACTCCCCGTATTGCTGTCTTCGTACGTTTTCAGAAACCCCTTGGGATCAGAGACTCGCACATTTTCCTGCTCGATGACCATATTGTTCGATCCAGCACAGCCGCTGAATTTTCTGCAGTTGCTGCAAAAGCATTGGTGTCCATTGCGTTCTTCGAAGAGCTTGGGCTTGTTGATGATGGTGACTTTGATGTTGCCGCAGAGGCATTCTCCGGGCAATTCTCCTACGAAGGACTTGATGTCGAAGGCTTTGGGATCGCCTGCGTAAGTTGACATTGTGCGATAAATGGCGAAGGCTGTGTTGGATGAATGAGAGGGATTCAAATTGAACAAATGCAAGGCTGAAGTTCTTATCGCGTTCGCATTCCGTCGGGCCTTGTATTATAGCGAGCATGTGCGGTCCGTGCGTAAACTAGGCGGTATGTAAGTGAAGTCTAGAACGCACCTAGTAATCAAGAATAATTGCTCTATGCAGCCATCGCAACTGTATTCTGTGCTGACTCTCCGTTGCCACTCTCCAAGCGACTCACACCTTCTCTGCCTCGCTCAAACGCATCGTCACTGTCATTGAAATTAGTCCTCCTCAATATCGATCAAGATACGGGCTGTGAAAGTCCACAGGATAACTCCATGATGTTGTCGATTTGGTCTTCTGGCGTTCGACCCCATCCACACTCGGTTGCGATCTCGAACTCCGAAACGAATTTGCTCGCTGCGTCGATTCGTTTCCTGGTACCCCCTTCGTCGTCGTACTGAACAAGCCCGAGAACTAGATCCGTGTTATTCTCCTTCAACTTCGGCACCAGATCGGACAGCGGGGCAAGAAATGCCTCCAGAGTTTCCATGGTGCTCACAGGGACTGGTAAGTGGAACCAGTTGATCTTGTGAGAGGACTTCTCGAATAAACGTAGACCTCGATCGACTACGGCTCTTAGAGAGGTTGGCTCGAACCAATGCTGGTGGTTCATGTCACCACTCGGAAGGACGTCAGCCCTGGGATCTGCGGGTCTGATATGGGGTTACCACCTTTCACACTTACTAGCAGTTGTGGATACCAAGTTCGACGTCTTGGTCGACGTGTTCGATCATTCGAAGGAGGTATTCTGTCACATAGTCTTTGACGTTGAATTTGTCTTTGAACCACGGCGTGAGATAAGCGCCTTCCCAGAAAGCAGTATCGACGGCGAGATCTGAGACGGTCTGGTCAGAGATGTTGTCGTGGTGCGCGTCACGGCGAGGTATCCCGTCTTCCTAACGTACCAAGCTGGATGGCTAGATCCTCGTGTGGGATCTTATCTTGCAAGACACGAAGCGCTCGAAAGAGAGCTTCTTCGTAGATGGGATATACTTTTGGTTGAAAGGCTGCTTCAACGAAGACAGAGACGACGCTCGCGACACTGAAAAACGTCAGCAAAGGCCTACCGGGCTAGATGTTGCGAGCAACGAACGAGGGTATTCCGACCTGGAACTTCACTCCTTGAGGTATGACTCCCTCATCGCGTAATCTTTTAAAGACAGCATAACTCTCGATCGCTGCATCATCGTAGCCAGTCTCGATACCAGCTTTCTTCAATTGCTCAATGCCTTCGTCGACCTCCTCGTCCGTAAACACTCTCTTTGCACTTTCGGTATTATCTTCAAAAGACACCATCATCTGCGGCGCAACCTTGAACAGGTAGTACTGCCATAATGTAAAGTAGTTTCGACTGCCAGTCTCGCCATCAGGGACACGCTTCAGTCTTCCGGGAAGGCCAGTGCAGACTCTCCTCATGGCAGACTCTGCGTCTGGGGCTTGGATACTGCCAATGAGGTGAACACCCTTGATAGTCGCCATGGTGGTATATCGATTGGATAGTGGCACAGATCTTGCATATGTTGTGGATGCAAGAAGATCATTGTGCGACTTCGCATAATCCTCAATCCTGGAATGTGGACCCGCCTCCTCTGCAGAACGTCTCGCGAGCGCAGCACGTCGGCACCGAGGATCACCGCTCGCGACAAAGACGACTGCAGCGACATCTTCGTCTCTCCAGACCCTTCAGCACAGCTACCGGTCTTCGATTAGGCGAGCTGCCTGCAAGTCTAATGCTCATCCTACCTTAGTCTGCCGTGGCATATGCAAGCCTTCCTGGCCTTTTCAATCGTTCCCGCCAATCGAGCTCCGGTAGATCTTGTGCACTGAAAGTCGGTCATCGTGTCCGTAGCGTGTGTGTAGAGTTGTTTCGTGGAGAAACAGAAGAACAAAGTTCGAGGCCAACCGAACGGCGCGTCGTCCGTCTGTTCTGGGCCATGACCGCTCACCGCGAATCTCTTTGCTTGGGTAGGTGGTCGTGTGCATGTCGTTGCCGAGATTGCCTGCCATCTCACAGCTTCGCTGTGTAGCCAGTGAGGAGGCGTGCCGTTGCGCTGGTAAGTCGGCTCATCATGACTCCACTTGCGTGGTAAGAGGACAATGTTCCACCAGCCGGACACTTCCACAGTCATTCGTGACACCATGGAGGCTGATGAGCATGAGCACGACTCTACCTTTGGCGGCGATAGGTAAGTTCACGGATGGGGAAGACGTCAGTCGCGATTGAAAGCTGACCAAAAGTCTTCATCAGAGCCTCCCTCGCCAGCTCATCCACAACCCTCACGTCCTCAGTAACACGATACCAATTCGAACACGGCCGACGCTACCATGCCTACAAAGCAGGCTCATATCACTTTCCCAACGACGAGATGGAGTTGAACCGGATGGACATTGAGCATCACAATCAAAAGCTACAGCTAGATGGCAAGTTACATCTATGTCCTCTCGAGGATCCGAAAGAGGTATTAGATCTGGGCACGGGCACGGGAATATGGTGTATAGACATGGCGGATGAGTATCCCGAGTGTGAGGTGTTGGGCATAGACCTTTCGCCTGTGCAACCGAACTGGGTGCCGCCGAACTGTAAATTCGATGTCGATGACTTCGAGCAGGAATGGTATGTCGACTGTCCTGGCAACGTAGGAGCATTGGCGTACTAAGCGTTCACAGGACATACGGCGACACCAGATTCGACCTCATCCACGGCCGATTCCTCATGGGCTCAGTCGCCTCCCACGCAGATCTCTATAAAAAGGTCTACAATGCCCTCAAACCCGGTGCTTGGTTTGAAATTGTTGAAATGGAGTGTGGGACGTTCAGCGACGACGGCACGGTAGCTGCAGACTCACCGAGCAATCAGTGGTGGGGTCAGTTGGAAGAGGCATTCGAGAAGATCGGGAAGCCCATTCCAAAGATCGATGCTTTCCCTGAGCTGCTAGAGGACGCTGGATTTACCAATGTCAAGTCGAAAATGGTGAAACGACCTGTGAATGACTGGCCGAAGGATCCCAGGATGAAGGAAATTGGGCGGTATTCTTGTCTGAACTTTCTCGAGGGCCTGGAGGGATTCACCATGGCACCGTTCACGCGTGTTCTGGGCTGGTCGCCGCAAGAGGCCCAGATACTGATTGCCAAGGTCAGGAAAGAGACCGTCACGAGGAAATATCATGGGTGGCAGAAAGGGTGAGTTTGATCTTCGATATTATTTCCAGTTCTTCGCTAACTTACAGCAGCGTCGTCTGCTATGGGCAAAAGCCTCTATCGTAAGATGAACGCCCCTGGAACGAGTCCACGAACTTCATGACAATTCACGTAATGACGACCTTGTACAATTCTCAGCCTGGTCGCCACCACCTCTACCTCACCGCAAGCCGGACTTTTGCATTGTACTCTGGACGTAATCTTGCGATCTGGAAAGCAAGCCTGCGATGAGCTGAGGATTCCACGCGATATACGCTGCGACCGCAGCACCCCCAGCGTAAATTGTCCAGTAAAAGGCGCCGTACATCATCATTCCAAAGTAGATCTTCTGCATCGCTCCGGTCTCGTTAAGCTTTGGGAACTCCTCGTTCGGCACAGCGACTTCCAAAAATTTACATAGCGGGTCCCAGCCCTCTCGAACATCATACACCAGCAGCTGATCTTTAGGAATGAGTTTCTGGACATGAGCGTTGTGCTTGTCGTAAAGGTCCGCATCGAAACCACCGTGTTTCTGTTCACAAAGCCGATGTGCGTCTTGTACGTTGTCATCCGTCCGGCGCAGGAATTTTACAGGCCAAATGAGGAAGCGAAAGACGTATCGACCAAAGTCCCGGCGAGTGTGCCAGCCCGCCGCGTCCATTATGCTCTTCCACCAGCCATTCTTCCCATCTGGTCGTGTGGTGAGGATGTATTTGGCATTGGGATAAGCAGCGTAGACCTCATCAGGCAGAAAGCAGAGGGGGTTGTCTGTGCTGGAGCGGTATCCTTTCATTAAATCGCGGAGACGTGCGCTGAGGGCTGGATCGCCAGCCTGCCATGTTCGGTTGAGGAGCTTCTTGTTGAGTTGTATAAATGCTTCTCTCCGGGGAAGACTGCGGAATGCGTCGACGCCCTTTCAATGATTAGTCCCTCATGGGAAGTGGATGGCGATTGTTTGTACCTGATGTGAAGGACCAAATCCGAGCTTGGTCAGAGCGAGTTGCAAGGACGTCGTGCCAGTCCGGGAAAGGCCCAGTGCGATGACTTCCAGGTTAACATTTGGGTCGAGTGTCGTATTCCCCAGATCGCCGTGTGCAGCGACATCGATCCCGAACGCTCGGTGCAGTGCGTTTTTCGTCGATGACATGATGTTGCTGGACGGAGTCGAGATTTACTAGTTTGGGGTTGAGGCTCAGCTTTAAATGGTTCAGTAGTCAGACAGGTGTGCAGTTCGCTTGAAACGGTGGAGTGCTTATGTCACGGCGATGATGATGAGGATTCCAGTTGACGATAGGGCAGCTCGTCTATCCTCCAAATGCACCAAAGACGGTCGTCTGTTTCGGGTAGCCGCTCTCGAGCTGAGTTCGGGGCTAGTGAGCGACAGCCCTGGTTCTCTCCAGTTTTCATCAGCCTGAGTGCGGATATATCTTCAGACTACCACCTCGCTGTTGCAGTTGAAGCTGGTACATGTCGAGGAAATTCTGCTCTACAAGATTCCCCAGGCATGATGTCGACCATCATTTTCGTCTGTCTCACACCAGAGAGATCCGAGGACTGAGCAGAAGAGACGATCCGAACCACTTCATCAAAGACTTCGTTTCGATGACTTGTGCTCGACGCGGTGATCTCTCACTCTTTGGTGTGGCGAATAGATGCTATCATGCCCTGGTGGCAATTGTCTGCGTTTGGTTTGCAACCAAGAAAACGCGCCTTGTTGCTAGTTGGCAGGCTTGGTGCCAGGGGGAAACTTTGTGACATGCGGAAAATGTGCCTGACAGACGTCAAGTAGTGACGTTTCACCTCAACGCGTAACAGCAAAGACAGCTGGACGCGGTGTATGTCACGCCAATGCAGCCTCAGGCGTCACATGTCAGTCAAGGCCTTGGTGGTGCTGAGAGTTGACAGCTTGGCAAGGCGGAGATGATTAAGCTCGTTCCCCACCGGCGTCGATCCGGCGGGCGGAGGGAGCCGGCGGGAGTGGGATGATGAGGGTATGGTCGCAGCGCAAACCGCGACGCCAGCGTGAGATCAGCAAGGACCGGACCTCGATACACGTATTAGCATTGCGAGGAATCTAGTCAGCACACAGTCTTCGTTGCGCCGACACCATCACTTGTTGCAGCTCACATTGCGACTCTGGGCGACCGCAGCTCTGCCGTGACTCTGCTTCGCCTCCATTTCTGCCCAGGTGCTGTCTCATGGGCAGGCGCTAACTAAACGACCGCGGTACTGCGTCATCTGCCCTGCGATTGCTGCAACAGAGGTCAACGTGTATACATAGCGCCTGACCGCACCTGGGTCGCCGCGTGTTATTGCGGGTATTTGACAGCATCTCCGTCCTCCTCATGGCCCTGAGATAACCTATTCTCTTACACACTCGCTGAGACCCCGCGTTCGTTGCTCCACTCTGGCAGTACTTCCACGATCCAAGCATTTCAGACGCCCACGATGGCGGCCGTACCCAATGGCAAGCCCAGAGAAGAGGCACCGCCGCAGATAGAGGTCACTCCCGACATGCCCCCGCCGAAGAGAGCTGAGACAGTCTTTGTTGACGCGCCAGAGGAGCAGGAAGAGCAAGAGATCCAGGAACAAGCCCTTCGGCAACGGCTGCAGCGAAATCCTCACTCCACGGCCACCATGGAGTCTGCGATATCCCAACCCCCGCCGGGCTCGATTCTTACAGGCAAACAAGAGCATTACCTCAAGCGCGAGCTCATATCCCACCAGACACAGTGGGAGATCCGCGAGCTATCACATCCCACCGCCCTCCAGCGATTTGGGGCTCCCTTCCGCTCAGACAAGGGCGAGGTTCCGCCAGAGGAATCAGAACTGCCATTGCTACGATACATCTTCGTCCACCATGTACGAAACTTTCCATTCCTCAATCAGGCCAAGGAGAAGGAGTTCTGGCAGGATAAGCTGCAGACCTTCTTGGAAAGCTTTGCAACAAAACACATCTCTTCAGCGGAGGATCGGCTGGAGCAGACCAAAAGAGCAAAGTTGGCTCAGAAAGCTACGAAGCTCGTGGAGCTGATGATGGTTTCTGGAATACCCACAGCTTCAGGATATGAAGAGCGCATACGCTTCTCCGAAATGGAGGTGGTTGAAAGAGGCGCGAACGAAAGTGGCCTTGTCGTCAACATGCCAGAAGGACACATGATTAACGGCTGGGACGTCAACGTTGCTGGTGTTCGCTTGATCAGCGTCAAGAGGCATGTGCGGCATCATAAGCATGCAGAGTTCTTACTGCGGGTGAAGCGTAACGATGAGGGTGAGATATACGTCGCCAGGAGATTCGGCGACTTCTCTCGAATGCACAAAAAGCTGCGCTTAGAGCTGCCTGGCAAAGTCCTGCCACCACTCCCTAGGAAGAACAAGGCACAGTCGATCTACAGCGGTCGGGACGATGATGACACTGACAGTCTCTCCTCCATATCCACCCAGGGCACAATCGCTCCAACCCCAGACACCCCCGAACAAGGCGGTGGCTTCCGCGCCTACCTCTCTTCATGGACTGGTAGCAGTACACCAAGCAGCAGACATAGCCGCAACGCATCTCGAGTATCGCTGGCCGCTCCCTCTCCTCGCCCATCGGTCGAATCGTCCAGAGAGCTTACTACGAGTTCAGCTCCAGAGCCTATTGCCGACACAGTCTTGCACAGAGAAGAACAACGAGTCTCGCTCAGGGCATTCCTGCGCAACTTTCTTCAAAATGAAGCAATTGCCAACTCAAAAGCGATGCATGACTTCTTGGCGGAAGACCCTATCAAACCGACCGACGAAGAGAAATATGACATTGAACGAAGGAAGCACATGGACGAGAAACGTCTGGAAGAGCAGCGACAATTCTTCGAGATCGCGAGACAACGTGCAAGAGAGCTGGACGTGCATATGGAGAAGTTCAGACGCAGCGTTGTCGAGAGCAACGGACTGCGAAATCTGTTTGCCGAGATCAAGAGGAAGGAGAAGATCGCAGACCTGGATCCTGAGTACAAGAAATTTGCCGAATGGCTTCGGATAGAGGTCGCTGCGACACTGTACCACCTGTTCCTCGCCGAAGACAACTCTCCAGAGCTTTTTGCCCAATTCAAGCGGATACATAGCTTGGTCCCGTACACGGCCTTGAAGCAGGTCATTCGGTTCACGAATCCGGCCGCGGTCATGGCCAGCGTCCTTGACATCTTCATGGCTCAACCTCTTGGAACGAAGTCGCTGCTCCAACGAATCTTCGGTCTTGCTGTGGGTGACGGCATTCGGACTCTGCAAAAGTCAATAGACAGCCTGACCACAAAGATCGATGAGCCAGACTATACGGTGAAGATCAAGAACTATATCGAAGCTGACGAGGACATCAAAGAAACAGTGAAGTTAAGCGCCAAGGAGGAGCAAGTGGATCTGCTTATCAAGGTCCTTCAGAGTGACGAGATCGAGCCTGAGTTGTCAAGTGAACAGATTGGCAGAGCTTTCAATGCCTACGTGGCTTGGGACAATGCCGTTGAGAATGTTGACGAAGAAATGCGCCAAGGCGCAGAGCTGTTTGCACGATTGAAGCAGCTCCTGAAGCTTCATACTCGACAAAGGGACAAGCGGATGATGCTGGAAATGGTGGAAGAGTCGAACACATTACGACTGTTCCGCGATCTCTTCACCATCTTCTACGAACCACTTGTGCGCGTGTACAAGAGTGCGAACGTGTACAACAGCGTCACAGACTTTGCACGCTTCGCAGACGACGCTATCCAAACGATCGAGAAGGCGCAGCGTCAAGACGTCTCTGCGGATCCCAACCAAACCGTCCAGAGCTTCATCGACCTCTGCGAAAGACACGAAGAAGACCTGTACAAGTTCATCCACGAAGTCCACATGCACGACAACGGCCTCTTCGACAAGCTGATGATCTGGATCGAAGGCATTCTCGACTTCCTCCGCAATGGCCCCAAGGGTGGCAAGCTGGACATGAACGCCCTCTTCCAAGGCGCACTAGAAATGAAACAAGTCGATCGGGACATCGTCTTGCAAGAGATCAACAGCCTGATCAAATGGCAAACGGCCCGCAAGCGATGGCACTCAGACAAGACCCGCCAGAAGATGGCTTCCGGTGGTCAAGAATCCGACGCAGTAGCCGGTCTGTCAGCTACCTTCAAGCCGGACGACTTCGGCCTGAACCCAATGGACTTACAAGACCTGAACATGGACGACGACGACGACGAGTTCTCCGAATCCGGCGACGAGGAAGAAGCCGACCCCATCGCCGCCGAACGCAAACGTCGCCAGAAGCGACAGGATATGCTGAAGCGGACGGCGGGCGAGCCGCTCAAGCCAGACATCTCCGAGGTGCATAAGATGATGCCGCAGTTCGTGGCGATGTTGCGCATGGTGTTGGCGGAGTAGAGCTCTGCTTGAGTGATCCCCAAAAAGCTATCGTGTTGTGGTGTGGGAATGAGCGAGTGAGTGAATTCACGGGCGTTTTGGGGGTTTCTGGGTAGATGGAAAGGACTACTACAATTTCATGCACCTAATCGGTTGCGTGGCTGCTGATGTTTGATGCTGATGCTGAGTTGATGATTATTAGAGGTACGCGTAGACTATTAGACTGCTGAACTGCTGCAAAGCTGTTGTGACGCGCGTGGTACCCTTTCGAAGTTCGTGTCATTCTGTTCCTGCGCCTCCGAGATCTCGCCCGGACGCCTGATACTCCTCCTTCAGACGACCGATGTTTCCTGACGCCACTGATTTCTCCTCTCCAACCCTTCGTGAATTAATACCAACCATGTCCATCATCGCCCGACTTCTTATTGCTCGGGTTCAAACTAATCAACCTCTGCCCCGGAATCGCGCCGCTGACCTGCGACTCAAAGATCCCTCCTACAGCTCTCCTGCCCACATTACTGAAACTGTCATATCCAGCGGCATTGACGCCGTGGATCGCAGCCCATTCGGGAGAGGTATACGGACTACTCCCATCGCCTAGATCGCTCCATCTCGTGACGACTAGGGCATGTTTGAAGGGGTTGACTTTGTCGTTTGTGTCTTCGATCATCTGCACTTCGACCAGGTACTCTGTCGGACACTCGGGGCATCGCCTCGCAGGGCGGCACTCATCGCAGCCGCGCACGATGAAGTCTGGACGTGCGGCGGAGGCGGATAATTTGAAGCTTCGCTGAATCTGTTTATGGTATGGATCCGGGGGAGCGGGGACATGGGACATCATGCATTTGCAGATTTTCATCAAATCGCCGTCCTTCCAGTGCGCGCAGACGGAGAAGAAGGGCGTGTATTCTTCGCGGTCGTAGAGGATGTGGCGTTCGGCGGTTTCGGTGAGGTCTTTGGCGGGTGGGGTGTAGACTTGAGAGACGACGCGCATGAGAAGGCGGTCGTCGTGGACAAGGAAGCGGGAGCGGTGTTTCCAGTCGCTGTCTTTGCATTTCCAGCGCCTGGCGAGAGTCGTGTGGTCGATTCCGTAGCTTGGGTGGTGGCGAGATGCGCGGAGGGCGAGTTGGACGAAGTAGTACGGTAGGTAGCGGCCATGGGTGATGCGCATGCGTGGAAGCACGGAGTTCTTGACGTTGGGGCAGTCGAAAACTGGGAACTTGAAGAATTCGATCTTGAGGGCCTCTTTGCCGGGTGTCAGGCGTCGGTGATATTTGCCACAGGGGAAACAGAGTAGATGTCTGGGATGTTTGTGGTCGAATTGATGGAGGAAGGCAATCTTGTGATGTTTGTTGTCTGGCTCATCGAGGGCGGCGAAGGGGGAGAATCCGAGGAGCTTCTTGTAGAGTGTTTTGGTGGAGTAGGCCAAATTCGCGGCATCAACGGGCTCCATGAAACTGGCAATTCGCTCCCACAGCTCGTCTGGCAGTGACGCTATTCTGGCTTCGTCTTTCTCTGAGCGAGGTCTTTCCACCATTTTCTGAGGATCCGTCGAAGAGAAGTACGGGTCCCGCAGCTGTTCTTTCATATATGGCTTATCGAGAAGGGAGTCAAAAGAGTCATGATGGGCCAGTCGATGCATCATATCGCCATGGTCTTTTTCAGTCTTTGAGTACTTCCTGGAAGAGGCGAGCGTAGTAGCATCGCTGAATGAAGGTCCATAGTCAATGCGCTCTCCCAACTCATTGGCCTCTACAGCTGGAGCCGCTGTGGCCGGTCTTCGATTTCTCTTCTGGAGCTTCGCGGATTCCTTCTTATCCTTCTTGTCAATGGCAGCCTGGGTGTATTGCTTGTCGGACCTGAGCTTCTTGGCGATCTTAAGCGCGATCTTCGCGTGCCAGGTGTTGATGTCTGCCGGCTGTGTCAACTCCATGGCTGTGGCGGAATTCCAATTCTCAATTCTCAATCAACGTCCAGCGGTGAAAAGAGATACTCTAGCAGTGATGAAGGACTATCTAAGCCATTGGAGTCTGCGGGGCACAGAGCTCTTAGGAGTGATATGGAAGTTGGCGGATATGCATGTGAGCCTTCAAAAGAAACACGGCGATCTCCTGGCGTGTTGTTTCGGAAGATGAGGGATGACGTTGCGGGCGCCAGTAGATTCCTTAGTCATCGCCGCCTCAGGCCGTCGGCGTAGCGGTCAGCCAACCACCTTATTACCTTGTCAACCTCACCTCTCAATGCTCGATATCATTCTCGATGAAGAGCAGCGCACAGCAGCTCTGTGCAAGCCATTCCCGTCGTCTTCCGCAATGGCACAGTCACGGCCAGGCTGAGGCAGTTCAACGTGGAACGAAGCGAATAGGGTGTTAAGAGCGTTGGAGCATTGAGGCTGAGAAGCTTTCGGAAATACACATAAAACTCATCAAGATCGTTCGTCCATCCATTTCATCAGGGGTATCTCATCGCATCTAACAAAAGACTCGCTCTCTCGCTGTGCTCTCCGCCTCCAAAGTAATCACTCCCATCACATGCCTGATCTGTCAGCCTGCATCAGTTGTACTTCGGCCTCGAAACGCGACGGCGTCCACCAACGATGCAGTCGAAACACCAGACAATGCTCGCCAGTAGCATCAAGCCGGTCGCGATCCAGGTCAGAATCATGAACTTGTTCCCCTGCTGAGCGCTCACGCCAATGTCATCGCCATACCTGTTGATCACAGAAGCTCCCTTAACCGCTATGGCCGTAGCGATGGCACTGGCAATGCCTATGACCAGGAATGCAAGCCAATCCACCATGACGTTGAGCAGAGCGCTCAGACGTCCGTCGGAGAAGATGCTGACAACGGCCAGGATCAAGGCGATTCCGATGAAGCCGATAGCGATGCAGTACAGCACGAAGGTCGCCTTTGCTGCGACCTGCAATGCTCTTATTCCATTGGTGATGTCTTCAGGCCAGTCCAGATCGTTGACCAGATTGACAACTCCGTCCCCAACGCTATTGTTCAGCTCTTTCTGGATGATCTGCTGCGGGTCGAAGTTGTACATCGCCGTGCGGTTTGAGCACTCGGTGACATTCTTGTGAATCTGCGACTTCGAGACCGTGCTGTTTGGAGTCGCGCCTGGAACGTAGAAGCCCTCACAGTAGTTCATCAGATGCGCCGAGTAGAAGTCGTGGATGCCGAGGTCTTGCGCTACATCGTTTATGCCTTCCTCGATCTCATCCTGGATGGAGTCTCCGATGTTGTCGATGATTCTGCGAAGAATGGTCAGCACGTGCACATTATCCGAGCATCGGTCCCAACATACGAAGTTACGGCATTATCTGATGATGATGAGTCCGAATTGTCGAACACATCATATCCAATGCGTGAAGTGTTCAGAGTGAGCACAGCATAATCCTCCAATAAACCCTTCCGCGACCCGGCAAAGAGACACAGAAATGTGAGAATGAAGGACGCGGTAATGAATACCACTGGTATTAATGCCGAAAAACGCATGGTTGATAGTGCGATGGTGTCTCCAGTAGGTCGTAAGTGGTATGCAGGTATCCGAGCCAGGAAACGGGTACAGTCGCGCAGGTGACGAAGCAAGAATTGGAATGTGGAACTCACGACCAGTTTATAATTTGGCTGCTGTGCGACTCACAGCCATCACTGCGTCACGATTCAACGGACGAGCGTTTTTAGGACCCAAGCAAAGAAAAGGCGATCGTGAAGCAAGATTGACACAGCTCGACTCGTCGTTGTTCCTTGCTGTATGACATGGAACCAAACAAAACGCGAACCAGAGCGTCGGCTAAACAACCAGGGGCAGCAAACCGGCTTGAACACGCATTTGCAGGCGTATGATTGGTTTGCCCAGACCTCACCTGGTCGAATCTCAAACATCTCGCATAGCATCGACCACATGACTTCAAGCTTTTCGAGATGGAAAATACGCACAGGGAACAAAGCTTTAGGGAACCACAACTTTTCATGCAGACTAGGTACTTCTAGAAGAGGTTCTTCAGCACATCTTCTGTGATCCTCAACACCGGCTCACCAATGGAAGTCATCAAGGACTTCTCAGGATGTGAGGACTTGCCAGGCTTCGGGGAAGCACTTCCTCACCGCTTGCCTCGTTGCCCAGCACGCTCTCGGTCCTCGCGACGGTGCTTGTGCTTAGGAGGTGCTGCATCGCTACCCACACTGCTGCCGTCATATGCCTCGAGGCTGACGCTACGTTCATGCTCGATTGTGTACGGTCCAAGTCCGTCCTCTCGTCGACGCCTGGCTGCTGCGATGAGCTTCTCGCGCGAAGGAGATTCACTTTGTGCTCGAGCCAGCATCCGCATGTCCACCGGAAGAGTAATTGGCGCAGTGGCCGTCTCGGTATCTCCAGAAGGCCGGCGACCTCGAGGCTCTGGCCTCATAGGGCCGCCCTGTTCCTCCCTCCGATACTTGGTCTGCGGTGGGTATCTCGCAGCTTGTTCAGTATGGTAGTCGTACTCTTCGACGGCGACACGACCTGGAGCGCCACCTCTCCGCCCGTATGCAAAGTCAATCACCCCCTCCGGACCTTTCTCCTTCACCTGGCCCTGGCGGTGATCTCGTACCGAACTTGCATCGCTCCCTGGAGGTGTCGGTGAGATCGCCACTTTGTTAGCGAAACGTACTCGACTAGAGACATCGCTTGGCCGCCGTGCTCCTATGTTCTTTCGATTTGCCGACGGTGCTTCTGAAATCGTCGGGTCTGCTGCTGCTGCTTTGCGACGGTGCAAATACTCTGAATCCTCCCTATAGTATATGCCATCTCTCTCGCTCCGGAGATAGGTTGCTTCGTCGGCAGGCTGTACTGTGCGGAGTTTGTAGTAGTACTCACTGTCTTCGTTGTCGTTTCGCATTGCGCTTTTTGTAGGTCTGGAAGTGTGGGATGAAGGTGAGGGCATGGGGACTGGCGGGTTCAAGCCATCAGGTGGGTACGGCAATTCGACGTCTTGAGTGCGCTGCTGAGCCTTCTGCTTGCCCTGGATCTGCGCCAGCCCATCCACGCCCGAATCACGGCGGTCGTATTCCATCGTGATTCGCTCTTCATGGCGGTTCTTTGGATATTCAGGACGTCTGGAAGTTCTCGAATAGTCCAGTCCTGATTCCGCCACCTCTACTTCGCGCTCGTAAATCTGAGTCTTTGGTTGCGGGGGTTCGTAGTCTACCCAGTGGCTGGTTTTCGTCTGCTTGTGCTGCACATTGGCGTTGTGTACTTGCTTCTGCTTGGCTTGCAACACCTCTGCACCGCTGCTATCCCCTGCACCCCATTGCGGCTGTCCAGAGCACCTCAAGAACGTTGTGTCTTGCTCGTAGATCGACTTTGTGGTTTCTTGCGCTGGCCATCGGGTCTTGTCCGACGAAGTATCAGAAGGAAGTGGTGGCCTCGCGGGTTTCGAGGATGGAAAATCATCCACTTGCCGTCTCGCCCCACTCCTACGTGTGATATGGATCTCCTCCTCACGATCTTTGCTCTTTGACCTGACCCTGTATTCCCTTTCCCTCATAGCATATGCTGGTTGACTCTGCTTTTCAACTGCTTCCTTCTTCCAGGGCATCTCTTCTTTGATATCCCGCTGTGCCTCAATACGACGTTCGACAGGTACGACAGGCACGCGTTCCACGGGTACCATTCGACCATGCGCATAAGCATCGCCGTGTGCGTCCATGCTACGCTCCGCTCGCCGATAGCGCTCAACTTCGTCCCTTGCAAGCCTCTGAATTTGGCTCTCTGTCCATTCCGGTTTCGAAGCATCGCTCACTGCATAAGAGCTTCGGACTTCAAGTTCAACTCTTGCCTTTGGCGCCGTGGTCTTCTTGTGTTCAATATGCCGAGAAACAGATTCTTCGGAGATCGATGGCTCTTTGGGGGCACTCTGTTTGACATGGCGAATCTCGTATCGTGTGTGCCTTGAACTGTGGGCCGACTTCTCGCTGATCGAGTCAATTGCATCCTGTGCTGTTGACTTGACGTCGGGCTTCGGCACGTAGATGAATGTTGGCTCTGGAGGCTGTGCTTTTGGGGGATCTGGCGTTGGTAGATGTGCCATTTGCGGAGGGGCTGTTGGTGGAGGTGGATGAATTGGAGGTGGCGGAACCGCGACAAGAATGTGCCGGTAGATGTACTCTTTCTTACGTGGAGGCGATTGCTCTGCCGGGGGTGGCTCAAGCTCTCTCCACTCAACCTCATCTAGGTCATAGTTGACACGTCTCGATCTCGCTGCACGAGCAGGCAGGTAGTCCTCATCAACCACGAGACTTTTGACTCCTATCTTTGGTCCATGGCTCTCATGGTGCTCCACCACGTCCACCAATGATTTTGACTCGTCCACAGAAGTGACGCGACATCGTCTACAGATGCCAGGTGGTGGCGGCACGCCATCGATTGGGATCGGATGCTCACGATGATAGCGCGCACTTCGAGGACGAAGGCAGATGCGGCAAACGTGATAGACCACAAGGGAGGAAGAGATGTCTGACGTTCTCCTCGTCCTGATGTACTCCCGCCGCTCATCCGTGCCGTCTCCAGGGATTGGTGGATATTTCTTCCGTCCAAGGTCGTCGGTACCCCTGGTGGAGGATCCAGCATCGGCTGTCGCCTCCTTCGACATGTAGAACTCGGGTAATGGTGGGGGCGGAATGCTCATGTAGGTGTTATGTGGTGGGATCGCCATATTTCTGAATGAATGACTGCGACATCGAGTTTGTCCTGGTGAGGGAAGAGGTGGTGTCGTGTGAGCTGAGGAGGAAGTCGAACTTCAGAACGGCGATGATGTCGCGGTCGGAAGTGGCAGGTGTGCGTGCTTGGCTGGGCGACAAAAGTGGAAGGCGCGTTTGTGATGGACACAAATGAAGCTGTTCATTGAGTTGAGTTGCTTTGATTGCGCGATTTCGCAGGCGCATTGGCCGCTCGCTAAGCATTCATTTTAGGTTGCCAAGACTCACCTGAAGTGAATGAATTCGTCGCGTTGTCACATGCTCCAAGCAAACTGGCTTTCCTCTCACCTTCACACTTTCACGCATCTCCTAGTCTTGCAGCACCGCGGTAACACCTCACCTCTACGTGGACATCGCGATTGAAAGGACGTAGCCCACCTTTAAGCCATGTTGACCAGTCCTCCGTATGCAAAGTCTCACACATGCCCGATTTCCATTGCTTCCACTTCATTTCATTCACTCTCCTATCACGTACGTGCAGCCTTCTTTACCCATCCATACCTCATGTCGCCGTCCTGCATCAACATCTACCCTCGCCCCTGCGCCAAACGTCTCTTTCGTAGGTTTTGCATCGTCTGGATACGTTATCGTAAGCTCGCCACGAAGAATGAGATGTGTCGTCAAGCCAGAGTGCTTGTGGGGTGGATAGTAGGCGTTTCTTGGAGGACCGATCAGCGTGCGTCGATGGCGCAGTGACATTGGGCGGACATACGGTCCATCAGTCCAGGTGAAGATATGCAAGAAGCCCCACGAGGCGACGTCGCGCTCAGCATCTGCACGAGACTTCATGGCTCTACGCGTCGTTCAGTCGGCAGGAGACGCTGCGGTCATCGAGAGAATGTGTCCGCGGAAGAGAAGACGTGCAGTCAGTCAGTCAGTCAGTCAGGAGCTCGGCTGCATGCTCGCGTCATCACAGCCACCCACGTTTCTTCGCATTCGTATGGGCTTCTTCAGGTGCGTCGCGACGATAACCATTCAGGCTGCGCAGCAAGTGGTGCTCTCCAGGCACAACCATTCTTGTAGGCGTGCCATCGCGTAGTATTTGCGCTCCGTCGGCCAAACAATGGCTTCAGCTGCGCCGCGGCGGTGAGCTTCAGCTGGGCTGTGCCTTTGTACGCTCGCTGATCACAGCAAAACGTGGTTGCTGCTTCTTCTGCTGCTTCTTTCATAAATCGAAGTACCTGGTAACCTTCATTGCGGTCGCCTCCCTCATGCTTTTCGCAGCTGACGACACCCACCATGGACACCAAGCCCGGCCTCACTGACCGCGTCAAGCACTACGCCAAGCAGGCTTTCGAACAGGACCCGAAGGGCTATCAATCATTCGAAAAGTATCTCGAGAACCTTCAAAAGCCGGAGTCTTCAGCTGCACTGCCGTTAGAGGCAGACACCAGCCACCCGTTGGCCCATTACTTCATCTCCAGTTCCCACAACACGTATCTGTCGGGGAACCAGCTCTGGGGCAAGTCCACGGCCGATTCCTACAAGAATGTCCTCAAACGCGCATGTCGGTGCATAGAGATCGATCTCTGGGATGGGGGATCCCCGTCATCTTCAGAAGCTGAGGAGGCTAGCAATACCGAGGACCGCGATGTGAAGAACCTTGGTGGCCTTCTCAAAAAGGGCCTCAGTCGTCTACGATCTCGTTCCAATCCACAGAGAGCAGACACCGATCTTGCTACTGCGGATGATAAGCTTATGCCCACCCCTTGGCGCACCAATTCGAGCAGAGACGAACCAGTTGTGTATCATGGCTACACCGCAACCAAGGAGATGCCATTTCGCAAGGTGTGCGAGGCAGTCCGCGACTACGCCTTTAGCAGGAGCGACCTACCTTTGATCGTGTCCCTTGAGGTCCACTGCCATCCCCCGCAGCAGGAGATCGTTGTCGAGCTCATCAACGACTATTGGGGTGCTTACCTCCAACGCATGCCGAAGGATTTCTCGGATTCGACGCCAATGCCAACGTTAGAGAGCCTGAAGAACACCATCTTGGTGAAGGTGAAGTACTCAACACCCGAGAAAGCCAAAGCCAAAGCCGATCCCAACAAGTCGCCTTCAAAGAATGGCAACGATAAAGACTCTAGTGGAGACGAAGATGCTGCCGAGGCAGTGAAGAAAGGCAAGATCATCGAAAGTCTGAGCAACTTGGGCGTCTTCACGCGTGCGTTCCACTTTGACAGCTTTGATCAAGAAGCCGCAGCGATCCCCACGCACGTATTCTCGTTGGGCGAAAGCAAGCTGCTAGAGGCTTGCGAGAAGCAACCGAAGAAGCTCTTTGAGCATAACTTACATCACTTGATGCGAGCGTACCCCAAGGGTAGCCGACTTCGATCATCGAACCTCGATCCGGTGCCATTCTGGCGTTTTGGCATCCAAATGGTAAGAAGGATACTTTTTCGAAGATTCTTCACGTATACTGACTGCTCCCAGGTTGCCTTGAACTTCCAAACGGTGCGAAGATATATATTCAAGTCCAGACAAAGGCATACAGAGGCTGACCATAGGTACAGATGAACGCTGCAATGATGCTCAATGCAGCACAATTTGAGGGCACGGGAGGATGGGTTCTCAAGCCCAAGGGTTATCTGCCAGTCGAAGGCCAGCAGCCAGCCCCGAATCGAATCGCACTAGATGTCAAGGTCAGACTTCTGGCTGCCCAAGGTCTCGGTCGCGAAGATGACATACCAAGCGTATACGTCAAGTGTGAGCTGCACGTCGAGAGCAAAGCCGAGGCGGAGGACGGACAGATCCCTCGCGGTGGGAAGAACAAGGGAGGAGAATACAAAAGGCGCTCGACGTTGCGGCATAGTCGAGACCCTGACTTTGGAGGCGACTGTAAGTCATATGGAGTGTGTGCAGCTTTACGCGAAGCACTGAAAAAACTGACCCACTGTGCCGTAGGTTTGGAGTTTTCTGGAGTGCAGCAAGTGGTCCCTGAATTGAGCTTCCTACGGTAAGTCCTTCTCTTGTGTCAGAATGTCACACACGAGCGAGAACGCAACTCCGATCATTGGCGCATCTCTCGCACCACGACTGCTTACTGCCTCTGTCGGGACCAAGTCAGCAGGGTGTTGCACTATCGTGTCTGCCTTCGACTGGTCCTTGACGCTCGCTCGAGCTTGATCGTGTTTTGCGCAGTGTCGGGATGTTGCCGTGGCATGGCAACACAGCGAAAACGTTAAGGGCCCCATGTGGACTTGTCTACGATCATGTAGCGCTCAGAGACCTGAAGTCAAAGCACAGCGTCTCCCGGCCATGTGGATGCCGGCGCTCGTGCCCGGCACTAGTCGAGCCCGAGTACACCGCTGCCGACATTGGATTGAGCACCTTGAGTCGCACGGCATGGGACAATCCTGGGGATCGCAGTCTTCCGCAAAGCCATATTGCGCTAAAGTTCGATTACGGTCTGGGGCACGTGCGCTGACTTTTTCTGCTAGATTCAAAGTGATGGACGATGCCTTGGCGCAAAAAGATCGCTTGCTTGGATGGGCTGCTTATCGAATCGATCGGTTGCCGCGAGGCCAAGTCCTCGTTCATCTTCGGGGAGAAGATTCCAAGGTCAATGGCGGCAAGCTGCTTCTGGATATACAAGTCAAAACTGCCTGAGTCCGAAACAGGGCGATCTCGCAAAGAGATCCATTAGATCTCACTTCCTGGTGAATCCTGCATCAACATGGGGCGGGCGAGATCGCAGCCGAACATCGATACTGGCCACCGCTGTCGATCTGCGCTGGATCAGGCCCCGTGTAAAATGGCGGTGGGTCTCGGTACGGCATCGGCATCTCCTCTGATTTAACTTGAGAGCTTGAAATGGAGAACCCTATTCGGAAAATAGCGTCATTCGACACAGTCTCTTGGGAATCCCATGTGACTTGAAGGGTTTCATGCCGTGCGTATGGAGCAACACCGAAGTTGGGAAAGCGTATTTCGCTGGAGCAAGATGTTATGATCTTGTTACTTTTCCTGACCGAAACGCAGGTTGCACCAAAACGGAGGTGATGTGGGCGCTTGTGTTGCCGTTCAGGAGACGGGTCCGATTGCTTCTCACTTGGAATGCGCGTTCGCAGATCACTCTCGGTGGTCGTTGCTTGGAGTTACACGAGAGAAGCGCTGAGACCGCGATTTGGACCTGTCAGGTGGTGGTCAGGACTCAGCGCAGGTTACCCAGACTCCCCACACCAGCGGCTGCCAGCGATAAGTGAGCCGGGCATGAGCATCATGCGACTAGCAATTATTGAGATAACGAGTCAGACTGGGATGAGCATCTGTACAAGGATCAGCCTGATCACACGCTCTGTCCACGAGTGGGCGCAGCGTCTGCGTCGTCATCATCGACCTTTTCCTCAGAAGAGATGGTGAGCAGAGATATAGGTTCACCTTCCACCCTTCCGAGCAGGCTGGCAGGGATCATGCGTTCGCCCGTCGAGGATCTGCCAGCCGAAAGCGCTACCACAGCCACTACTGCAGAAGCAACTCGGGCAGTAAATTCATACCAGTCGCAAACCTCGCTGCGCTCGTATCAGAATGCACCCGCGCACATACTCAGGAGATCATACTTGTTGCTTGATATGTCACGAACCGCACGCTGTGCCCGCTTGTGATCAGAAATGACCAACGGCAGTCATGGACGGATCCCGGCGTGCTCACCCCTGTTTACGTGGAACCGCGATGACCATGATCGCGCCCATGATGTTTTGCAATGGCTCTGGCTTTCCCTCTCAGCGACGGGACCCAGCAGCAAGTGCGCACGGCAGCACGGCATGATATGGCACGACCCGCCCTCGAGCACACCGATTTGGCAAGCTGCTGCCATCTTCCGCTGTCAAATCCTCATGATCCTTCAATTGAGTTTGATTCTCGGGCAGCGTTTTCGTCGGGACCTGAAGTCCAGATGACCTGGCCCCGAGAGAATTTGCGCCCTGATAACATGTCGTAACTTCTCACTTCGGAAACCCACCTCAACCCCATGTTCCATATCGCCGTCATCTTTGGACGGTCGGTCACTTGCATCAGCAGATGCAGACCCCCGGCTGGACTTTTCGTTCGTGCTAGCGTAACAGTCTAACAAGAGACGTGAACCAGGTAGCGGTCTCAAGCACAGTACGAATCCTAACAATGATATCCAGGTCACTGCATATTAGCTCTCTCACAGCCCTGCTTGCCCCCGGGAGGACACAGCAGTAGTATCGGCCACGAACCGCCCCAATGCCTGCCCACCGCTACCTGGTCGTAGAAACATCAGTCCAACTCACAGGGTAGGGTATAAAGACTCGTCCGCCACATGGCTCATGGCAGAATCGCCACAAACTTCTGTCATTTCCGCCCGCCATAATTTCCTCAGCCTACGCTTTCTTTTGCGAAAAGATCAAACTCTCAAGCACAACTCCTTCCACAGCTCACTACTCATCAACCAACACACCACACTCCACCCTCGAAGATGTCGTACAGCCCCGAGCAACACGCAATCCTGCTCAGTCTGGGTATCGAGCAGCTGCCCGCTGTGCTGTGCTCGCCTCAAGACGATGAGGTCGAGCTCGAGCTGGCACAGACATTCACAGACACCCCGCCGATCCGGAGAATGCCAGTGCGTTGTGGACAGTGTTGAGCGACTTGATGACCTACTAACTTTCGTCAACAGGTACCAGGCAAGCGGTGTCCCGACTGTCTGAACCGTGGGCAGGTAGTCTGGGTCATTCCTGGCAAGAAGTGCCAGAAGTGCGGCAGAGAAGTCAACTGAGCGCCAATACCACCCCTACACGACACGCCGACCGATCTCCAACGGTCACACCAGATCGATATACGCCTGCCTCGATGTAGCAAAAGCAAAGTATCGGCGAAAAATGATCCCACATGACTAGAAGCACGGCCTTCTGCTTTCCTTCCCCAGGGCGCCGGGCCTTCTTTCGCAAAGAGATGGCATGACGTCCAAAAAGTTTTTGTATGGGTAGCCGGGAGGGACATCAGCAAGCGACACATCATCAACAGCTGGATTCTGTTTCACGCGAGTAGCAAGCGTAATCCTGTAGTATATGCATGGAAACGAGAAATATTACACATGGCCTGACATGTGGTTGGGCTCAAGGATACCAACGTTGGTGTGCACTTTCTTTTATCTCTGTTGTCCAGTCAGAGTTCAAGCTTCGCCGCAGGAGAGTGATCGAGGGAAGTGATCGAGCATAGTCCTGCAGATTTGTGGCTTCGGAAGGACCGCGCCGTCCATTTGCACAGGGATCACTCTGCCCTCCATCCTCACAGCCGTGTGTAGCGAGCAGGTAGCGAGCGCCGGGAGAGACGCTGGAAGGCCTCTGATTCGGCACTACTGAGTCGTGGTCGAGCTGCGCGTCACTGCCGAGCTGGAAGCATGGGACGGGCATTGAACCTGCAATGATCCTGGACGTGATCGGTAAGCCGCATGGCACTTCGATCAAGTGACTCGTCTCTCTCTGTTGACGTCTGGCGGAGCGATCGCTTCTGGGTGATAAGTGGGCACGTTGCTTTGTGAACCTTGCTCAGAGTCACCAGAAGCCGACAGGCTGCAGCTTTTGATCAGATTCGCCCAATGCTCTCCTGTTGATGTTGTTTCGCGGGAGTCCAGTCGTAATCACCGCGCGCAGCACATCGTACTCGTTGCAAACGACGACAACTTCGTACAGTGAGAGTGCATTGCCGCCCAAGCGTTTCAAATGTGACGCCCGTATAACGGAGTGCCTTCTTCCGTGCTCCTTTGCCGAGTCGGCGAGTCAATCCAACGACTGGTCCCGAGTATCCAACAGTCCGGTTGCTGTCAGCCGGCACCGTGCAGTAGAGCCGGCGGTGAGAGGGTGTACTGTGTCCGCGCGTAAAAATGAAGATTTGCAAAGGAGGTTGGGCAGCATTCACCGAGAGACGTTCAACTTAGCCTAAACTCTAAATCACTGTCACATGACTGCCAACGCAGCTCAAGGGCAATCCACCAACACAATGAACGTCAAGATAGAGGTTTGAAATGTACAATTTGATTGAGAAGTTAACATATCATCAACTCCATCACCGATACTCGTCCTCTTCCACGACGCCGCCGAAAAGATCATGCCGAAGATAGCCACCGACCCAGAGCAAGTCACGAAGGAGGAAGCGAACTTGCTTCACAGCCGTGAGCAGCTTGCCTTTGGAAACACCGGCAAAGGCGGAGTCGCATTGCAAGCACAGAGCTTGACTGCTGAGAACAAGAAAAAGGTACCGTCTGATGTTTTCCGTGGGGTCTGGTGATTCATGATCAATACCTGAGTATTTGCATGGTAATGGCGTGAGCGAATGAGCATTAGAGCACGACATGTACCCATAGAAGTAAGTACGTGTAGCCTCTGGATCTCTCACGGATAGGCAAGTTGAAGTATCAATCCTCACTTGCAACAGACGAATAGTCGAGGTGAGTAGTTCGATCTTCAAAAATGGGCTCATAGTCAACCAGATTCATGCCATGTCCGGTCTTGATGCGGACGAGTGGATCATCGCGCAAATCAGGCATCCTGGGGGTATGACGAAGGAGATATCTCTTCATCCAAGTCTCATACACTCGATCACAATCCGTGCTGTAGCTGAGGAAGCAGACATTCGTTTCGTCGTCGAGTTCCTCCTGTGGTAGACCAGGGCCATAATGCCAAAGTCCCTGAATGTAGACGTGATCCAATTGGAGCGCCCCGGGAATGCCTTCTAGCAGTAACGGTACGTCTTGCACAAACATATGTCGAAGTTCAAGAGACTTCAACGTGCTTGCATGAAGCTTCAAGAAGGGAAGCAACTTGCATGATGGAATGTTGACCTTGAGCGCCAGATGCTCAATCTTGGGCCATACCACAGTGTTCTGCGAGAAGAAGCCGATCTGATCCGTGTAGAGACGATTGCCCCCTGGCCAGTTTCCGCTGAAGTCCTCAAGGTACTCGAACCAGAAGCGAAGAGAGCGTAACTGCTTGGCCACGTAGAGGAATTCTGAGAAGTCCGCCAGAATCCCACCGAAGTGCTCCCAGTCAAAAGGCGCCTCGACGTACAAAGACAGATCTGTTAGGTTTGCGAATGCAGTCCGTATCTTCGGCTTGACTGCATTGCTGTAACACAATGGCACAGGCTGAGCCCAGCCGTCGTGACCGAGGGGCCTCATGAAGTAGAAGTTCTTGCAGACCAGCTGGAGCTGCAACTTGGTGATAGGTCGCAGTCCGCGAGATACGCGTTCACCCATGGCCTCAAGCAATGCAAGTGCTGCTCGTGCATCTACACCGCTATCGAGGGAGTCAACGAGAATGAACGGTTGCGCATGGTTGCGCTTCTTCCATTGGTCTGGGCCAACGAGGCAGCGCTCTGTAAGTCTTCTCCAAATCGGCCACTAGTTCGCATCGATATTTCCAGCGGTCGTCCGAATGGCGCTGACTTCTGTTAGATTTCGAAGGCTAAGAAAACAATCCTGAAACTTCTGGCCTTGTTGTGAATGATCCCAATCTTGCTGCTCCTGCACAAGGTCTTTGTACGCTTGACATTCAGCGTCCACATCGTTCTTGTAATGATACAAGTGGCCAAACCTAGCATCTACTTCCCGCTCCCAATCGGCACGCGTGTATGCTGGCAGCACGTCGCAATAGAATGTGAGTTTCTTGACATGCTTTGCTAGCGACGACGAAGCCAGACACTCTAGTTTCGACAGAGAATGATCGAACAGTCCCATGTAGAAATGCTCAAAAACCAGCGGTGTACTGATGGCATGCCACTTGTTGTTTAGTAGTCGCGATGTTTTGAGCGATGTGAAGTCGCAGCGTTCAGCGATGCATGCCAACAGCTCGTTCGGAAGTTCGTCCATTTGGTGGGTTTAGATGTCACGACTCCTAATTCTTGTCGACGTGCGCGGTCGCGCGATGTTGAGGGCACACAGGAGTCTCTGCCGTCAAGCCTGCCTGGGAAGTTGTATGGTGAAGCGACAAGCCGCATTTTATACTCAGAGAGGGCCAGGCGCCAGTGAAACAGAGTCGAAATAAGGTAGCGGCGGCTAGCAGTTTCAGGCTTGGCGTCGAAACGTTAATTGCAGATTCATTCACTCACCACAGGGTCCATGCGATTGCGAGGGACCGCGCTTTCAAGTACATTTCATACATTGGGCTATCGTTGATGCACGCCCATAACAAGGTCTACCACTATCTTGACAGTGCGATGTCGTCAATCCGCAGTATCATCTTCACCGTCTCGCTCGCCAACTCGAAAGCGCTTGTGCTGACGAGCAGCGGTTGCATGACACCCTCTCCGGCGCCACTCTTCTCCTCTCCTCCCATGACACCCACGCCGCCACGCTTTATGCTGACCCCGACGTTCGCTTCTCCCTTCGCGTGTCTGGCTCGAAGTTCTGTGACGACCTTGATGCTGTTGAGGCCGGCATTCTCTGCCAACGTGACCGGGACGACTTCGAGGGCGTCTGAGAATGCTTTGAAACAAACGCTATCTGGATAGGGCGATGTCAATGCGTCTTGTGACAGTTGAGTCGATACAGCCATCTCTGGAGCGCCACCACCTGGCAGCAGAGCCCTCTTCTTCACCAAGCAGCGTACGACGCACATGGCATCGTGCAAACTGCGCTCGGCTTCGTCGAGAATGAGTGGGTTGGCGCCGCGGGCCACGATCGACACTGTACGTGGGGCGCTCGCATTGGTATGCTTGACCCCGGACACCTTCGTGTAGCGGGACCCCAAGCTCGAAATCTCCTCGACAAGATCCGCAGAGCCCAGCTTGTCCTCCGTGAACGAGTCAATGTCCGCAATGGGTTTGCAGCCAGTCGATTTGCAGATGAACTCGACTTCGTCTCTCTCGACGTCCTTGATGCACATGATGCCAAGCTTGTACAGGAAGTGTAAGCTCAGGTCGTTGACAGCGTCTCTGAGAATGCTCTTCTGGATGAGAAGAACGTTGCACTTCGCCTTCTTGATCTTCTTGACCATGTTCAGAAGGTACGTCCGCTCTTCCTTCAAGATCTTGTCCATCTGTCGATAGTCGTTCACGACGATCTGATTCTCCATGTCTGGCTTCGGTGGGCTGAGCTGGAACTGGATGAGACCAATCTTGGCCTTCTCTATCCGTGTGGGCCCTCCCGCGCTCTTCACTGCTTGCTGGCTGAGAACCAGACCGTCTACCATCTCTGAATCGTCGATAACACCGCCTGCCTTCTTCAGGATCCGTACGTTGCGTAAGTCGACGTTCTGGGCGTTGCTGGGGTTGATGGTTCGCAGCACGGCGTCGACAGCCATGGGTGCGAGCTTCGGTTCTTGCGCTACGATTTTGGAGGATAGAGAGGTAGAGGCGGCTTTGAGGAGAGTTTGTCGATCTGCGAGGTTGATAGGCACGGAGATGTCTTCCAGTATTTGCACAGCACGTGCTGCTGCTCGTTGGAAGCTCTCACTGATGATGGTCGGGTGGATGCCTTTTGCAAGCAGCTTCTCGGATGCTCCCAGCAGGCTACCGGCAATGACAACGACTGAAGTCGTACCGTCTCCAGCCTCGATATCTTGCGCATTTGCCAAATCTACCAGCATCTTTGCGGCGGGATGCATCACGCTCATGTCCTTGAGCATGGTGTTGCCGTCGTTGGTGATGATGGTCTCGCCCTTGCCCGTCTGAATCATCTTGTCCATACCACGGGGACCTAGCGACGTTCTTATGGCATCTGCCACTGCTCGAGCGGCTGTGATGTTGGCTTCTCTGACAGCTTGTGGTTTGGCCTTGTCCTTGAAGGCATTGTTGCCTGCATTTGAAGGCGCTCCTTGCGCCATGTTGCCCGTCTCTTCTCAAATCAGATGCGAGTCGTCTGTTGAAGGTTTGGTGAGCGTGTATCGAGTTGAGATGGAGTTGATTATGTTGGTCGTGCCGATATCTCGTGCTTCAAACGCGGTTGTCGATTTTCTGAAAACGCGCTTGCCTTCTTCGCAGCTCCAGTTGTGCCTGAGGCAGCCCTGCAGCTCCCCGGTCGTCACTCCCGCCGCCTGCTGGCAACACTCACTCGATCATCAACCAACAACTCCAAACACCGTCCATCTCCAACAACAACACTTCGCCGATCTCCAGCCTCACGACTCACCTCAAACATCACCTTTTAGCGACGCGATAACCTCACATCCACTCGGCACGCCGCCGCGAATCTCAACCACCACCTCCGACTTCAGTCGCCATGCCTTCGGCACAGGGCCAGAACTGGGAGAAGTACCAGAAGACCTTCGCCGACGACGAGCAGGAAGAGAAGAAGATCACACCTCTATCAGACGAGTATGCAACGTCTTTTGTGATGATTTCGGCAGCACGTGGCTAACTGCTTGATAGGGACATCCAAGTCCTCAAGACCTACAACTCCGCCCCATATGCATCAGCGCTTAAACAGCTCGAGAAGTCCATCAAGGACAAACAGACTTCAGTCAACGAAAAGATCGGCGTAAAAGAATCAGATACTGGACTTGCGCCGCCTCATCTCTGGGACATTGCAGCAGACAAGCAACGCATGCAGGAAGAGCAGCCTCTACAAGTCGCGCGATGCACCAAAATCATCCCCGATGAGAGGGACACCGAGAAGAGCAAGTATGTCATCAACGTCAAGCAGATCGCCAAGTTTGTGGTCAACTTGGGCGAGCGCGTCAGCCCTACGGACATCGAAGAGGGCATGCGAGTGGGAGTGGACCGAAACAAATACCAGATCATGCTGCCTCTTCCACCCAAGATCGACCCCAGTGTCACAATGATGACAGTTGAAGATAAGCCGGACGTCACATACGGAGATGTCGGAGGTTGCAAAGAGCAGATTGAGAAGCTGCGAGAGGTTGTCGAGATGCCTTTACTTTCACCAGAGCGATTCGTCAACCTCGGTATCGACCCGCCCAAGGGAGCACTACTCTATGGCCCTCCTGGTACAGGAAAGACGCTGTGCGCGAGAGCAGTTGCAAACAGGACAGACGCTACCTTCATTAGAGTCATCGGTTCTGAGCTGGTGCAGAAGTATGTCGGTGAGGGTGCTCGTATGGTTCGCGAGCTCTTCGAGATGGCACGGACAAAGAAGGCTTGTATCATCTTCTTCGACGAGATTGATGCAGTGGGAGGTGCCCGGTTCGACGATGGCGCAGGTGGTGACAACGAAGTCCAGCGGACTATGCTGGAACTCATCACACAGCTTGACGGTTTCGACAGCAGAGGCAACATCAAGGTCATGTTCGCCACAAACAGACCAAGCACTCTGGATCCAGCTCTGATGCGACCCGGACGTATTGACAGGAAGATTGAATTCGCTCTGCCTGACATGGAGGGTCGCGCCAACATCCTCAGAATTCACGCCAAGTCCATGTCAGTTGAGCGCGACATTCGATGGGAGCTGATCTCGCGTCTCTGCCCCAACTCTACAGGTGCTGAATTGCGCTCTGTGGCAACCGAGGCCGGCATGTTCGCCATCCGAGCGAGGAGAAAGGTTGCCAGCGAGAAGGACTTCCTGAGTGCTGTGGAGAAGGTCATTCGTGGTGGACTCAAGTTCAACTCTACCGCTGCGTACGCGCAGTACAACTAGCGGCATGGCTCTCACGATATGCATTTTGCAGCGAGGCGTTTGTTTTACTAGACGGAAAGCTCGTTAGAAGAGCTGTGTATCATACGCATTACCTCGAACAGAGATGGTGCTTCACGTCACGGGGCTTCCACGTTGCACAACCAGACACGTCTGCTCACCGGACGCGATACCCTGCTACCAATCATACAAAATTCTACTTGATATCGCGTTACTTCGGAGTACGGCGACGTCCTACGTGGGCAGGATAATCATTGGTGAGCTGACTGCATGATGGCCTGAGGCACTCCATGCTTCGAAATCAAAGGCCGACCTCACTTCATCCCGCGGCTTGTCACGGGTCAATGCAAGCCTCGTGCCATGGATTTGGACTCTTTCTTCGTTGTCTCGTTGCCAGCTTCCCAGCTTACCTTGCAGCAGTCCCTGCGCCATTCAACTCCTCGTGACCATTTGCGTTGTTCGCACCAGGCAAACACCTGCCGTTCCATCTTCCTTGCCGCGGCATAATGCAAGATACTGCAGCCAGTCTCATGCCCACGCGCCTGGTGGGTTGGCCATCCCCTGTCGCTTGATCGCATATCCCCGTCTACCGGCATGTACTTGCTCCCCCAGGACGACGCCCCGTTGCTCCTTCACGCCTTCAATGGATACATTTGAACATTTGGAATCGGTCCGGTACACGTTCCCCGAGTCACACGAGCGGTCTCTCAGCCAATCCCGGTGGACGTGGTCGAACCAGGCGCTTCAAACGGGTTGTCAACTCCAAGGCGTCCTATCGCGGGCTCTTAGAATACACAGCCTTACCGCTCGGTGCTGCATCCGCCGTGAGCTTATAAGCTGGAGAGCTCATGCTCCCCACCAAACCATCGAGGCATGCGCTTGCTCGAGTGGGCCATCAAATCCCCGTCCAACCCAATCTAATGCACCTGGCCTCCCGGAACGATGTCGCGTGCGTCCGAGACTGCATTGTGCGCTCGTTGACCGGTTGTAGGGAATCGTATGCAGCAGGATGATGCAACTCTCTGGAGCTTGATGCGGTGACGCGGTGCGACAATGCCAGCAATCAAAAGCTGAGCTCTGTCCTCGTCCTCTCCCACGCTGCTCTCTTCTTTTCTCCACGCAACTCCTTGACAACTTGAGAACACGATCTCCATTGAGAATCGGTCAATACTTCGGCACGAACAGCTCCTCATCAACTTCAATTAGCGCGGCGCTTGGTGTGGTCAACTGCTTTCACGACTGTCAACGAGGACAGCCAACCAATAACGAGATACCCAACTGTACACTACTGAGTAAGTTGAACATCGTCTCCGCAATGTTCATCAGACCCACAGTCTGGCTTTCAACAGCCTTTCTTGCCCGCTACTCTGCAGTACCACCATCATGCTAGTCACTGTACACCACCGCTCAACGACAACACTACAGATCTGGCTGATCTCTCACAGGTGTTAATGGACCGAGACGAAAACACGAATCACGACAGGCTCATCAACAATCATAATGAATTCGACAGACAGTATGAAAACCTTACGCCAGACATGCCAGCCACGGTTGACCGCCGTGCGCCTCAACTCAATGAGGCCAACGACAGCTCCCACTGCAGCTGTCCCTGCGCTCGCGGTGCTGCCAACGGCGATGGCAACGAAGCCGGGGGAGATGTGGGCGCCGCCATGGACTTGAACCGCACCCTGAACGGCGAATACGAGGTTGCCGCCAGCGACACTTCGTCCGACTATGGCGACGAAGCCACGAAACACGACGAAGGCGTCGAAGAGCACCTCATCGAAGTGGGCGACTTCGGCCTCATTCCCCTCAATCAAATCATGCGCTCCTTGGCCCAGCACCACCGCTGCACCTGCCACCACGGAATCGGCATCGGCATCCTCCCCCACGAAGATGACTACCCCTACACCACCTTCAACTCACCCGCCGCATCTGGCCTCCTCACGCCAGGGGATTCCGCCTCCATGATCGTCGAAGCCAGCAGCGGCAGCAGCAGCGATCAGAGCATGGCCTCTTCGCAGGTCTTGAGCATCTCCTCGCGCGGGTCATCTCTGCTCGAGGCTATGGGAGGAGCGTTTGCTCCGGTCCCCATTTTCCGGCCTCTGTCTTTAACGCCTGAGTTTCCGATCATGTATCGCATTGACATCGACATCTCGGAGGTGGACTTTACCGAGTTTGACATGTGGTAGGGTAATGGCAGAGCCCGAACCTTACTACAGCAGCCTGCTGTGAGATGATTTACCGGACGACCAACTTCTCCTTTGTTTGGAGTGGATGATGGCTTATGATGATAACGACTCTTCTTCTTTGGCGTTTGGGTCTTCGGTAAAGGATCTTCAAGCTCGCGAGGCTATGTTGCACGTGGCGAGGGTGTCTCTATAATTCGAGACGTTAACTTATGATACCCGATGACCTTCATCACGATAATGGGCAACAAAGGCGCGCACGGAATGGGTTGTGTTGTATTCTTACACATGTAGTAGCTATCTACAATTCTCTTTACCACAGTACCATTACGCCCGACGCCTCGCTAAACTTCCATCTTTATCTGTACATTTCAATCATCAACAATGTCGTCGTCCTCGAGCACGAGCTTATCAACACGAGGCTCTACGGGTATGGAAACGGCTTCGAAGACTGCGTTTTGCTTGCTCGGGATCCGCTGTTTCTTCGGACTGGTCGAGACTGTTCCAGCCTCAGCGTCTGGTCGATCAGTAGACCACTGCTCAACATTGGCACCGGGTTCCTGACTTTCTTCTGGTTCAGTCTCTTCATCATCCGGTATGACGGCACCGGAGATGCGTGTGACCTCGAGCAGTCGATCCACCATATTCCTCGAAGCTCTTGAAGGCTTTGACGAGCCCAAAATGTGCGTCATGTACGGCAATCGATCCATGAGGAGCTCGTTCTTCGCTTCGGTCGATAGTTGAGGTTGAATCGGGTCCTCGGCTCCATCTGTCGACTGTGCCGTTGACTTGAAGTTGCTGTTTTGTTTCCAACTTTCTACCCCAGAACCCGAAACCGACGATCCGCCTGAAGGTTTTGTTCCTCCTGTCTCGCCAGCCTGTGATATCTGGCCTGCCAAGAGACCTATCTTGCCCTCGATTTCCTCCTTTTTTCTCCAGAGTCGTAGTGACGTTGGATAGAACATCTGGTGTGCATCTCGACGATTGCCGCTGACAGCGGTGCTTCGATGAACAGGATGAGGCAGGCTGAACAACATTCCTCTCACAGCGACTTGGAAGCACATCTCATCTTGCCGCAGGCTGTCAGTAGTTGATCCGGAGAACGCGCGAGTGCCGAATGAGAAGCGATCTAGTGACAAGAGGTCTGAATCCGAGAGATTCTCCATGCAGCCTAGTAGGCTGTCAAGTGTCTCTTCCGCTCCTGAGCAAGAACATGACAGCGCATAGTTCTCATGCAGAGCCGCAAGAAAAGTCTGAGTGTCGGTCCCCAGCTCATCAATGAGGGTATCTGCATCCGTCTCTGCGACTTTGCTGCGGCGATGTTGAGGAAGCCAAGCAGGAGGTTGAGCAACGCTCGGACCCTCTAAGCGTTTGTTGTAGACGACCTTGCCAACCGAATGGAATATGCCAAGGCTGCTCTCGCGGTTGGAGATCAGCTTCAGAGCCTCCTCCTCAGCCTTCGTCATGGGTGCTTGTGTCTTCGATTGCTTCGTTTTGGTGAAGGCCACTTTGCTTGACCAAGTATCTCCATTATCCCCACGCAAGCATATGAACTCCAGTGAGGACACGGCACTTCGGATATCACCAGTCTCGGCCAAGTGTTTCAAGACTTGTGGACCTGGAGTCCTTCGTCTCCCTGATTTGCGCGCCTCCTTGACTACAATGGTCTCGAGAGCTTTGATCAAGAATGTAGGCGCGACGGCATTGAACTCGATCACATTCACGTATGGATTCGTGATGAGTTCAGGTCCAAGCAGACGGTGAGCAGTGAAGCTGTCTGCGGCTGCCGTATTGGTCGATAGTAGAGTCTCTGAGATGATCATGACAACCGGAGTCGGCACCGATTCGTTTGCTAGCGGCGATGCTACATATTGCGATATCGTCGATCGGAAAGACTGCAGAGTGCTGGACGTTCTCGAAAACGTGTTCGGAAACTCCTCTATAAGTAACACCTGCGGGCTTTGTGTCGACTTTTCATTAGGTCCAGCAGGGCGATGGTCGACGCCCGAGGATTTTGCTTCTGAATTGGCAGACAATACAAGGCTACCAGATGCTCCTGCTCGGCCCACGAGTTCCTCAAAGCGAGAGGCCGTCGATGTGAAAGACTCGGAGCTCGCTTCTAAACCGGATGTGTCTTTCCACTCCACAACTTCCAGACCCAGATCCTTCGCAAGCAGCTGAACAGTCGTAGTCTTGCCGGTGCCGGCAGCGCCTTTCAATACCAGGACCTTCTGCCGCTTCCCTCGCAAAGTCGCCTCCAGCCAGTTCCGGACGTCCGCTACTTTTCGCTTATGAACAGCCAGCTCGGACAGGTCATTTGGTGCAAATTGATCGGTCCACGGTCGTTTATCGCTGTTCAATACGGTCAGAGATGGTACTCGATCCCCACTGCTGGTTTTCCGGAACTTCTGTGATGCAGCAGGAGCCAGACTGGCATTATGATCGGAAGTCTGCGTCTTTGGAAACTTTCGTTTTCGCATCGCAAGTGCCGTGCTGGATCCCTTGGACAGAGGAGTCGTCGATTCATCATGGTGGCTGTTCTCCCCGTCCGTATCATCGTGGATGGCCTCTACATCTTCATGTAGAGTGAACAGTTTCTCCGGGCTAGCAGAAGGCTGAGATGTTTGCTGCCGCTGGGTCGCATTGTTGAAGAAGGAGTAAATGGGCTTTGCCGCAGGCTTTGGCAGCTCTTTGGTGCTGTTCTTGACCTTTGGCTTTGACTTTTGAGGCGAATCTTGGGCAGCAGTACTTCTCGAGGATCCAGAAGCTTTCGTTTGCCCTTTTCTGACAGACTTGAGCTTGCCTGTGGACCGTTTCTGAGGTTTCGGAGAGTCTTGCTCGATTTCCTCCGGGTGAGTCTCGTTCTCGTTCTCGTCCTCATCGTCGGAGATGGTAGCCACCTTGCGCCTCGATGCTCGCGGACCCATGCCGCCTTGGTGGCTGCGTCGAATGGACAAGCTCTATCTTCATGGATGACTTCCGGCCAGATGTTGTTGGGAGATTGTGACTTCAAGACCATTGCCTCGACGGGATGAGGTCCGGCGGGTGCCTTCGATCAGAGTCACGTGATAGCGTGTCAGAACGGCCCGCCAGTCGCGTCCCAATCTCTTGTCGTCATCATCTGTCGCCCAACTTTCAATGTTCGATTTGAACATGAACGTACACCTCCACAATGCTGACATTAGAGCCCGATTGAGGCAATGTCGAAGAGGAACCGCACCCTTGACAGCTTCTTTGGCGCACCTGCAAGCAAGAAGCTGAAGCCTGAAGAAGTCGTCACGAATAAAGGCGAAGAAGAAGAGGCAACTCACCTCTCGAACGAGGTCTCCAGTCACTCTACGTACCCATTCCCGCTGCCAGATCTGCCGCCAGATATTCGCGAAACGTTGAACTTTGTGCCGGCCTCGGATGGGCAAACGATCAATGACCGCCCAGATTTGGATCTCCTCTACTTCCAGCCGTACATTCCCAAGGAGATCGTTCGGGAGCTCTATGAATTCTTCAGGCGCGAGTTGTTCTTCTACCGAGTAAAGTACACAATAAAACGTGGACCGACAGAGACACAAATCAACACGCCTCGGTTCACGACTGTCTTTGGCCTGGACGAGACCGCGCGCTTCGATGAGAATGGCACAGTCATAGACGCTGCCAATGGGACACCTTTGCCGAAGGGTAGTTACAAGTGCAATCCACGACCGATCCCACGATGCTTAGAAGTGCTCAGAGAACTCACACAGAACGCAACGGGCTGTACGTTCAACTTCGCGCTGGTCAACTACTATTCGAGCGGTAACGACAGCATCTCATACCACAGCGACGATGAACGTTTTCTAGGTGTCGATCCGGCCATTGCGTCGTTCTCGCTAGGTGCGAAAAGAGACTTCCTTCTCAAACATAAACCCACGCCGGGCAAGCATGAATCTGAAAGCAAACCCATGAAGTTCACGTTGGCTTCGGGAGATATGGTCTTGATGAGAGGCAAAACACAAAGCAATTGGCTGCACAGTATTCCGAAGAGGAAGGGGGGTGATGCTGACAAAGGAAGAATCAACATCACACTTAGAAGAGCTATGGTAAAAGGAGGCACAGAGAACTACTATAGGTACAATGTTGGCGAAGGCGAGGTGTACAAATGGCATCCAGAGAAGCGCGAGATGATGCCCTGGACGCCTTGATGAGACAAGGCTCTGGACTTCGACATATGTTATTTTGGTCATAGCGCCAATTCCCACCAGCATACTCCGCGAGCGATACGAACCCCAGGTCATGAGGACTATTTGTTTGAGATGTGCATGCGGCACCATTGCTAAAGCCATCGAATCCAGGCGCCACTTTGTTGTTGGACATCCCGCTCATGAACGACGTACGAACCGTTCGTCGCTCTACTATGAGACTGACACCTCCCTGATCAAGCTAGAAGCTACCACCCTCACTACACACCGTTGCCAGCATCATCATATGCCACTTGCCACTTTCCTAATGCAGAGACATTCCAACCCTCCACAATCTGGACTGATGAAGTAGCGGATAACCAGGTTGAAGCGGCCTTCTGAACAGAGGCAAGATTTGTTCTGACACAGCTGATCTCCACTGATGTTGAGTCCTCTCGAATCGCGGCGCGGAGAATGTGGCGGGCAGACAATCTGCAGGTGGCTGGGATGTTCGATTGATTCGAACGAGGTTGCCAAATTGATGCTCTCCGCAGACACCATACCGGATTCGGAAGGCACGAAGAGTTTGGCTATCTTGATGAAGTGTCTTGATGCACTTCAAGCTCAGAGCTACTGCAATCTTGTTCCTGAGCTATTGTCTTGGTCGGCTAGAGCTCGAAGTCATTTTCCCTTTATCTTGCACCAGGCGGTTCGTTCTCCTCTTTCACCACACCCTTTTGGGCAAGGCCACCGCCATCTGCAGCGATAACTCACAGACACTCAAGAACGCTACCACTATCCAAGTCCTGCGACTGGTGCAAACCATCTCGCGTGTTTGCACGCGACCACCCTGCGAGCAGTCAGATGGCCAAACCCACCCGTACAACATCGTCATTGGCGTTGTACGACCGTCATCTTGCCAATTCTTGGGCGTTCTCGTGCCATGGAGCATACCTCTTTATGGAAGGAGACATGCAGGTCCTTTTTGCAATCGATAAAGCTGTGGGTATAGTGGGAACGAGACATACTTGAAAAGCTGGGTCCCCGATACTGGCGTCGAGCAGCTGCTTAGCTTCGTTCATACCACGGTGGGTAAGATGTTGTTGAGTTCTCTCTTCGTTGCTGGGGCCTTTTTGGCATCCTCGTCTGCTTCGCCGGTCACCAACCCACTCATCGTTCATGAAAAAAGAAGCAACATTCCGCATGGATGGGTTAAGCGATACAGCGTGGATGGAGGTGCCATTCTGCCAATGCGCATTGCTCTTACGCAGAGCAATCTGGACCAAGCACACGAGTGGTTGATGGAAGTTTCCAGCCCAGACTCTTTGGGATATGGCAAGCATTGGAGTGCCGACAAGATTGCCAATGCTTTCGCGCCAAGGTAATATTTTCACACATGCAAGACATACACTTGTCTTGGCTCACCACAAGTATAGCGAAGAACACGTCCATGCGGTCAAGACCTGGCTTTTATCGGCAGGCATTACTACAGAACGCATTGCAAAGTCACGGAGCATGGGATGGTTGACCTTTGATGCCACAATCGACGAGGCTGAGAAGCTGCTGGATACCAAGTACCATGTTTACGAACATGAAGAGACCGGACAGCCACACATTGCTTGTGAAGAGTACAAGATCCCAGCGTCGTTGAAAGACAAGATCGATTTCGTCTATCCTTCTGTGCACTTCGATGTAAAGCTGAAAATCCGACAAGAATCCGATAGCCAGCTAGAAAATAGGAAGTTTGGCCCAGGCCATTGGCAGCCATGGAACCCCAAGAATCCTGGCGGAGGTTCTCTTCCTAAGTGGAATCACTGGTGGCTGCCACATTCCAGTCAGTAGATTTCCAATCTCGATGCAGACTGAGCATTGCGACTGACACTGACGCTCCCAGGCATCATCAAGGATCTCCAAAACTGTGATCAGCAGATAACTCCATGGTGCTTGCGCTATCTCTACAAGTTCGGACCCGGAAACTCCAAGAACCCCAAGAACAGCTACGGCATCGTCGAGTACACGCCCCAGGCGTATGTACCTTCCGATTTGGACCTGTTCTTCAAGAACTTCAGCACGAAGCAAGTCGGCGCACGTCCTACCCTTCAATCGATAGATGGCGGCTATTCCCAGCAGTCGCAAATGTCGTTCAACTACAATGGCGAATCTGATCTTGATCTCGAGTATGCTATGTCCCTAGTGTACCCCCAGAGCGTTACACTCTACCAAGTACGAAAAGCTTCCAGGCAGCCTTCGACAAACCCTTGCTAATGCTAGGCAGGTCGGCGATAATACCGAAGGTGCTTCATTCAACGACTTCCTCGATGCGCTTGACAGCAGCTACTGCGCAGGAGATGATCCAACCCAAGACGCCGCCTATCCTGATCCATACTGCCCCACTCAATCTCAGGTATGTTTCACAAGCTTGAGGCTCTCCTTTTCGAAGGCCCTCCAACATATTCGCTGACAGTGCCTCAGGACTGCTACAAGGGACCAAAGGATTGCGGTGGCTTTGCAGCGACAAAAGTCATTAGCACGAGCTATGCTTACAACGAGCATGACTTGACGCCCGCATATGAGCAGCGGCAGTGCAATGAGTACAGTGAGTTCACCATGCGACAGTCAATCTTCTGCAGACAGAGGCTAATCGCGTGCTCTTCTTTAGTGAAACTGGGCCTCATGGGTGTCTCTGTCCTTTACAGCAGTGGCGACTATGGCGTGGCTGGTAATGGTGGACAGTGCATCGATGGCGCAGGACCAGATGCGCCATATATTAACGGTACATTGGGTGGAAGATTCAACCCATCGTTCCCAGGCACCTGTCCATACATTACAAGCGTGGGCGCCACCCAGATCAAGCCGGGAACCAACATAGTGACGTCGAGGACCCAGCCAGAGCAAGCCTGCGAGACAGTCATTTATTCCGGGGGCGGTTTCAGCAATGTGTTCAGCCTCCCAAGCTATCAAGCAAACGCAGTACAAACCTGGTTCAGGGAGCACCCTCCGCCCTACGGATCCGACAAGTTCAACAACTCGCAGAAGACACGAGGCTTCCCTGACATCTCAGCCAACGGAGCGAACTATGTCGTAGCTGTGGATGGCAACTTTACTCTGGTCTACGGCACTTCTGCCTCTTCACCAACGCTTGGGTCCATCTTGACCCTGATCAATGAGGCGAGGTATAATGCTGGAAAGAGCTCCATTGGCTTCATCAATCCTGTGGCGTACGCCCATCCGGAGGCGTTCAACGACATCACGGAGGGAGGCAACCAGGGGTGTAACACTCCTGGGTTCTCGGCGGCGACAGGATGGGATCCAGTGACTGGATTGGGGACACCGAATTTCCCTCGTCTGAGAGATGTCTTTCTTAGGATGTGATGGCCCGTCGGAAAGAGCACGTGAGAGAGACATTACGAGACACGACTGGCACTTACAGAGTGCACATTTTGGCGAGGCCGTCAGTCAGTGTGGACTTTCTGCTAACGAAATGATGAAGCGAATCAATGAACGAGGATCTAGCGATCGTTGACAAAGATAATTGCAACATCAAAGTCAATGCCTACCTCCTACGAGTGACCAAGATGTATCGCTGCGAGGTGAGCAATGGCCGAAGTAATCTCCATCGACCCCAATGTCCTTGGACTTTGGCCGTACCAATTGCGCAAAGCAGCCTCGTTCAGTTTTGACTGGAGACTGCATCCTTGCCAAACTCCCCCGTATAACACATTGATTAATGACGTCGCGGTTTGTGCGGTCAAGCTCGCATTGACGAGCAGTGGAGCTTCAGATCTATTGCATGGACCTCAGAGAGGTTTGAGAGATGGTCGTACGAGATGGCGGAACCATTGGTCTTTTCGTCTGCACAGACCGGTATCGACGAGCCGGTGGTCTGTCGTGCCAATGGCTATATGTTTTTGATGTGGATTCCGTTCGTGATTGGTGCAATACCTCGGACAATGTTCCATTCGAATGGCAATGCCTCACGCTGGCATTGTTGCCGCTACAAATTTAGAAGAAGTACGCGGCGGCCAAGCAGACCCAGTGCTCGTGACGCGGCCTTGGCGCGGCAACCACGTGCCTCTCCCCTTCGGCAGCGTCGTAGCCGAGGGGGAAATTCTAATTCGACGTCGCCTTTCACCGTCACCTTTGACACGTAGCCTACGCTTTCACACGGATACGCGCTTCAGTCTTGGAGGAGCACTCAGGGGAGCTTGGCCATTGTTTGCCGTTGCTGTGTCTGGCGCTTCGTCGTCTGGCGGGTGGGTGCGAGTGGCACGGCCGGTTTCACCCTTGCGCGTCTCCAGAAGCATCTGCGTTTCACCACGATTTCATCTCAACAAGGCTGCAGCAACCCACGATCCAGCGGTGCAGTGTGCTCAGCTTATGTGAGTCTGCGAGGTTGTGATGGCTGCTGCATTCGAGACGGTGGTCGGCTTGGCCTGGCCGTCGTCCATTCCAGTGGTTGCTTGCGGCTGCTGGGAGTAACACGAGATGACGAAGCCGGTCCACTCCCGGCGTGAAAGACGCTCCTGGAACTGTCGCAGCGCTGCGCACTACAACGCAAACAAGACTCCACCGCTGTGGTCGCGGCCGCTAGCGGTGTTGCCGGCGTGTACCTGCAGAAGGATTGGGTGTCATTTACAGCGCGGCTCTGGAGATGGATGGCGCGCTGGATTGGGAGGGAGACTCGAGCACAAAGAGCCTTGCCACCAGGCTTGCGTATATGTTCTCCGTCGTGACGTGGGTTTCATTTCACATTCCTCCTTCACTTTGTTTGCTCTTCGCAACACCTGTGCCGCCCTCTGATTCTTCGTCGCTTCCACCCGTGAACGTGCGTCAGAACTGCCACTCGCTTCTTGCTTCTCTCGACTTCTTCGGCTCAACCAGTACCTTGACTTTCGCTCAAACACCGCACTGCAGACGACACCGACTCTTCACTCGACAATCATGCGATTCCAAACCTCAGCAGCTGCCGCCCTTGCGGTCGTAATTCCCTCCGCGTTTGCTCAGACCTCGACCGACTGCAACCCGACCGAGAAGACCTGTCCAAATGATACCGGCCTTAGTTCCTCTTCATACACCGCCGACTTCACCTCAGGCTCCAGCGCCAATGCGTCTTGGTCCGCCGCCGCATACACGAACATCGACTACTCCAGCGACAATGGAGCGACCTTCACCATCGCCAAGTCAGGACAGGCTCCTACCATCGAGACCGACTTCTACATCTTTGGTGGCAGAGTCGATGTTACTATGAAAGCGGCGAGCGGAACTGGCATTGTCTCTTCGATTGTGCTCGAGTCCGACGACCTTGACGAGATTGACTGGGAGTTCATTGGTGGTAGCAACAGTAAGTGATCAGATCAAAGAGGCTATTGAAACAAAACGACATAAGCTAACCGATTATCTCTACAGACGAGGTGCAGAGCAACTTCTACGGCAAGGGCAACACAACCTCCTACCAGCGTGCCGAATACCACCCCATCTCCGATACCCAAGGTACATGGCACACTTACTCCGTCGATTGGAACAAGGACCGCATCGAGTGGATCATCGACGGTACCACTGTTCGTACTCTTCCTTACTCCAACGACATCACGGTCTACGGCAAGAACTACCCCCAGACTCCTATGCGCATCAAGGTATGTCGTACACTTCTTCATGGGTATGTGAGCATGACTGACCTCTGAATAGCTTGGCAACTGGGCTGGTGGCGACAGCGATTCCGAGGGCACTGTCGAATGGGCCGGAGGGAAGACTGACTTCAGCCAAGGCCCATTCAACATGTACGTGAAGAAGGTCGAGGTCACCAACTACAACCCCGCCTGCGAGTACAAGTTTGGTGATAAGACTGGTTCGTGGGACAGCATCGACATCATCACCTCTGGTGACGGATGCACTGCCAGCGGCTCCTCGAGCTCCGCCACTGGCTCTGCCTCTGCCTCTGCATCCGCTTCAGCCTCTGGTTCTTCTGCCTCTGGCTCTGCCTCTACCACTGCGTCTGGATCTGCACCCACGACCGACTCCGCCTCCACGACCGCAACCACAGCACCTTCGTCGAGCCATAGTGTGGACGACGTTTCGAACACTGATGTTGCCGTCTCGAAGACCGTTACCGGATCTGCAGCACCATCCGCATACGGAACCGGCTTCAGCACCGGTGTTACGTCTCAGCCGACGGGAGGTGTTAACGGCACCACCGGCTCATCGAGCACCAACACCGTGTCTGGTCCATCCTCAACCTCGAGCGGCATCGAGAGTTCGACTGGTGGCGCTTCTTCCAACGGCGTCATCTCCGGCAGCTCGCTGCTCGGCGTGGCTCTTGCTGCTTTCATGCTTTGAAACTTTTCATGTGTAAATTAGAGAGGATTGCGATGGGGTTTTGAAGACTTGTTTTCGTTTTCACGGGGCAATGCGAATGTTATGAGACGGATACCCCCATGGTTTTTGAAAAGGACAGAGATTCGAGACAGAAGTAATGGATAGAGGGCTACGTCGACAGCACCATGAATGATGTTCACTTAAGATTGTGACCAGTACAGAGTCAGTCTTCAGCTTGTTATGTCTCATGTGATGTCCAAGTTTTACTTCTTGCCTATTTGCACTTCAAATGGTGTGGTTATCACGTTGGTCGTAGAGCTTCCTTCCTCGTGATCCCGCTCCTGCCTATTTTGGCATGTATCACGTGACGTTGCGATCAGGTAAAAAGATTTCCAGTCAAAACTAGGTGAAGAGAGTAGAGGAAGAAATAGTTTGCATTGAAATCACATCGCTTGCTGCTAGGTCCTAGGGTTACTACGCGGTCACCTACACTCGAAAATTAAGTCGTGAAGAGCAAACGCTGCATGTGAAAGCCAAGACCAGCTGGGGAGCTTCAGTCTGGGGCGCAACACGATGATGTGACAACTGATACCACATGTGAGGCGAGAATGATGTGAGAAGTGAAAGTTGAAGTAAACCCACAAGTGAACGTGCAAATGAAGTCCCAAGTGAATCCCAATGTGAAACTCGCGCTCCTTCCTATCCCGTCACTCATAGCCCAAACAGACCCTCACTAGCCTAGCAACGGACCCTCACTGCAAACGCCGTCCGCCCCGCCCCGCCTCACTTCCAAGCTCACGTCTCCGCTCACCTCCCCCATCACTCCCACGCTCACTTCGTTCTTTACTTCCGCCATCACTTCAACGCTCACCATGGATTCGGACTGGCCCTTCGCATCGAGACTCCACCACACCAGCCTCCCGGAGGAGCGCCGCCCCGGCTTCCGGGAGCAGGTCGAGAGCCTCCAGGGGGCGAGGCAGTACCAATGGGAGCTGCAGTCGGCGTGGGCGCGTCTGGCCGCCCGAACTCCCCTCGCGGAGGAGGAGGTCAAGGAGCAGAAGAACGCCGTCAAGTACGCATGATCCCACACACCTCTCCCGCAACACCTTACTAACCATCGCGATAACGCAGGCTCTGCCTCAAGGAGATCAACCAGATCTCCGACGACATCAAGAAGGAGGAGGCCCACCTGGCCGCAATGGAGGACGGGCGCGAGCCCGCCGAGGAGATCCTCTGGGCGCGATCGAAGCACTGGGAGATCCCCGAGGACCTGCGGCCCAAGCCGGTAAGCATCATCTATCTGCCAGTGGAGTTCTGGGCCCAGCGGGCGGAGGCGTCGCGAGCGCGAGAAGCAGCGGCGTATGCGAGGACGCTGCGCGGGAGGGTGAGGGCGGGGTTGAGAGTGGTCGGCGGCGTGTTTTCGAGGGAGGCGTGGGTGCAAGTTTTTCGGCGTGGCGAGCAGGAGAGCAACGACAGCGACCGCAGCAGCAGCAAGAGAGAGATGGACCCGCGAGAAGCGAGACTCCCCGTCAAGTTGACGCTACCGAGCGCGACGACCGCGACGGACTGCTCGGCGACGGTGCCGGCAACGCTGTCGATTCCGGAAGCGCGGTTTCCCCAGACGCAGCAATTAACACCCTCGTGGCATGACTCTTATCGAACGCTGTCGCCTTCGACGAGCGAGGACTCGGGGCCGCCAGCTTCGCTGATGATGGATGAGACGATGCTGGAACCGGAATCGCCTCCTGAGCCAGAGTCTCTACACGCAACATCCGCCAAAATGGACATTTCCCTCCCGCTGAGGTACGCCAAGTATCGTGGACTCGTAGGCCTGAAGAAGAACAGAAAGCTCGAACAGGTCGGAAAGGGCAAGGGAAATATGCCGGAGATCGAGGAAGAGAGCGAGGATGAAGAGCAGACGAAGATACCGGAGATCGAGGAGGAGTCAGAGGGTGAAGAGCAGACACAGGATTACTATCAGATTCTGTGGGCGGACTTCGGAGAAGGTGGGTTCTCGGACTCAGCAGAGAGATTTATGCGAGGGACGATGGAACTCCCGCGCATGCAGACGCCAGGCTGGGGCTTGCACACCCAGCGACTCAAGGACATCGGCAAGGGAAAGAAGAACGTCAGATTCGACGTTGAGGATGATGATGAAGAGGCGCCAGCTCCAAAGGATATTGAAGCCGACAATGAGTCGCACAATGAAGACGACGATGAGGACAAAGAGAACGAACCTGAAGTGAACGTACCCAAAGAGGAAGAGGACGGCCCCTACCGCTCCATCTTCGACGACCTCCCTCCCGACTCCTTCGAAGGCTCCATCCCAGAGCACATGACCCGCGGCCAGATCTTGATGCCGCTAGAAGGCGAATACATCTACAACGGCGAACCCGACTCCGGAGAAGAAGACGACAACGAGTTCGAAGACCAGCAGCAGCAGATCTACGACGGCGATATCGACTCGGACGAAGAGGATGATTACGGCTTTTTTGATGAGTCGGATCTCACCTACGAGCCGTCGGTGCATAGCAGCCTGGTTGTCGAGGTTGATGAGGATTCGGAGGGGAACTGGGAGACGGAGTCTGAGTTTGATGGCGAGGAAGAGGATCCGCCTAGAAACGCAAATCAGGGTGTCCGTGAGAGAGCGCGCGGGAATGCGCAACAGCACGCAGCTGAACAGGCATCCGCGAACGCACTATTGAATGCGATTGAAGACACAGTCGACCACGATTCCGAAGCGAGTTGGGTATCCGATTCTGAGGACGCGGAAGAGAACGTACCAGAGACCGCACCTGAGGATGCGCCTGAGTACGATTCCGAGGATCTGTACGCATGTTCGAACTGACCTCTAGCTTTTACCTTGACATCGCAGTTCCTCCAGCAGCAGCGAAGACAGCAGCAGCAGAGCAGAGCAGCGAGAGCCCAGAACCAAACACGAGCGAGCAAGCGAGCAGACCAAGCAGACCGAACCGAACCGAACCGAACGAGAGTCCCGAAAGCGGACCAGCACAAGCGAATTTCTTTTGTATCGATGGGTTGAAGTTTGATGGGAGGCGTTCTGGATCAGAAGAGAGAGATACCCAGGCTTGACGACGCAGGCGCTTGGAGAGATCAGAGGTGATGAGACTTGGGATGGACTTCTTTGGCGTTTACGGGTTTGGGGTTTTTGTAATACTGGCGATTGTAATGGCTGATGAGGCGTATGAACTGGAATCGTGGATTGGGACTCGGTACGAATGGGTCGTTGCGTTGATGAAAGACGAGAGTCCCCAGAGTATTGGAATGGAATGGACCATGCATTGAGACTGAACCACTCCCACCTTCCCCCACATTCTCTTTCTGTACATGCCCCTCATCCCATCCATGCCTTCACATCACCAGCACACCGCCTATCTCATCTCCCTCAAAAAGTTGTCCTCCTTAATCTTACTCCTCCTCTTCTCCCTCATCGCCTTCGTCAACTCACTCCTCGCCAATCCCGCCTCCTTCGCCCCCTGCAACGTCCCATCCCCACCAGGCAAATCAACACTCTGCTCATACAAAGGAATTTTCGGCGCCATCGACTCCGGATCCTGGAGTTGTTTCTTCCTCAAAGCCTTCGCTGCTATCCGTCGCTGTTTCTTGGATTTCGCTGGGCACCGCGACGTCAGTAACATTTCAACATCACATTACTCTTCTATGTTGAGAAACTTACAGAACAGATCTCCCTCCGCGTCTGTGCCTTTGCTTCCTGTTGCGTCACTTTTAATCGCCAACACCGTCCATAGCCAAGCGGGGTACTCGCTATCCTCCAACGCGACAGGATCCTGCTTGTTCTTCATAAAATTCAAGCCCTTGAGCACAGTTCCCGCCGGCACGCTCGATTGGATTGTCGCCGCTGCTTTGCTCTGTTTCGGGTTGATTGGGAGATCTTGCTTGTCAGGTGAGGGTGATAAGGGCGTGCTGAAGGGCTGGGCGGCCGAGGTCGAGGTCGCGGCGGGTACATCGTTCGGTCTGGGATTCGTCGCTGTGGTTGTGTTGGCAGTGACTGCTTGCGCTGGCTGTGGGGAGGATGTCGAGAACGATCGAGGTTGACGTGATGAAGGTTTCCGCCTCGCCAGGCGTTGCAAACAGCGTTGACAGATCATTTTGGCCAATGGTGCTGGTGTAGTTGCATTGGCTGATGAAGTGAGGTCTGCTCAAGAGAAGGGAGTCGGAGTTCGCGTCCAAATCGGGCCGTGCAATCACGTGAACTCCTCCCACGAGACCTCACTCTGATTGAACTACTAGCATATGATGCATGATCGAGATAATTCGAATGAGCCGCAGTTGTTCCATTCTCGTCTACATGTAATACTGATACAGCTCCATACTCCCTTTCTTCGCTAGACCGCTAGAAGCACATCGCAGCCGGCTGCAGGGGGTATAACGAGTGGTGTCCATATATGCAGCGCCTTTACGCCTGTCTGCGTGAGCATGTTATCCTCCTGTCTGAATCAATTTGCAAGACCCAACGCTGCGTAACGTCATCAACAGAAAAGCTGCCATTAAGATGGCGACGGTGTGGTATCTCAATCTTTGCCCCTCCCTGGATGTTGTCCCATTGCGCTTCCAGAATCGCTTGCTTGCCAATGACATAGGAAATGGGTAAAATAAAGAGAGCATAATACAGCATGCTCCCTTGGTAATGGCCACGCGGTCTTTCGGGTATAGGTCCGCGAGCCCAGGAAAAGAATCGAAGCTTTGCACAAGGTGATGATCGCGGTCACGCACACGATCATCCATCGTCATCGTCCTCATCGGCATCCTCGTCAGAGTTCTTGTGCTTTGTGCTCGGGGTGCCGTTGTTGTTTCCGCCGCTCATGTCACCTGCTTTCCGCTTAGCACTTCCACTGCCATTGACGGCAGTGCCATTTTCACCTTTCAAGTCCGGCACTCCATCTAGACTTCCTCCATTCCTGGCCTCCATCGCAGCCACTTCCTCGGCCGTCAAGAATCGACCACCTGGACCTCTTGGCCTACGCATAGCATGGTTGTGTCTGGACTCGTGCAAGTACGGCTTCCTGCCCTTGCTCGTAAGCCGAAGAGCCTCCTCCAGCTTCTGTCTTGCCATGCGCCTCTTAAGTATCCGATGGAATTGCTTCGCGTTGACGTAGAGGGGAGATTCCTCGTTTGCGCCCGCGACCGGGACTTCGGGGGACTGTTGCGGTTGTTGGGGAGGCTGAGCTTGAGGTGCTTGTGGTTGGGTGGGAGGGCGCATGGGAGGCTGTCCTGGCTGGTTCGCGACAGCAGGGCTGTTAACCGAAGACATTCTCCTCTGTCCTGGCATCTGTCCTTGCTGCAGCTGTTGGATGTTGTTCGCCATGGGTTGTGCTGGCGGCATGTTCATCTGCGTCGCCATGGTGCTGGGCACGTTCATCTGATTTTGGCGAGGCGACTGTGGGCTTGGACGCGGCAGGTTTCCGTCCGTCTTGACCTGTTGCATACGCGGCGAGGTCTGTGGCAGAGAGCCTGGCATGGACGAATCAGGCATCGAGTATGCTGGATATCCAGAGGCGGCGGCCGTGGCCATGGCCGCGGCTTGTGACGGAGAGACTCCATACTGCGGTTGCATGCCATAGGCAGGACTATATCCCATCTGCGACATCATCTGATGTTGTTGCATTTGCGGCGCCTGTTGGTGCTGGCCGTAGTTTGGAGGTTGTTGGGTCTGCATGACGGGACTGGCGTGGGCTTGCTGTGGACCTGTATGTGCGTGCGGGTAGGCGGATGGTTGCTGTGTATGATACTGCGCGTATGAGTCCATGATCAGAGGAGGAGAGCGGCGAAGGGCTAATCAAGGTTCCGGGGTCGAGAGCGGCGCGAGGTGATGGCAGCGGCGCGCGACGAGCTAGAGGTGAAGACGCGATGAGGTGTCAGCCTGTGTTGTCGCTGCCCAAATGCGCGGTGCAGCTATGCTCTGGCTGGCGACAGCAGCAGCAGCGGCGGCGACGCAGACTCCCTGCAGGCGCGCAGGCAACGGGCAGTGTCGAGCGGGCCTTTCCGGAGATCCGCTGCCGACGTGCTGGGCCTGGCGAACGAACAGATGCTGAAGAGGCGGTGCACGATCGGTCGAGGACGAGTGAGAGGTGAGGAGCGGCGGCGTACCTCGTTACTGGCCACAGGCTACACAACAGCGCAGTGCGGCGGAGGGAAGGCGACGGGGACTAGAGAGCTGCGCCAAACGTTAGCGACGGTTCCTAGGCTCAAATACAGGCACGGCCGGCGACAATTGGTGACGCGGTGCAAGAGGAGCGGGTAGAGGAGTGAGCTGCATGCCTTCCCGCGCGATGCCAGCGCATAACCTCCAATCGAGGATATGCGCCAGCGCATGCGACGAAGCTTTTCGCCCGCTCGCTCGCACCGCCACATGTGACAGCGCAGCAGCATCGCTGGTGACAGTCGCGTGGCCGGTCCCACGGCGCAGAGCACGACGGGAGCAGCAGCAGCAGCAGTCGCAGTCGCAGCTGTGAGCGCGGAGCTGTCGCGAAAGCTTTGCTGGGGCGGCGCTGGCTGCTGCTTGCTTGCGGTGCGTTGTGCGATGCGACGAGGACGCGCGATGATGTTTTGGCAGCGGTGGAAGAAGGATATGGGCGCGACGGGCTTACCTGTTGCAGTGGTGGATGGCAGCGTGTTCCTTGTCGTTGGATCTGCAGCAGCGTTAGCATGTCGCCGTGTGGTCAATGGCCGTCGCGGCGCGCCATGCGTCAGACTGGTCGGCGGCGGCGGCAGCAGCGAGGGCGCAGGCGACGGCCATCACGTTACTGTCACAGGCGGGCAGTAACAGTGAGGAGGGCATGGAGGGATGCGCACCGACGAGTAGTGATCTCTGTCTTCAGACACGCGACGCCCCGCGTGTCGGTCGCAGCGAGCCAGTAGGCAAGTCGAGGGAAAAGATGTTGTTGATTGGGCGAAAGCAGAACACCAGCCAGTCAAATGCTGGGGAGCTTCCATCTCTTAAACGCTGCCTCGTCATGCTGCGGCCTTGGCAGGCGCTAGCGCTCAGAGCAGACGAGCGCCCGCTGCAAAACACGATGCGCGCGAGATATCTCGGTGAGCAGAATAGTCAACACGACTGCCCCTTACACAGCATCCTGCGCCGCTTGTGTGCATACTTGCATATGCCTCACTACTTTACATGCAGTAGATACTCACATTCGCTCCGCCAGCAGCACCGCTCCGGAACTCTGTCACCACTCCACGAGGCTGGCAGGCATCCCACTCTTCCATCGCATCCTCCCGCCTGCGCCATCGACACCGATTTCACCCGGCGAATGAAACGCGCAGCGGCTCAACTTCAACTGTCGTCCGTCCCTGACTCTCGCATTTGCTTGTTCTAGCGACATCTTGCTCGTTCACTCTCTTGTTGCGCCCTCACGTCAGCTTTCGTGATTCCCCGGCTCTACACTCACGCCACGCCGCACATCAAAGGGCATCCCAGCGGCTACGGAGGCCTGTCCGGGGCGTCTTGCTTCGACGATTTGCTGCCTTGCTCATGGCGACTGCAACTGTGACCGGGTCCGACTGATCGTCCCGTGCAAGGGTGCTATAACTTCACCTGCCACAACAATTCGGTCGAAATGCCCAAAATGCTCTCGTTACATCCTCTCAGCCCTTGTACTTCACCTGTGCAACGTCGCTTAGCAGCCTCGTGTGCGTGGAGGCACATGGTTGTTCTCTGCTTCTCGGCGTTTCGCCTTGTTGGTGACGTGCCTTGCTGCCGGCAGATGTTCACCCCAGCCGCCATGAAACATCTGAAGCGTCCAATCACGGCGGGGAGATGAGCTTCTGGTCTGTGAGAGGGCGCACGGCTCCCAGTCTTCACGCAAGGCACACATGTGTTTGGATCATCCGGTGCCATGGCTCATCAAGTAAATGTGGAGGCTTAGTGCGATTCGCTTCGAGTGATGAGACGCTCTTACCTGCTGGCGAGCACGTGGTGTGTGAGTTGAGGAAATGTCCTGGAAAGAGATCTGGCCAGCCGTAGACGTTCACGGAGGTACGCTCACATGTTGCTCCTCTACATCCTCTGCTCCTGTCTTCGCACGGCGGGTGGCAGCTTTCCATTCAGCAGCAACCGCTTCGGGACCGGATTCGACATGTCCATTCAACATAGCCGCAGCAATGTTCATCAAGGAGCAAGAGAGAGTCGCTCGCGCAGAGCGGTCCATTGAGCGAAGCATGCGAGGTGTCTTCTCTCGACCTCCTCTCAGGAGCCCGAGAACCCTACCGCACTGGTGTCCAGTATGAAAGAGCAGGTCATGATGAATATCCGTATGAGGTCCTTTCGGTCCAAGGGAGGAAAAGCGATCTTCGATGTGGTGACGCCTTACGAAAGCCTCGCATCGATGCCTCGATGAAGCTGATGTGCAAAAAGAACATCGCCGACTCCTAGGTGATGGGAAGCCCTCACTACGCCCTACTCTCCACCTGACATTTCAGCGAGGCTCCATTACATAACGACCTTAACGCCTATATCCGACTTTAGATGCACACCTTCCCCGCCAACTTCTCTGGTTCGAGTTGGAAACTGGTGTCGTCCTGTCAGGCAAGTCCTGGTCGCGTGCGAGAAAGGTAGGTGCTGGCAAGGGTGAATACTAAGCGCTGGAGCTCTGCCTACCTTCCGAATTACTAATGAGCCATTGAAACAAATACATCCAAGTTTCCTGTCTATCACTTCCTCATCTTCAAAACCCTCGACACTTCACAGCAACCGCAAAGGAACTCACAATCAAACATGTCCGGCATTAAGGTCGTCTTTGGCTGCGGGGGCGTCAACCCAGGACGAGGTTTTAGCACCGAAGAAGCAGTGAAGGAAGCTTTCGACATCTTGGTTCGTCACCTGTCAACCTCTCTTGAATAACATCTTCTGAAGCTGACAATAATTCCAGGAGAAAGGCGGCTGCACCATCCTCGACACCGCCCGTCTCTACGGCCAGTCCGAAGAAATCCTAGGCAAAGCAGGCGCCGTCAAGCGCTTCACCGTCGACACCAAGACGAAAGGCGGCTTCACACCCGGTGGCGCTACCAAAGCCAACATCGAGGCGGAGGCAAAGCAGAGCAAGGATCTTCTAGGCGGCCCAGTCGACATCTACTACATCCACGCCCCGGACGCCAACACGCCGCTGGACGACACGCTCTCCGGCATCAACGAGATCTACAAATCCGGCTTCTTCAGGCGCTTCGGTCTGTCCAACTACAAAGCCGAGGATGTCCAGAAGGTGTACGATCACTGCAAGGCGAAAGGATACGTGCTGCCGACAGCGTACCAGGGCAATTACAATGCTATCGCCCGCAAACAGGAGACGCTCCTCTTCCCCACCCTGCGCAAGCTGGGCATCGCCTTCTACGCATACTCCCCCCTCGCGGGCGGGTTCTTGACCAAGACCAAGGAGCAAATCAAAGAAGGCGCAGGGCGCTTCAACACCTCGTCAGACCCAGGCATGTACACGGATATGTACTCCAGACCAAGCCTCCTCGAAGCTCTCGCCGATTGGCACGCGATCGCCAAGGAGGAAGGCGTCACGACCGCGGATCTGGCGTACCGCTGGGTTAAGTACAACTCGCCGCTGAAGCCTGAGCAGGGCGACGCCATCATCATCGGGGCGAGAGACCATGCGCAGTTGAAGCAGACGCTGGACTCGATCAATGGGGGGCCTTTGAGCGAGAAGGCGGTGAAGAAGATTGATGAGATGTGGAAGAAGATTGAGCAGGATGCGCCGCTTGATAACTATCATCGTTAGGTCAACTACTGGGTTGCTATCCATCCTTGGCGGTGGCCTTTAGCCTCTCGAGAATGTACTCTCCAGCTTTGACAGGCGGGTACTTCGATGGGTTGTCTGCGGTAATGCAGCTGGGAAGAGTCTGCTTTAAGATCAGCATCCCTGTATACCAATGAAGCATTACGAGACCACTCACCTCAACAGTCTGATCATAATTAATGCTGAAAAAGAACGGTATGCTATACCGCTCATTCGTCGTCCGATTCACAACCCTGTGCACAGTCGACCTGCCAATGATAAGTCCCCAATTCCCAACACAAGCGTGAAGACGACTCACCGATAAACCCCATTCGTCCACCTCATCAAAAAATCCGCCACATTAATCACAAAACTCTCCTCCACCGCCGGCGCCGGCACCCACACATTCTCCGGCGACAGAATCTCCAACCCGGACGCCGTCGAGCACAGCAGAATCGTAAAACACTCGTAGTCCGAATGCGCCCCGAGCCCAATCTCCTTGTCCTTCTGATTCGGATCTAAAGGCTGCGGGTCCTTGGCGGGAGGGTAGTAGAGCAGACGGGCGATGCCGCCGGGGTGCGTCGTCATGGCGTCGAAGTAGTTCTCAGGCAGATCGAGGGAGAGGGCGAAGAGGCGGAAGAGGTGGCGGGCGAGTTGGAGGACTTCGGCGTAGTATTGCTTCACGGCGTCGTAGAAACCCGGGAGGTCTGCTTCGGCGGGCCAGACGTTGCCGTTGACGTCCTCGCCGTCCAGCTCGCGGTACTGGCCATCGCCGCCGGTGGGGTCTAAGCCGGCTTCGTAGCCCCAGTTGAAGCCTTCTTTTGTTTCAGGAGCGGCGTTTTCGGCACTCCAGTCTCCCGGGTTGACGTAAGTGTAATCGGCTGGTTCCCAACCGCGGAAGTACTTGCTGTTCTTGACGTGCAGGCTCTCCTTCTTGGGCCGGGGGAGTTCCTTGGTGAAGCGTTTCGCGGCGTTGATGATGGCTTGTCGTGCTTCTTTTGGAACGCCGTGGCCGGTAATGTGGAAGAAGCCTGAGTTGGTGCATGCGTCTCGGATTTGTGCTGCTACGGCTTTGCGGTCGGAGATGTTGGATGAGAAGGAGGGTGCGATGTTGATATCTGGGACGGTAAATGGTCTTGCTAGTTTTGCATCGTGGCCATTGGCTAGTCGCTCGTTGAGATATGCTTGAGCTGCTTGACGGGCCTCGCTGTGGGTGGCCGAGGGAGCTGCTGCTGCGGCAGCCATGGCGAGTTGTGTTGAGTGAGAATGTCAGCTTGTTAGAGGAACTGTTTGTAGGATGTAGTGGGTATGGGGCTTTGATAAAGTAGCTCGCCTGGACAAGTTCCAATTGCAAATTCTGATAGGCGGGGGCGGCGTCCTCCGCTCAGCATTGCCAAGGCAAAGTCATCAAGGAGACATGGAACTGGAAAGGTGAATATGACCTGATCAACAAAGGGAATGATTCTTGATTCGACCGCTCTTTCTCAAATGTCTAATATGTACAAGCTGGGCTGCACGTTCCTCGAGCTCGTCCCGCTGCTGGTGTTTCGATCACGTGATTGCGTCTACGATGACTTCTGAGAGACAATGCCTATAGTATTGTTAGAGGACGATGCCAGATGAGTTTACCGAATATAACTTACGCTCCACGTCAGAAACGCTCTGCTTGAGGATCTGGTCAAGAACCTTGGGGTCCGAGAGCTGCTTGTCGATCTTGGCAATGATGGAGTCGGCCAACTCCTTCTGCTGTCTGGCCTTGACCTGACCCTCGTAACGGACCCATGAGTCGAGAACAGACTTGGCTTCGGAAGCAAGGGCAGCCTTCTGCTCCATCTCGTAGGCCTGGGCCTCGAGTTGAGCAGTCTCCTGTTCGAAAGTTAGCTTGTTTACTACCGGATTATTTCGTCTCAACATGCCTTGGAGACGGCGAAAAGGTTCTTGGTGACATCAATGACACCGCTGAGATCCTCAACGCTGTTGATACGGGCCTTGACAGCGCTGGTGTGGTCCTCCCGGGCAGCGTTGAGAATGTTCTTCATCTTGTCATGCTGACCCTGGGCAAACTCCTTGTACATTGGGCCGGCATATGTGTAGACTGCCCAGTAGATGGTCAGGAGGGAGAGTGCGACGATTGACTCCTCGTTGACGACGTAGAGCTCGTTGCTAATAGCAGCCACTGAGAGACCGGCTCCGGCAGAGAGAATGGCGGTCTTGGAGGCAATGCTGTTGCCAGGGAGCGCATCGAGGATGGAGTTGGCGGCACTCTTTGGGTCCTTCTGGGGAACACCGGTCTGCTGACGAGGAGTAGAGGTCGCGAAGGTGGTGACGGCTGGGAGAGTATTGCGGATAGGGAGGGTCGGACGAACGCGAGCGGCGCCTACGGAGGGTCAGTCAGAGGCTCAATGGCGCCTCAGATACACGGAAGCAGATCAAACGTACTCAATGCGCCCTTTGCCAATCGCGACGCCATAGTGAGTGGTGGTTGAGAGAGGAGATGAGCTGGTGTTGCTGCGCTACGTCGAGGTCTTCAGGTTCCGAGCTTGTCCAAAGCGGGAACACCCGCTCCTCGCTTTCGAGATTTTGAAGATCCGCGCTTGACTTCGACGTCGACTTTACTGCAACAACCACACGCACACGATGCCCGGCCTAATAGCGAGCGACGACGCCGGTCGCAAGAGAAAAAGAGTTAGCACTCGGGGTGCATCCAAAGAAGCGAAATCGCGCAAAGCCCCAAAGCCCACGAACGACGACGACCCTCAGTCCAAGATTCTGCTGTTGGAAGAGCAGATCTTACAATCACGAGAGAACTACAACAATATTGTCGAGCTGCAGAAGATAGTCGACCATGCGGACAAGAAACCCAAAACTGCCACCATCGCTGCCGTGGCATTATGTCGAGTCTTCTGTCGATTGATTGCTGGAGAGTCTTTGGTCAAGCAGGCTGGCGCATCGGAGGGTGATTCGCAGGTTGTACAATGGTTGAGGGCAAGATTAGATGATTATTTGAATCGTTTGACTTCCTGGATTGGGAGCCCGGATGCGACCAAGGAGAGTACCGCTCTCACACTGCTTATGCGAATCGTGAAAGAGGAGGCCACGAACAGCGACAAGGGTGATCGAGCGTGGCGCCACGAGAAGTCTGCTTTTGTCGCTGTGGTCAGCAGGTTACTGCAAGAGACTGAGGCGGAGGGAGCGAGGCAAGAGTTTGTGGAGAAGTTCGTGGAAGAACACCACGATGTTCGTTTCTACACTTTCGTCGCTGTTAAGCAGATACTCCAGGACGTACACTCTGGTCGACAGGAGGTCGCGACAAACGCAATCGACCTACTGATACAAATCGAAGGAGTACCTGAGTCGGACGATCAACTCGAGGACTGGTACGGCAGCACGCCACAAGGACAGAAGAACCAACTCCTTTCGTTGACAGCACACCGAAAAGTTGCAAGGCAAGCATGGCTCTCGATCTTCCGCTCGACACTATCCCAAGAAAGTCGCAAGAAGATGCTCAGTGTTGCAACTGGACATATACTCCCGTGGTTTGCTGGACACATCGAACTGCTCACAGACTTCTTGACCGACTCGTTCAACCAAGGTGGCGCGATGTCATTGCTCGCTCTATCCGGTATCTTCAAACTCATGACGCAGAAGAACATCGATTATGCAGACTTCTATACGAAGCTCTACAGCTTGCTGGATGAGGACTTGCTGCACAGCAAGCATAGGAGCCGATTCTTCCGCATGTTCGAAACGTTCATGACCTCCTCACATTTGCCAGCTGCGATGGTTGCGAGCTTTATCAAGAGACTATCGAGATTATCTTTACAGGCTCCACCCGGCGCAATTGTCTGGGTCGTCCCTTGGACGTACAACATGCTTAAACAACATCCTCCTTGCACGTTCATGCTGCATCGAACGTACCATCCCGCTCATGCAATTTATGCAACCCATCCAAACTACGAGGACCAAGGCATGGACGATCCATTCGACATGAAGCAGAAGGATCCAATGGTCACTGGTGCCATCGACTCTTCGCTGTGGGAGCTGGAAACACTTCAGAGCCACTACCACCCAAACGTGGCCACTCTGGCCAAGATAATGGGCGAGCAGTTCACAAAGAAGGACTACCAGCTCGAGGACTTTCTCGACCATACGTCCCAGACTCTGATCGATGCTGAGTTGGGCAAAGAGGTGAAGAAGCCGCCTGTCGTAGAGTGGGAGTTACCCAAGAGGATTGTGACGACGGAAGATGGGGGAATGAATGACATCGGCAAGTCCTTACAAACTGCCATAGACAATATGTAGATGTTCACAGTTTTGGAAAATGTCTACAGAAATACTGCCTTCTCCACTGCCTCACGTGCTGAACTTGCCTTCAATTGCCGTCCAATTGCCGACGGAGCTTGAAGCTCCTCCAAAGCGTAGGTCCATCTCACATTCAACCTCACAAATCCAACCCTCATGCCCATTGCAACCACCGTCACCGCAATGGGTATCTTCCAAAAGACAATCGCTGCGACCGGCTGGACGACATTGGGAGCTGCTGCTGGTTATGTGGCCTGGACGCGCAAGAGCAAAATCGTGGATGTACCGCCAACAGACTACCTCTTCAACCACACCTTATATGCTCGCTACAACCCAAACAATGCGCCCGTAACACAGGATCTCTGCGTGAGAAAAGTGCCACTGGACAAGATCCGCCCGGAGCTTTTGGAGCACGAGGGCAAGCTGGTCGAGGCGTTCAGTGCTGGCCTTTGGAGCGGATTGGGTGAGTGATACACATTCGCGTCCAGACGAAAGGCATCGTACTAATGAAGAATGCTTTAGGCTACGCATACCAAAGACGCTACCTTGAAAAGAAGTACCGCGCCGACGAAGTCACCCGCGACCACCTCTGGGACCAACAAGACCTCAAATCCAGCACCTACGACGTCGGCACCAAGATCACAGACCACTTCGAGGTCGTCTCGAAAACGCCCACATCCATCATCGTGCGCTGCGGAGACTCACCTCGGATACAGGACGTAAGAGCTTCGGATGGGCTGTTTGAGATGCAGGCGGAGATTAAGAAAGATGAAGGTGTGGCGGAGTTTGGGTTGAAGAGTATTTTCTACAATGGCCTCGCGCAACCTGATAAAGAAGGCAAGCCTCCTGCGGCGCCCATGTCGACGTGGATCCAGTGGTTGCATCAGCAGTATGATAAGGTGTTGATGGAGACGGCCATTACGAATTGTACGAAGTAGAGACAGTCATCTTTCTCTCTCTGGGTATGTACGGTGTGTACAGCTTGTGGTATAATATACAGATCTCAGTCGAGGAATCGGGCATCATCGTCATACTGGAAAGTCATCTTCTCGTTCTGGGATTCGTCGGTCCGGCGCAGGACCTCGAGGGCGGCTTCGCGGATTTTGGACTTCGTTGTATCTGAGATGCGGTTCCAGATCTCTTCAGCCGACTCCTTGAAAGCGGGCAGTCCAGGCTCTTGCTTGCTCCCCGTGGCCATTCGGGACACTGTATGCGACCTCGCAATCTCTTCTTTGGGCGTTTTGATGTGGCTCTTGGCCTCGGTGATGGCGTCCCAGTCGGTTATGATGATCGGGAGACTGACGAAGTTTTTTGCGAGGATGTCCATGGTGTCGACGAAAGCTCGGACGTTGAGCAGAGCCAGGGATGGAGTCTGCCCTTCTCGGTAGTAGACATGCTTTTGTATCGATGGTCGCACTGTTTCCGGCGATGCTTGTGATGCCGAGTCTGGACTTCGAGCTTGCAACGAACAAAGAGCTGTTCGCTTGCACCTACCTTCCATTGTTTACAATTGTCTTGTCTTCACTTCTGGACAACACTCTTCCATCGACGGTGTCTGCGACTGGCTGATGTTGTAGGGAATACAGGCTTGTTCGCCGAAAGTCCCCAACAACAAAGCCTTATCAACACAACGTCGGCTGCAAGCAACGAAGCACTGCACTGGGCTTAGAAGACGTAGTAGACATGACAAGGTTGTCGAGCTGTTTCAACAACAAACTCCCACGCAAAGGTATCGTGGAGAGCAGATGCACTAATGCAAGGGCATGCCGTCATGGAATCTGATACCTTGCCCAACACAGTAAGAACGATCCAGGGACCGATCTGACACAGATCTGGGATCGATGGACCACTTCCTATTCGCTACATCAACCCATATTCATCGTGATGTCACGTTCATCATTCACTCCATCTTGCTCGTCAAATCGATGACGAGCTGGCTGGGAGATGCCTCTCGCGGAGGAGCGTGTCGTGTTCGTGACGTGGTTCGGAGTTGGAGCCATTGGAGTGGTATATTTAGTAGGTGTTTGATTCTCTTTACGTCGTAGCGAGACATACTTCTCGTCTATTGTCAGGACTTCGCATTTCAATCTTTTTCACAATGCCGCCCAAGGACAAGTACACCGACCCTGAACTTCGCGATGAAGTCAAGGAAGAACTCAAGCAGTCCGAGAAGGGCGGTGCGCCAGGCCAATGGTCTGCTGGCAAGGCTGTGAGTCCTAAGCAACTACATTGTCACCAGACAAGGCTAACAGTGTTTACTAGCAAATGATGGCCTCTGAGTACAAAAAACGCGGAGGCGACTACACAACCGACAAATCCCAAAAGGACGAGTCGCAACAAAACCTCTCCAACTGGGGCGACGAGGAGTGGCAAACCAAGGAAGGCTCCGGACACGCGAAGAAGGAAGATGGGACGGAGAAACGGTATCTGCCTAAGAAGGCGTGGGAACAGATGAGTGAGAAGGAGAAGGAGGAGACGGATCGGAAGAAGCAGGAGGAGAGTAAGGAGGGGAAGCAGTATGTTGAGAATACCGGGAAGGCGAAGGAGAGTCGGAAGAAGGCTAGTAAGGGGAAGGGGAATGGGGCGGAGAATGGGGATGGTGAAGACGAGGATCAGGATGAGGAAGACGATGACGATGACGATGACGATGAAGAGCTAGATGCTGCTGCCAAGGATGATGAGGACGAAGAAGAGTTCATCGATGACGGCGAGGCCAACGACGAGGACGACGAGGAAGACGAAGACGTCGAAGCCGAAGGCGAAGCCGACGCCGACGAGGGCGAAGACGACGCCAAACCCGGCGAAAAACGCAAACCCAAAAAGCAACAACCCAACGGCACGCCCAAGAAACAAAAATCCTCCTCCAACTCCAACTCCAACAAATCCAACGGCAAAACCATCGGCTCCAAACACATGGACGCCACCGAACCCGCGCCTCGCGGCTCCGCAGATCGTCTCCCCAAGAAAGGCCAGCACATCCAATGGAAGGCCATGCCGGGGTACGTCGATGGAGAGGTTGTCGAGGTTCTCACGCAAGGCAAGAATGTTGATGGGAAGTCTGTCAAGGCGTCCAAGGAGGATCCGAAGATTGTGTTGAAGTCGAGTTCGAGTGGGAAGATTTGTGTGCATAAGCCGGAGGCGTGTTTTTTTGAGGATTGAGATGTTGTGTGGATGGATGGAGGAGAGATGTAGAGTCTGTAGTGTACTGTGTTCTTGTAATATGGTTGAAGTGTTGTACAATATCAGATCTCTCAATATTGTGGTCGTAATTCCTTTTGTCCCTCGCGACATCACTTGGGGTTGGAAAAAAAAAAGCAATCCAGGGACGTTGACTCTGTGATCGCCACGTATTGTTGGTATTCTCACGCTTTGTTCCAACGCTTTCATAAAGTATATATATTAATCATTACAATCTCATGACAATCATGCCGTGTTCATGAGACTTGTCTCATTCCTCTTTCGTCTCCTTGCTCTCGCCATTCCCACTGTTGTTGCTTTCATCACTAACCCCTCGACTCTCCTCATCCCGGCGCTTGTCCTGCATGATATCAGGGGCGGGTGCAAACTTCGACTTGGCTCGGATGGATTTGCCCTTGTAGTAGAAGAGGAAGGGCATGGGGATGAAGAGCGCAGATAAGCACCCGAGGAACGTCATGCCCCAGTTGATGCCGATGCCTAGGGATCGTGTCAGTATGTCGACGTGCTGATGTTGTAATACTTAGGGAAGTGGGCTCACCATCAAACATGTAGGTTGCAAAGAGGGGAAAGACGGCGCCGAAGATGGATCTCATGAAGGTGTTTGCGGCCACGGCTGAGGCGGCGAACATCAAGTAGGCATCGATGATGTAGTTGAGGCAAGATAAGAAGACGGTGTAAATGCCGAATCCCAAGCAGAGACCGGCGAGCGTGGGAACGATCCAGGGGATGCTGTTTGTGAAGCCTGTCCAGCCGAACCAGAAGAGGCCGATCGTGAAGACAATGCCGCCGAACTGTGAGACTCAAATTAGCATGGGAGTATGTGATAGCATCAACAAGAAGCACAACTCACCATCATAATGGGCATTCTCCACTCTGGAACGGGGATGTTGTTGTTGGCAGCCAGCTTCCTCGCATATTTCGGCACGTCGATGCAAACAACGACAATAGCGATGGCGACTCCAACAATCATTCCGAAGTAAGGCAAGCCAGACACTCCCAGAGGCATGCCGTAGATGCGTTGGAAGACGATACCGTATGCCGTCAAATTCAGATACAGGATTCCGTAGAGCAGACTCATGTATAACGTGACCAGGAGAACGATAGGCTCGGTGAACAAGATCCTCAGAGGACGCATCAAGTTCTTGGTCGCCAGCTCCTTGAAGTCGACTTCTACTTCTTCCTGCTTGGCGTGGATTCCCCAGTTCCTGGTGGCCCTTCGAAGCTCCGCGGCTTTCGAGACCAGGATGACGGGGCCGTATGTCTCCTCCTGGAAGAGTAGTGCGGCCACTGCAGCTGCGAAACCCATGAATGCAGGGATGTAGGCTATACGCCGCTATTAGCATCCTACCGAGATTGTGCGTACATGACAAACTTACCACACCATCGCCAGCCTAGGTACGACTTGGCAATGAAGCCTCCCTATCTTGCGGTCAGTGTCTTGCGCGAGACTTCTCGTGAGGGAAACCACTGACAATGAAGGGAGCCATAAGCGGTCCCATGATGATCATGCCAGCGAACAGAGCCACAGCCAGACCACGGTATTGGTTATTGTACATGTCAGCGAAGACAGCAGCTACGAGCGTGAGTGGAGCGGAGCCGAAGAAGCCTACAACCGGGAATAAATTAGCGACTGCTCAAAACCCCTACGATCGAACGATTTGAAAGTGCGGTGCTCACCTGCGAAGAATCGGCATATTATGAGGGTTTGGTAGTCCTTCGCTACAGCCTGGAAATTGAAAAATCTCGTCAGTATCAACATCTTCGCCAACAGCCTTTGCTCTTCCACATACCACTCCGATGTTGAAGACACCAAATCCGAAAGCGGCAATGATGATTGGCAATCGTCGACCGTAAAGCTCACTCATGGGGGCAAAGATGATGGGGCCGAACGCATAGCCAAGAACGACTGTGGAAGTCATGTCAGCACTCAAAGTCCACCAGATCGCGTGTCCTGAACTAACAAAGCGATGTCGCCAACGTCACAACTTCTGCACCTTTGTGGAAGTGTCGCTCGATCTGCGAAATTGGTGAGCACGGAACGTTCGGGTGTCAAATGCTGGTCACTGACATATGAGTTTGCAGCAGACAAGATACTGGATGCGAAAGTGGCTGCCAGAGAGTCGAAAATGAGAATGGCAGAAATGATCAACTTCTTCTTAAGAGGCCAATTCTGAGCGTGCCGCAGGTCCTCGTGTCCATCGAATTCGACCACGTACTCTTCTCTGTCGGGGAGGGGCGGTGGGTACGGCTTGTTTCCGCCGAAAGATGGTAAAGGTGTGCCATCACTGGTCGTAACTTTCGTGCTACCGACTGTTTGCGAGTGCTGAAGACGGTCTAGTTGTTCTTAGTTCTCGACTCGTATTGTACGCTTCCAATCTACTCACGATCCTGCATTCGCTTCACTGCCGTGGGATGCCGGTCGAGGTAATGCATAAACTCATCCTCAAATCTTGTCGATGCCCTTGTAGCCACAGACGGTCGGTGACTTGCGTTGACGGCTCCAGTGCGTATTGACGAGCTTGATGAGGACGACACCGATTCGGCGCGTTCTGCTTGTTCTGTTCCTGCATTCTGCGTGTTCGTTCTCAGAGCTTCTGCCCGGCTCTGTCGGCGAGCCTCTAGCGGTCCATATTCCTTCTCGAATGTGTTGTTTGGGTCGTAGTCGTGGAATTGTTGCGGATCCGCATCGCGCTCGGCGTTCACAATGTCCTCGTCTTCGGTATTCATCTTGGTGGAATGCTCAAGCTGCCTCGAACAAGCTCAACGACGTCTGCTCGAGGATGGCGTGTGTATCAAGATCCTTCAATTCAGCTCTTCCCGTCCCTGCGTCTTCTGCCAAATCGAAAGCTGGGGTCAAAACAATGGGAAAAGGTCAGGAAAGCAACCCAGAGTTGAAAGTCTACCGCACGCCTACGCTCGCAAATGTGCGCCGTCCAATGGCTCTTATTAACAGAGCGCCAACTAGCTGACTCTGCATACATGTACCGTTTCGAGCTTCAAGCCTCTCGCCGGCGGATGACATAGAGTTTCACTCTACGTCACGGAGGGATTGAGCGAGCCGACGGAAACGTGCGGGCACGTACGGGCGTTGGACTGAGTGGGAGAAGCGCGTGCGCGAAATGGAGATACCTACGCAAGACGGAGACAAGCAGCCGCGCGGTCGTAGGGTTGCGGTCGGTCAGGATTGCGACTCTGTCGCCGAAGACCCTCATCGACTTGAAGGGCCCATCGAGGGCAGAGCCTCTCAGGCGTCGGGCGGGTAGCTTCGCTCACTCATCAAACATATCATCAGCTCCTACGAGAAGGACCTCGCTCGTCCAGACGGGCAGCCGCAAAAGCATAACGCCGGCAGCGGCTGAGACCTCGCTCTCCGTTGGATCGCAGTCGTTGGGGCAACTCGACCTACTAATATTCGAGCGAATCAATGGCAGTGTTTCTTGGCCCCTCTCTGGCACCAGGCGGTACGGCCGACCACAGCCTGTTTGGGCCATCGAAACGCAAGGTAGAGCCACGTCTTTGAACCTCGCGAAATCGTGGTTATTGTTTTCTGCGTCTGACAGTATAGGAACAGTACCAAATTGACGTTCCTGAACGGTATTGGCACGTGTCGTTCGTCCGTCCGGTTGGTTGTTGTGTTGTCGTCCGCGGCAACAGGAAAAAATTGGCCAAAGCCCGATGCGTCAGCGCTCAGTCATCTCGCTACAAAACTCCTCCATCACAGAAACCTCTCTCCCTCTGCACTAGTCCACGCATCTTCGGGCTATAAGGGGTCGTTTCATATTTCTGTACGGTCTCGGCCAACAGCCAAATACGGACTGAGCCGGGAGTCCACGGATAATGATCTGCCACGGTAATCAAGTTACCATGAAGAGAAAAACTCCCTACTCACTACTCAGGCTCAGTCAGATCACGTCGGGCGTACCTTACCATTTGCGTGCATAACAGAGTATCTGAACAGCTGGGTGACTAACGTTTCAGCTGCCCGTACAGCACGCTATTATCAAGACATGTCTGTGGTCGCATCCTTGCCTAAACGGGCCTAAGAGATCCTGCATGTGAGTGAATGTCAACGCGAAACCGATCCTGGATAATGCTCTATCAATTCCTCTGCCAAGTTCCTTGCTTCATACTTGGTTCTGCTAATCTATACGACAGTCCGAAGGTCTCGTACTCGCGCTCAACACGGCTACCAAGCTGGAGACTACTTCCTCCCAAAGGCCACAATCGATGTGCCATGCAGAGTTCCCGGCAAGGTAGGTGCAAACTCCTTGACTTTCGCCAGCATGATATTCCTCAGCCTCTGCCTCTCTTCCTCCGAGTAGTCCTTTGTCAAAGCAATCATGTGCGGCATCTACAGAAAGAAACCTCAAAGTCAGCACTCATATCAACCCCTTCTTACCCAAGAAAACAAACTCACCTTCGTGGTCAACAAGTCCAAGAAAGGCCCATACTCCTCCAGCGTCATCTCCACGCCCACCTCAGCACTCTCCACGTCCCTAAACCCAGCCTTCTCCAACTCCCCCTTGACCCCATCCGTCTCCATCCACACCTTCGGAATCCCCTCCATCGCCTTCGTCTCCGGCCGGATCTCCTCCACCAAACTCATAACATCCAACCACTGGGACCCCTTCCACGAAGACAACGCCAGCACACCATCTTTCGCCAGCACGCGCTTACTCTCGCTCAGACACTTCTGCGGATCCGGCGTCATGAAATAGACCCAACCCGCCGTGACGTGCGAGCGAGAGTCATCCGGGATCCCCTTCAGCTCCTGGGCATCTAGTACAGACGTCTCCACGCGCTTCCAGAGCGACTCCGGATCCGCGTCGACTTGCTCCTTCTTCTTGTTATCCACCTGCTCGATCATCGCCGGCGAGAAATCCGACGCACTCAGCACGCACTCGCTCGGGATCTTCGAGCCATAGTCTTCGATGACACGCGATATGATCGGTCCGGGGCCCGTGCCGTCTGCCCACGAAGAAGGCTGTTAGCCAGCCATGCTTTCTGCCTGCTGTCTCACATAAGGGGTGCTATGCTTCACACTTACTGTCGTGAACTCCTGTGGCGGTCGAGAAGGAGCGGAGTTCGTTGAGACGAGAGAGGAGCGCGCCGATGGGTTTGGCGCTGATGGTGACGGTGAGTTGCTGGTAGATTTTGGCCATTTCGGTCCAATCGGCACCGGTCTCTAGTGCTGATGATTAGTCTCTGTATGTGGCTATGTAATAGGTGAGGAAAGATCCATACGGTCCTGAATCTTTGGATTTGTTGTAGATGCCATCTTTCGATTGTTGGCCGCTGGACTTGTTGGTAGATGATTCAGAATCGTTCGAAGTCGTCTCAAGGGACTTGCTATCAATTTCATGCAGACTTTTAGAGTACGATGAGCAAGTCGACTGTTTATTCTAGTATTGACATATAAGAAAGCTGAGGGCTTGCAGCGCGGAGGCCATGAATTAAAGCTGAGCTGCCGGAGAGATTTGGTCTTCAGCAGCAACGTACTTCGGCAACTTTCGCCCCTGACATTCTCTCTACGCGAGGCTCACGAAACGCTCGCATGTGGAAGTCGCCGCGTTTAGTCACGGATGTGTGCGTGGTATGTCCGCCGATACGCTGCCTCGAGGGATGATAGGGCTAAGAGATCATGACTTGGTGGTGGACTTGGTCCAGGACACTTAAAACGCAATGACGAGCAATTCAGAAAGATCTCATGTTCCCAAGTCGATTTTGCTTTCTTCCCATATGGCTAAACAATATACACTGAGCACAGCGCCCCATGCTGTAGCTGTTTACCCAGCCTGAGGTAGGCTCATTCCATCGAACACACCCTTTAAACGTATTCCATTCTCCTCTTCTTAATAGTTCAGCTCGCCTGTTCCTTCTCCCTTATCGGCGTCCAGGTCTTCGTAACTGCGTAGACTACGCCCAACCACCGCCTCGTTGGGACCCATGGTAGCAGTACCGCCTTCCATCATTCCCATCATGCCAGGTCGTCCGCCGCTCATCGAGGGCATTCGGCCTCTGCCATTTCGTTGATAAGGCCCGGGCATTCGATATCCACCGTTCATGCCGTAGCTTCGGCCGTTGTTGCGCATGGGTCCAACTCCGACCATTGGTGGTTGACCACCCCACATGCCTGGAATTGCAACGGGCTGGCCTTGCGGGAATATCGGTGTCATGCCCGGGGGTTGGCCGCCTGTCATGCCAGGTGGCATCGAGAAGCCTATTGGGAATTGCTGGTTAAGCTGGAAGCCGCGCGGAGTGCCGGTGGGGACGTGGTTGTTCAGTGGGAAATGTCCGTTCGAGTTGGCATCGCTCCTGCTAGGAGCAATGTGAGCTGGATCAAGCACATACGTGTTGACCAGCTCCACTTCCGAACGCACACGCTCGTACCAGTCAGCATGGCGCTTCTCGACGTGCTTGCGCCAGAAGTCAACTCCCTTGAAGAGCTTTGTGCATTCGGGGACCTTGCAGCGAAACTTATTCACGTCTTCTTGCGACACAAACTGACACACGTTGTTAGCTGCGGCCAAATGAAGTCGCACTGAATTTTTACTAACCTTGCTCAGCTCTTTCTCGACGCCCTCTTCCAATGGTGTGCCACCCAACTTGCGCAGATTAACGTTGTCAGGTTCCAGAATCTGGAGCACCTTCTCTTCGAAGGTCTTGACCCAGTTGTAAGCCCGCTGAAGTTGCTGTGTGGTTTTGGTGTTCGGCTTCATCAACGACTTCTTCTCCTCGACCGGGCTTTCTGGTTCCATGGCTTCCTCCGTGTCCTCAGTCTTGATATCTGTCCCCTTCTTCCTCAGTGGGAATGCCTCACCTGAAGCACTTGCCCGAGCAGTCTCCTTTGCAGCCGAGGTAAGACTGGCACGAGGACGACGCAAATGCCCACCTGGACACTTGCGCTGCAGCTCATGCACCGAGTCGGACTCGAAGACGCAGAAGAAGCAGAAGTTGTAGACTCTGCGCAGATACTCGACAAGCAAGTCGAGTTTCTTTTTCTTGATCAAGAGCTCTTCGTCGTCGGTCTCGTCTTCATCGACCACGCCTTCCTCCTCCTCGCCTTCTTCAGCCTCAGCATCCATCGCATCTGGGTCCTTTGCGGGATGCGAAGGCTCCACTGCTTTCAACAAGCCACGTTCAGACAGGTCGTGAACTCGCTCTTCGATCTTGGCAACACCAAAGAACTCGTCGCCAAGTTCGTTGTCAAGCTTGCGGACGAGTCTCGTGGCGAGTTCGAGGTCGCGAGCCACGCGCTCAGGGGCAGAAAACAGATCCCACAAAGCCTTCTTCCTGGGCGCATCTGGTGGGCGATGCACACCGCAGTGCACTGTAAAGTTTCCACGCTCGGGATCCTCTATCGTCTTGCCATTTATCTTTTCGAGCGCTTTCTCGCTCGTACTCAACAGTCCACTTGGCAAATCGGATTTCAGAGCCTCGCCTTCTTCTCCTTCTTCGCCGTCTTCACCTCGAGAAATAGTCATTTCCTGGTCGTTTTGCTCTGGCTCTGAGCTGAGGATAATCCAGCCCATGCGATGACACTTCTTCAGTGGATTGGGGTCGGATAGAGAGAGATGCTTGAAACCTCCCTCCTCATCGCCCAGATGCTCCTTTGCGAAAGACTCAAACTTGTCGCGTGTCACGGTAGGTGCAATCGTCTTAATCAACAGGGTAGGCTGCGTAGCGGCAGGGTCACGCAAATCGCCTCCTTTGGATGGGAGTAAATCTCCAACACCTAGCACCTCCGCCGCAGCCGAAGTTTCTCCCTCCTCGCGTTCAAGAATGCCACCCAGGCCGTTGGACTCGGACTTGTAAATGCCCTCGAGAGTGAACTCGTCGAAGACACCAGTCGTCAGATCAGATTCCCACTGCGCGAACAAGCCCTTGCGATACTCCATCAGCTTGCGCCTGAACGGTTCCCGGACTTCAGGGACATAGCGTTCCCGGAACCAGTCTTCGTTCTTGTGCAAACGGACGAACGTCTGCGCCTGAGACTTCTGCAGATTCTCCTTGTACTGGTCGTATGCAGCTTGTATCTTGGGTCTCTCAGCCTCACGATCCTCTCGCGACTCGCGCTCACCTCTCATCCGTGGTGGCGGACGTCCGGTCTTCAAGCGCTCCTTTTCCTCTTTCACACGCTGCTCTACACGCCACCATTCTGCAAACCACGTAAACCCAACCTGGAAGTCGAGTTTCATCGGATCAGGAAGGGGGTTGACAGTGATTGGAGGCTGATCCTGACCCGGCACATAGCGATCGATGGCCTGAGGTGACGACCGTCGCCGTTGATGGGGTTCATCGCGCCCACGAGAATACGCGTAGTCATCTCGAACTCGGTCGGGCTGGTATCGGTCGATCTGGGCGGGCGAGCGGGAACGCCTTCGGTCACGATCGGTTCCGCGTCGACGATCTGCGCGCGTTAGTAGTGGAAGAGTGTCCGTCCAGTATTGCGACCCACCTGGTGAGCGACGTCTATCACGGTATGCCTCGGCAGATCGATAGTCGTCCCGCTCGCGCACAGGCCTTGAGCCTGTCATCAGGTCAGGACTGCGGGCATCGTCGTAGTCGTCCATGGCGGGCAAATCGAGGAGGCTGGGGTTGTGGTCTCCGGCAGGTGATTGTTTACGGCGGCTCCATCAAGCACAACGAGCAAACGGACGGGCCGTCAGTTCAAGGCGCAGATATATTGTGTTGTGTTGAGGTCTTGCTGTATCGATGTGGTGCCGTCGAGATACTCAGCCGCGAGTCGGCGCGGGAGGGCGATTGACTGTGTACCAGGCGGGCATAGTTAGGTAAGCTCAATCAAAGAAGAAGTAGAAGGTGAGGAACAAGAAGGGCGTGGCAGAATACAATGGCACAAGAGGGGCAGGGCAATGGGGAGGTCGAGAGGGCGAGCTGCAACGGGCTCGCAACAGGGCGGCGGGAGAAACGAAGGTGGGCATGGCGGCGGCGGGTGGGGCGCGGAGAGCGACTCCGCAACAAGAGGAATGAAAGGGGCCATACGAACAATAAGGATGGGCGCGCGTGAGGGCGACGCTGCTGGCGGGAGACGGGGCAGCTGAGAGGTGAAAGGACGACGGCGAGGTCGAGCAGCTGGCCCTGGGGTGGAGTGGAAACGGCGCTAGCGAGCTGCTCGGTCCGCCTCCACTCGGCGGAGATCCACACGTGGTCTGCCAATGGCTTCGACTCCGATGTCAGAACAAGAAAGATACAAAGCGTCTGTAGGTACAGCATCAGTCAAATCTTGAATTAATTGCTGATTGAGATATTTAGCACCATGACGACCTACATCCCCTCCCTCACCCTCCCGGCGTTCGTCTTCGAACAGCCCGCCGCGGCCATCCTCCTCCCCATAGCTGCTGGTACAGCAGTCGGTTTCTCCATCTCGCCCAAGGAGACTCAGAAGACATATCTTGATCTGCGCCAACCACCTCTCAGACCACCACCATGGGTATTCGGCCCAGTGTGGACTGCGTTATATGGAGCGATGGGATATGCGGCATATCGTGCTTGGACAACTGGCATGAATAGCTTCGACGCGAAGAAGGTCGTTCTTGCAAAGGTGGGACAATTGATGGCAGCGCTCTCTCATGGCTATCAACTGACTCTTGATAGCACGGCGCAACACTTTACACTATCCAGCTTGCCCTGAACCTGATCTGGACGCCCCTCTTCTTCGGCTTCAAGCGTCCCATCGAAGCTTCTGTCGACATCGTTGCGTTGACGGGTGTTACTGGATACCTGGCCTACATCTGGGGTCAGGTCGACGAGGTTTCTGGGTGGTTTCTGGCACCATACCTCGCATGGCTTGGCTTCGCCAACTATCTGTGCATCGGAGCTGGTTACCTCAACGGCTGGTCTTTTACCGACAAGGAGAAATCGCTGTCTGAAAAGCCAAAGAACAACTGAAGAGCAGACGAAAGCCTTTCGATTCGGTGACTGTATGAATGGGACAATAGCTAGGCGTTGCTGGTTCGATACCTCACTCTGTACAGGCTGTAATGAATCCAAACATCACACCACGATTAGCTTGGCCGTACTCATGGTCTCTGTTCCAGCCAACGACATCCAGGTTCTTGCTGCGGACTAATCTCATGAGAAGACATGGCGGCGCAAATGCGGAGATGGGCCAGAGTAGCAAGCAAACATTCACACATCATGTCACTAAGCATCTGGAGTGGCTGCATCTGTGACACCTCAAGGCGTCGTCCAATGCAACACCAAGAGGTCTGTTTTAAGGACGCAGCTGTCAAAAAGGGTACTTTCCAGCCCGTACGACTTGCCACGCAATCGTCGATGTCCCAGCAGAGCACAGTCGAGGCGATGCAGAATTGACTTGAAACGTCCATCGCTACAATGTAAGTGGTAACAGAACAAAAGAACCAGCATGCTAACCTCGCAGCGACGGGGAAAAGCGGCTGGTTTTGATGCAAGTGGTCCCATTTGCCTGAATGAACCATCCCGGTGCATTGTCCATTCATGCACTGGGGCTGAAACGGACGCAATGCGTATTGGCCCGATACATCGACCATGTCGGCTTCAAGTATCTAGGCCTGCACCTTGCCGTCGCTGTTCATGCAGCAGGAACAGTGTGATAAGTGACAGGACGCACATCGACTGCGGCGGCCTCATCGATGCACCACCACGGCGCAGCGAGCATCAGAAACGTGCCTCAGCATGGATCAATAATTAGCAAGAGGCCGCCCTTTGCGGGGCATTGATGCGCAGCAGACAGTGGGCAGATGCACTTCGTAGTACGAAGGGCGAAGGTGTGAAGCTGCATCACAGGCGGCCTCCCGCGACTCCATCGACCGCTCATTGGCCCTTCTCAGCGCGCCCCATGCAAGCACTGCAAGCCTAGCGACAGTGGTCGGACAGTTGCCTTCGTCTTACAGTCGATACGGTCATACACTTCACTTTGTGTGCAATGCGAACCCGCCGACCTTGCGAAGTCTCCACGAAGCCTCACTTCCCTCTTCGTCATGCGCACCGGCATAAACTCTCGTCTTGAAGCGGTCCGGTCCTGACCATTCTCCTTCCCAGATCCCAGCCTTCAGCCTGTCGACTTTCTGTTTCACTTTCGGCCCCAAGTCCTCTGCCATCGTTTCCTAGTATGAGGACACCGACTTAGAGAGAGGTCATATATCTATTGGGCTCGGCTTCCTTCGCTTCTCAAGCCTCACCATCCCCGGCCTCACATTCACTGGCTGGCAGTGTCGAAAGGTAATTCTACATCACACTCCATTGAGACAACAACCTACGATTGAAGTGGCAGTTCAATCTGAACCCACGATGCCTGGCGCGACGGCTTGCGGCTGGTGGAGTGACTTGTTTGGAGTACATGGCTGACCGGTCGCAGGGTATTCAGCCCAACATGGCTCAATTCGGCAGCGATGGCTACAACTATTATTCGGGCCAGGTAAATATTCTTTCTCCAGAGTTCACGGGGCATTGGATATCTGACATCGCATCGCAGGGCTTTCAAGGCTTCGACCCAAACCTCATGCCAGACTTCAACAATATGGCGGCGCAGCAGCAGCCTTTCACGCATAGGGCTTCCGACCCGCTGGCATATATGCACATGCAGTACAACGAGCTTGCCCGTGCGGGTCGGGATATGCCAGTTCACCACCTCACCAAGCCTGAAGACAATATGCCATGGAATGGCCAATTTCGGGATGGCGTGCAGCAACAACATCAGCAGTTTGATCCGCGTGCGTGGCAAGGCAACGTAAACGAGCGAGGGGCGAAAACCGAGCCCGTGCCAAATCAACAGACCTATATCGGACGGATTGGCTCTCAAAAAAGCTCTGATGTTTCCGATTCAGCCTACGCGTCCTTGCCCACGTCCAGCGTACCTGTGGAGAACTACAATTCGAACAAGCAAGAACTAGAGCAGGACTTCCAATCGCCCTGCTTCGACACACTCAAATCTGAACACGGCAGCGAGGTTCATCTAGCAATCAGTGCACCGGATCCGCCTCGAAGTGTCAAGTCCGAGGGACATCACTTGACGAGAGACAGCAGGAGAAGGGTACAACTGGTACCATGTTCGTGGTGTGGTAAACAACCCAAAAATCTCTCAGACGCAAAGTATGTAACTGGCAGCTATGACACCGTGGTACAAGGCATATCCATTGACAAATGAAACAGGAAGCACTCGCTCACGCACGTCAAACCCCATCTTTGCGAAGAACCAAATTGCGAGCGCACAAAGGGGTTTGCTACGATTAACGATCTGGAACGACACAAGAAGAGTGTACACAGTCTTCTGCCGTCTGTTGGTTCGGCGGCAGGTTATATCTGCGCGGCGTGCCCGGTGCCTGACGGTGGTAGCCAAAGGAAGTTTTGGCCTCGAAGGGATAACTTCAAGGCGCATATCAAGCGCAAGCATCCCAAATACCACGAAGGCCAGCTGATTGAGGCGTAAGTATTGTAAGGCTTGCTCTATCACTCATCGCTAACTTGAAAACAGATCAAAACACGATAGGAGACCAGACGACGCTCGTACAGTAGAAGAAGACAACAAGTCCGTTCGCTCAGCGATGCAATCTTCCCGTCGTTCACAAGGCGACTACAACGAGCCTCAAAAATACCAGATGTCCCCTAACCTATCTCGTACTATCCCTGATCAGCCTGACTTCGGGAACAACATCTTTCCGGACTCTGCCATCGACATGCAACAGGACAACTTCGCTGGTATGGGCGAGCATGCTACAGACTCGAGTATGACTTTTCCACAATATTCTATGGGCTCAACAGATTCAACTGCTGCTGATGGGTTTGATCTACTTTCCAACAACAACAGCAGCAGCTGTAGTGGCTTTAGCATGTCGACATCGCCGTCCAAGAAACCGAAACTCAACCGAGAGACACTCCCATACAGACACAACCCCAATCCCGTCTTCCAGATCACGGGCCCGGAGCACAGCACAGTATCTTTTGCTAGCAATACGCAATCTACAGCAGCATCGTCCACCGTCCAGGGCGAATTCAAATGCCCCAAATGCGACAAAGTCAAGCGACGGGACTGCGATCTGAAGTAAGCCTTCACACCCATCATATCACGTTTCCTACTAACACTACCCTCTTCCTCCAGAAAACACATGAAACGCCACACGCGCCCCTACGGCTGCACATTCCCCTCGTGCCACAAGAAATTCGGCTCCCGCAACGACTGGAAACGCCACGAAAGCTCCCAGCACTTCCTCCACGAAATGTACAAATGCGAAGCCCCCCGCCACGACGGCACGCCCTGCACCCGTCGCCCGTTCCGCGATATCGAAGCTCTGAAGAAACATCTCCGCGGCGACGATCACCGTCTGCAGTGCACCGACGACGAGATCCTCGCAGAGTGCAAACGATACCTTCTCGGTCGCGAGGGTCATGAGAGGTTCTGGTGCGGCTTCTGCCAGCGCCTCGTGTCGCAAGAGAAGGCTCTGCAGAATGCTTGGGACGCGCGGTTCAAGCATATCGGGGATCACTTCGATAAGGAGGGCAAGGATAGTGGGGATTGGGTGTGTATTGAGGAGAATAAAGCGAAGAGGTTCATCGTTCCGGTGGAGGATGGGAAGGGGAATGGGAAGAGGAGGGGGAGTTATCGGAAGGATGGGGAGCAAGAGGAGGAGGCGGAGTTGCCGGTTTTCAATCCGACGGGTGGGAGTGGGTTTGGGGGGATGGGGGAGTATGAGCGGGGATTTGTTGGGTTTGTTGGGGAGCGTCAAGGGCTGAAGAGGAAGTGTTCGGCTATGGAGCTTGATGCGGATGGGGAGAGTGATTATGAGATGAATTGAACATGACTGGCAGATTGGTTTCTGATGTATCAAGGCCTTGGTGTAGAATGTTCTCCTGGAGAAGGGGCGAGGTGACGGCCGCGGAGATTGAAGTGTTCCATACTGTGCGATTAAGATGCTACCTATGTTATCTTGAAGTACATCGATACTGACCATAGTCCTGTTGATCGTAAGCGCATACCAGTCCGCAAGAACCACACTATCCCCTCCATCCACACTCTCTCCCTCAATATGCCCTCATCGTGCTTTTCGTCGTCCACGTCCCAGTACTCGTATCCAGCACCGTAGGCACCTCAGTACTCAAAGCCACACTCCCATTGACCGCACTCAAACTCTTCGTCAACGTCGGCAAACCCCCCAGAATAGCACTATTATCCTCGGCCTCGACACTGACATACAACGCCTGCTCCTCCACAATCGGATCCGTCTGCCCCTCCCCAAACAGACTCCCCTCATCACTCGTCCCAGAAGCACTGTCCTCCCCAGCCTTGAGCAGAGCCAAAAGACTAAAATGTCCCCCGACCACAGGCCTCGCGAGGAATTGTACGACGTCCGGCGAGCTCGGCCAGGAACCCGTTCCAATTGTTTCGTGGAGATCCGTCAACGGGAGGTTGGTCGACGTATTATTTAGCCAGTACGCCAATGAATTGACGAAGAGCCTCCGCGTGGAAGGGGAGCAGGTGGCGGCCGTCCACATCTCCCAGTCGCTCTTGATGTAGCTGTGTCTGCTGTCCAGGGGCACGCCGTATATCTGGGAGACGGTTGGGTAGAATTTGCTTTGCATGTCGTAGATTTCGTCGGGGATGAGGCCGAGGTTGAGGAGTTTGTCGGGGTAGGTGTTGTATAGCAGGCCCCAGGATGAGCGGAGTTGGTAGGCTAGGAGGGTATGTGTTCCTGAGGGGTCGATTGCGTATTCGGTCCATCGTTGGAAGTAGGTTGTTGTGATGTTTTCGTAGATATCGGCGGCGGTGGTTCTCCCAACTACTTCGCTGATTAGAGATATTGCTTTCAGGCCGATGATGCCTTTGATTGCGAGGTTGGTTTGGTTTGTGAGTGTGCCTGCGAAGTCGTCGATGCTTAGCTGGCTTTTGGGGATGAGGGAGTAGTCAATGAGGTATGTTGCCCATTGCTGCATGATTGGGAAGTGTGCCTCGAGAAAATGGGCGTTACCGCTGAACTTGTAATAAGCGTATGACATGATGAGCATATTGCCACACTCTTCCACTGGCATCGGCTCGTCGTCTCCAGCGATATGGCCTGTGCCGTTGGGAAAGGCTGTTCCAAGGTCGTGTATAGCCTAGCTATTGGGGTAGAAGCCAGCTTCTTGATTGAGGTAGAGAGGCTCGACCAAGAATCTGATCAACTCTGGGTACGTGTAGAGGAAGAAGGGCATCGCGGGATACATTACGTCGATTGTGTTCATGTTGCCATTGCTAGAGATTTCTTTCTGGAACATAAAGGGCTCGCTTTGATGCGTTGAGAAAGACTCGTTGCATGTAGGAGGTGGCGGTGCGGTGAGAATGTATGCGCCCATGACCTGGCGAGCTGACAAAGCTACGATGGCGTAGTAGCTGTCCGCCTCCGAGATGTCAGGTACCGCGATGCCAGAGGAGTTGTTCGCGTCCAGGAAGCCATACGCCGTGGCAGGATCGAACGTGTAATCCTGTCCAAATTGATCGGTGGCATTCACCGGCTCTCTTGTAACATTTGCGGAAGGAGGGTTGCCATCAGGGAAATGGAGAACGGCTGTGTTGTCTTGGTAGTAACGATCCACATCCTCCCGAAGCTGAGCCTCAAATGCTGAGCCTTTGGCAGAAGCAGTCGCAAAGTCCGCGTAGTGGAAGTTGACCATCTGAAGCATACCGCCATAGCAACCCATCCACCATGGCTCAAGCTTGGAGAGACCATTTGTGCCCAGATACTGCGCTGTGGGACTTTGCATGCTTCCGACTGTATAGAGTACACTGCCGTTGTATCTGAGATCCATATCATGGGCAAAGGCGAAGACAGGCTCCCGGTCAGTCGAGCTGCGAAACGTCTGATCTGCCAGGCGTGAGAGCGTATTGTTCGTCAGATAACGATCCCTCAGATCCACACTGTATCCCGACTGCCATGTGAAGACATGTCCAGTACCAGACGTGCTGGTGTACGTGAATGTACCCCATAGTGGAAAGTCTTTTTCACTCTCGCCCGCGAAGACCTGTTCGTCGGGAGCGATCTGCGCTATCCAGCTGATCAACGCGTGTGCAGGGGTAACATTACTTGGTGATCCAGTGATATTGCAATCGAAGCAGTTGGGTTCGATCGCCCAGTTCAGATTGTATTCTCCATCTGGATCGATCCATGCACCGTTGACGTCGGATTAGAACTTTACCGAGTGTGCTTGGCCATCCAACGTGTGGAACTCGGTGTACAGGTAGCTTAGAGGGATGCTCGTACGGCAGAGGTCTTGGGGGATGACGGGGGAGAAGAAACAGGCGGTAAGTTCGACCGGTCCAGCAATGAAGGTGAAGTTGCTCCACTGACTATCGTAGTTGACTTTAGTCGGCAGTGCTCTGGACAGGTTCGCTCGAGCTGGGAAAGCTTGGAAACCATTCCCCAGGTACTCATAGCTGACATTGTCCACGGTGATAATGCCTTCCCAACCCAGACCTTCCCCATTGAAGAATATTATGTTGTCAAGAGTCCCCAGTCCCCTCGTAGTCGTCCAAGCGTTTGTGTACGGTGATCTCACCGCGAGCGGAATTGCCGGCGGCTTGGCTGGAGAGTAAATTGGAATACCATCGGTAGGACCAGATATAATTTGGGTCCTGGTGAAACGTGTAAAGAGCAGGTATATATGCAAGATCGCGAGCGTAGCCATGGGACGTTATTCTCCGCGAGTACTGCAGGCAGGAGGAAGTTCTCGAAAGACGTGCTTTCTGAATGTACACAGGAGATATTTGAAGCAGCACTCACCTTCACCGACATCTCGAATGCCAGTCGTACGCGACAAGAACTGTCAATGCTGCAGTTCAGTCCATGTTGACGATGTGACGAAGCATGCTGTCAAGCAGCCACAGAAAGCGCCTCCGTCTACACAAGGGCCTCTTCAGCAGAAGAAACGGGGACGAAACGCACAGCTCCCTGACAGATATAACTTGCAGTGGGAATCAAAGGGCGGACAACTGCAGCGTCACCAGACGAGCAGGAGTTGTACAGTTGTACGAGTGTTGAGGTACGGAATTCAAACGAGAATGGGCCGCAGTCGACGCGTGACGTTGGAAGAGAGTTCTTGGCAGCTGCAACGGCCAATCAATATTTAGGTAACGATCAATGAACTCTAATGCGGGGCCCGAGTCCGACGTCAGTTTCACTTTCACATGCCGCCGCTGACCTCGGTCTATCAGCTGCATCGCTCTGCCGCGTGCCAGCAGCCGCAGACTCATTCTCATTCCCTTCACGCCTCTGCCATCTTGAAATCGTGCAGTCTCTTTCACCACTTCCCAATACCGACACTTATGAACAGATCAGTCCAGTAAAATCCCACCCCCGTGTCGCCAGTCGACACCCACCACCCCCCGCCATGGCCGACACGTACAAGCAGCTGCAGGTAATGCTCCATTAGCTACGGGGCAATATGGAATGCTGAGACAGTAGCACCCAGGCCTCCTTTGAGCGCATCATTCTCGACCCCAAGTACAAACAGCCCCTCATCCTCCTCAAAGCCATCCGCAATGGCGCCGTCTATGGCACAAAAGTGCGCTTCCCCCACGCGCTGGTCATGATCTTCCTCTTCCGGTCCGGCACCATCCAAGAGAAGGTCAAGATGGTCTTCAGAGCAACGCGGCAACACGCCATGAACCTCGCCAAGTTCGCCCTCCTATACAAGAGCAGCATGCTGGCGTTGCGCAACGTCAACGGGAAAGAGCAGCCCATACACAGCTTCCTCGCGGGGCTCTTCGGCGGATACTGGGTCTTTGGCCAGTCGTCGAGTAGCGTCAACCAGCAGATCGTCATCTACGTGTTTGCGCGCGTGGTGCTGGCGTTGGCCAAGCTGGCAGTCCAGCCACCCGGAGACAACGCGCTCGTGGGCAGCCATTACGGAGGCCACGGCGGTATCGGGGTCTTCAAACTGTCCGAGGACCAAGTCAAGACGATACAAAAATATGCCTGGCCCGCGTTCGCCAGTATCAGCTGGGCCGGCGTCATGTGGTTGTTCGAGGGATACCCCGAAACACTGCAGCCCAGTCTGCGCAGCAGCATGACTTATATGTACGTCGACGTCTCGTTCAGTCCTGTTTTTGAGCAGAAAGAGCGGAACCCTACGCTTCGTCATCCCCGTACACATACTACTGACACAGGAGCTGACGAGCAATCTTCCCTTCTCCGTAGATATGCCAACTCGGAAAAATGGGACTCGTCGAGGAATTTCCTCTGGCACAACAAATGATCATCGAGAGACACCTTATTCTATTCACCCTCCTTCCTGCATAGCGCGGCTTTTTTTTGTATTTGGGCCATGTCACGACTTGTCAGGAGGATATGCAAGCTGTACATGTAGCATGCGTTTTGTGTTTTTGAACGGCCGTTGGATATCACGAGCGAGATGAACAACAGAGAGAGAACACGGATGAACCGCTGACGTGAGCGATTACAGCTTCGCGAACTCAAACTATTGGAATAGTCTGGACACGTACATCTGGCAGTACAGTCAGGTTCCACTGCCGTCACCACCGATCCCTGGAGCGGCGCCGTAGAAGCTGAGCAGCAGCCTGATTTAACGACGTGATAGACTAGACGGGCTAGACGGGCGTTTCAGGGAAGGTTGCAATGTTTACCAAGCGGACGCTGGGGGTGGTACACTTGTTTGGTTTGACAGGGCAGTGGAGATAGAACGAGTACTAGGAATGCACTCAGGGGCTTCGAATGTGTTTCGATTGATTCTTTCGAACCCTCGTCGTTCTCTTTACGCGGCTAAAGTGAAGGGCTTACAGCCATCCTCTCTCTACGGTCAGAAGCGACCAAGCTCACGATGGCAGCTCGAGTTGTTGATATGCCTAGAGCCTCTCTCCGTTTGGACGAGAACGCCCCTACCAACCAGCGTGACCACCCGTGTTCTGGAGACCAGGGTCACCAGCGAAGTGCTCCTCTGTATTGTTTTCGCCCCATCCACCGCCCCCACCTCCACCTCCGCCAGCATTGTTGTTGTCGCCCCATCCGTCGTCGCCGCCTCCCGCGTTGTTGTTATTACCCCATCCGCCCCCACCGCCTCTGCTCGACTTCTTCTCATCTGCACCCCATGCATCTCCGCCGCCACCTCCGTTATTGTTGTTGCCGCCCCAGCCACCTTGATTGTCGTTCTTGTTCTGAGTTCCTCCCCACTGACTGGCAGAATCGCTCGGCTTGACCTCATCGTTCCCACCATCCGCCCAGCCACCACCACCACCTCCTCCACCAGCCTTCTTACCCCAAGCATCATCTTTCTTCGACGCAGCTCTCGAAGCCGGCTTAGCAGAGCCTCTCCCACCCCCCGTCATCCTCATCTTCATCATATTCGCCACCAACTCATCCTTCGGCATATTCATCAACCCCTCCTTCTCCGCCTCCACAATCGCCCTCGGCACATCCCCCATATCAACCTTCCGCTTCAGAATCTTCTCCAGCGCCGCTTTGCTCCGGTACTTGAACGTGAAGATCGCGTAAGGCTTCTGCATCGTGTCCAGGTACTCCGGTCGATACGTCTGATGGGTGTAGTTGGCGCCCCGGCCGGCTTGCACGCCGTAGTTGACGCTGCTGGCTTTTCCGGACATGGCGACGGGGGGTGCGAGGGCGGGATATACGTATGGCTCGCGGGGTTTGGCGCGTGGTTTTGCGGCGTCGTCTTGGGTTTTGTCCCAGTCGGCCCAGTAGGGTTTGATGACGGGTTCGCAGATCGTGGACGCATCGCCTTTGGGGTTTCGTCGGCGGGAGGGGTGATTGCTGGCGGCTTTCGAGCCTCCCCAGCCGTCGTTGTTGTTCTGTGCATTCGACTTGTTGTCGTTTTGTGCTCCCCAACCGTCACCACCGCCGCCTCCACCGCCGTTGTTCCAAGTTTGGACTTTACTCTTGGCTGATTGGGACTTGTTTCCATCATCGCCGCCACCGCCCCAGTTGTCGCCTGCCCCATTATTGTCGTTGTTGTTCGTCCAACCTTGAATCTGGGTCTTACTTCGCGAGCGATTGTTGTCCGAGTGTTTTGAGGCGCTTTGCTGGCCCCAAGCATCGTTGCCTTTATTGTCATCCTGGTTGTTGTCGCCCCATGCATCTCTATTCGACCTGTTCGATTTGGCATCATGCCAGCCGCCACCATTGTTACTCTGCTGATCGTTGTCCCAGTTGTTGTTGCCTTGGTTTTTCTCGCGCGCTGCGTCTGCCTGTCGGTCGAGCTCGTCCACAGGCGCTCCTGGTGCCCATCCACCGTTGCCTTGGTTGTTGTTGTTCCAGGAACTTTGCCGGTTTTGATTTTGTTGACGACCACCTCTCTGCATTTGAGCTCTCTTCATGGCAGACAGACGTCCACCAGTCTCGCCTTGACCAACTTCTTGCCAGCCCTGATCTTGTCCAGCGCTCGGATGGCCGCTTTGCGCATTGGGAGATGGAACACTGTACTGCTGAAGCCGTGGATCGCGCCAATGTTGAAATTGCGGATGGCTCATTGGAACGAGCCTCCTCTCCAATACCACGTAGTCTCGTGCGAAGTTCCACTCAGCCTCAGACATCCGATTCATTCGAGTGACAAGCGAGGACCACAAAGCATTGCTTTCATCTTGCAGAGTACTCAACGCCTGCTCCTTCGCACGCGCAGCCTTCACAGCCACCAGGTGTACTTCCGGATCGTGACGGTTCACTTGTGCCTCCTGTTGCAACTGACCGAGCTTTTGGGTCTCCTCGAATTGCAGACGCAACACTACATCGATTTGTTGACAAAGCTCTTGGATGAAATTGAATCCTTCTGGAACTGGATTGTGTCTGTTTCGAGGAGTCAGCTGCGCACTAGGTGGATAGACGAATCTCTCCATCGGCGGTGGCGGCGGCGGCGGCGGCTCGGGCATCTGCTGAGGGAGTCTTGGATCAAATCTACGCCTCTGATGAAAATCGTAACCCCCCATTGGCGATACGACTGGATAATGACCTGCGGCTGTCCGGGGACGTGGATCGTGGTAAGCATCTCCATACTCGTTCAGTGGGGGCGCTCTGTCAGCGCGTCCACCATGCACAGTGTAAGGTCTTGGCTCGAGACGATCGTCTCTGTATGTCCTGCCATCGTATTAGTACACTGTCCCCGTGCGCAGCTGAGATTATGTCTCACCGGTAGTCAGGCAAGGGCCTTGGATCTCTGTCATAACGTGGAGTATACGCTGGGTAGCCAGGACGGTCGCCGGCACCATCGAAGAGACCAAACATACCACCGAAGCTGTCCCCGGCTTCGGCTTCTTTCTTGGACGGAGCTTTCAAAGGTGCTTTTGAAGGGGCCTTCGAGGGCGCCTTGGAAGCCGCCTTTTCGGCAGGGTCTGCTTTGTAGAGAGTAGCTGAAGGGATTGGTTGAGGTCCAATGGGTGCTCCAGCTGTGTCCGTCAAATATTCTGTGCTGCCATCGACACGGCCACCTTTACAGCGAAGGAGGACAACCTCGATGGTGCCGACATTCTTGGTGAAGTTCGCATTGACATTCGGTGCCATGTCCGCATTTGCTAACAGTGTGAGCGTGAGCGTGCCTTGTTGAAGATTGTGAGTGCATCTTACCTGTTCCGAGATTGGAGAAAGTCCATTCTCGAGCAATAAACTGGCCCTCAGATGTCTTCTCCTCCCTCTGGCGTAGTTTGAAGTCCACTTCATACTCGCTGGTGCTCATTCCAGGACATGGAGTCTGGAGCTTTTGGCGGTTGCGGTTACACTGGTATTGGCCGTCGATGAAGAGATAAGCCGCCAGCCCGGGTGCGATGTATCCGTTGCTCGTGATGTGGACTTGGAATGGTATGTCGGACTCAGGCACCGCCACAAATGCCTCGACGCCGCCATCGGTGTAGCGATGACCGTACTCCTTGAGTTTGGTGTTGCTGGGACCCAGCTCGAGGGAGCAGGTCACCTGTTTGAGCGTAGGCATGATAGCCCGATGGTGTGTCGCTTGTAGTGGTGTGGTCTCTTAATGGGTCATGGTGCCGAGTTGGTTGGCAAGTGGAAGCAGCAAGAAGTGGAAAGTTGCTGGCGGGTGGGAAATATTGAAGTGGAATTGTGGCAGCGTTTGCGATGCGGGACACATACAAACAAACGTGCCGATTGATTCACTTACTAGGGAAGGCACATGTTTCTGCATCCCATTCAGGTCGCGCTCTTTCCCGATTTAGCACACGCGTTCAGGAGTATGTCGCCTTCAGGTCTTTAGCCATACCTCACCTGGGTACAGACTTGCTTCTATCTTCCATTTAGATGGACTTTCTCTCCAAGACCTTGTTGGCGCAGTTGACAATGAGATGAGAACGGACTTGATGGAAATAGGCCTAGATGATGCGATGCGTCTGTGCTCGAGAAGACTTTGGCCGGCGGATTCGCGCCTACGATCCTCTCTCCTAACAAAGACTCTCGCCATTTGCAACAAGATGGCCATGATACGGGACGGAAAAAAAGAGGTGACGATGAAGAAGTGCTACAACGCACCGGCAGGACAGCGGCAATGTGTCAGACAGACGCTGTGGCCCACTGACTCCGTCACATGCCAGCCACTTGCGTGGACCCTGACGAGCTTTGCAGAGCAGCTGCAGCTGCCAACGCGAGAGCTTCCACCCACGACGAGACGCGGTATGCGCTGCTGCTGCTGCTGAGTTCCGCCTTTGTCATACACCAGGTCGCAATCTATCTGTTATTTTTCCTACGCAAACCTCCTTTGTGATAGATCTCCTACGTGACAGACACGGTCATGCTACCATCCGCTGCGAGTCGACTCTAATATTGGACCACTGCCAACCAGCGCCAGAGAACCCGCTTCTGCCAACACGAAATACCCACGGGTACTACCAAGATGATGCAGCGCAGCCCCATACCGCCCTCGTTCCCCCCGCACCACATAACACATGGCGAGGATTCGGACGACAGTGAAGATCTCGACGCTGCCGTCTCGTCTGGACACGACGGCAGCGAGGTTGATGTGCGGGACCACGTTCACGAATCTGAGGGCCTTGTGAGAAGAGCATCGAAAGATTTGGAGGGTGATAAAGAAATTGCAGCGTTGAATGTCACAGCAGCAGAGGACGCAGAGCCGCAGGGAATGCTGGCAAGAGACAAGCAACGGCGCACTACACATTACAACTATCAACTAGAGAAGCAAATGTCCCACGTAGAAGCCAAGCAGTTCTACCAGCAGCAGCGGCAGAATACGGCAGACGATCAAGGAGGCAATACGGCCATGTCGAGTCCCGTCTTGCGTGCCAAACCCTTTTCGCAACTTGGGCAAGATTCTTTCCCACGTTCTGGCAGTGTGCACAGCAGACATAGCTTCATCAAGGAACCCGGCTTTCGATCCGCTCTTCCAGTAGGTCTCAGCGATCCAAACAAGGACCCAAACAGCTCCACCATCCAATCACCCAGCATCGGCAGATTCGACAACATCAACGGTGTGCAACCCGCAGGCAATGGCACAGAGGATCCACTTCTCGCTGCAGACAGAGCTGCAAGGGCCCACGCTCTCCACCCTGGCCTTCCTCACGAGTCTAAGCCTCTTCTCGAGCAAGAAGGCATTCATGGAGCAGGAGCCGGCGTTGGGATGGACGCTGTCAACGAATCCAGCGTGACCACCGAGCTCAACGCCATCTATTCGAACATCCAAAAGATTCTGGATCTACGGCATAAGTACATGAGGTTGTCGTTGCAAGGCCCGCACGACAATCCACGAGATGACCCTGGATGGAACCTGTATCCTCCACCGCCGGAGCCGGTCTGGTATGAGAACAAGGAGCGTGGCTACCAGAAAGGGGACGAGGATGGAAAAGATTCTGCCAGGACACCAACGACACCGAAGAAACCGCAACGTAAGATGGGTCAAGACATCGGTGAAGACTTCGATTTCGATGAATGTCTACCACTTCCTGAAGCGGCCGAAATGACATACAAGCTTGACTCCAAAGGCGTGTACCAGGTGTACGAGACGGCGCAATCTGTAGAACTGGGCGAACCTATAGTGCACATCCCTGACATCAGAGAGTTCTACATGGACCTCGACAGCATTCTCGGCATCGGCTCAGACGGGCCAAGCAAATCGTTTGCATACCGCCGACTTCAGTACCTGGAAGGAAAGTTCAATCTGTACGTCTTGTTGAACGAGTACCAGGAGATTGCAGACACCAAAGCTGTACCGCATCGTGACTTTTACAATGTCCGAAAGGTGGATACTCACGTCCACCATTCTGCCTGCATGAACCAGAAGCATCTCTTGCGATTCATCAAGAGCAAGATGAAGAAGTCGCCGGACGAGGTTGTCCTCTTTAGAGATGGCAAATTTCTCACACTAAAGGAAGTGTTCGAGAGTATCAACTTGACCGCCTACGATCTCAGCATCGACACGTTGGACATGCATGCTCACACCGATTCGTTCCATCGCTTCGACAAGTTCAATCTCAAGTACAATCCTGTCGGAGAGAGCAGACTCAGAACTATATTCCTGAAGACGGACAATCACATCAAGGGCCGATACCTGGCTGAGATCACCAGAGAGGTCATGTCAGACCTGGAGAGCAGCAAGTACCAGATGGTTGAATGGCGCATCAGTATCTACGGACGATCAATGGACGAATGGGACAAGCTAGCCGCCTGGGTCGTCGACAACAAGCTGTACTCGCCCAATGTACGATGGTTGATTCAGGTTCCGAGACTGTACGATGTCTATAAAGCGTCCAGTCTCATGGATAAGTTCGAAGAGGTGATCAGGAACGTCTTCCAGCCGCTGTTCGAAGTCACTCAAGACCCAAGCAGCCATCCAAAGCTGCATGTCTTCCTACAGAGAGTGATCGGGTTTGACTCGGTGGACGACGAGAGCAAGAGCGAACGGCGAATCTACCGCAAATTTCCCCTGCCCAAAGATTGGGACACAAAACAGAATCCACCTTACAGCTACTGGATCTACTACCTCTTCGCCAACATTGCTTCCCTCAATGTTTGGCGAAAGCAGCGGGCCTTCAACACCTTTGTGCTACGTCCGCATTGCGGTGAAGCAGGTGATACTGATCACTTGGCTGCGGCGGTCTTGTGTTGCCACAGCATCAGTCACGGACTGCTCTTACGCAAGGTACCTCTGTTGCAGTACATCTTCTATCTTGAGCAGATCGGTGTCGCCATGAGCCCTTTGAGCAACAATGCCCTGTTCCTAGCCTACGAACGGAACCCATTCTTGCAGTACTTCCGACGTGGTCTCAACGTCAGCTTATCGACCGACGATCCGCTACAATTCGCATTTACGAAGGAGCCCCTGATCGAGGAATATGCCGTCGCAGCACAGATCTACAAACTTTCTGCCGTTGACATGTGCGAACTGGCAAAGCATTCCGTCATCCAATCCGGATTCGAGCACACGATGAAGCAGCGATGGTTGGGTAACAACTACTATCTGTCAGGAGTTGCTGGCAATGACATGGCCAAAGTAAACGTACCCAACATTCGCGAGGCCTTCCGTCATGAAACGTGGTTGCAGGAGATGGCCATGATCGATCGATACACCAATGCACCAGCGGCAAACCGTCTCAGCACCAATGCTCTGGCCCCAGGCGGCTACTCTGCAAGCACCACTGCGGTACCGCCTAGCCCGACCGCGAGCATGAAGACGAACCCTTCGGCTACGAACCCAATGCACGGTGTCGATTCGACCAACTTCCGCCCTGGATCGAGCAACTACCAAAACCCGAACATTGCCGCCACACCGCAAGCCTACCAGGCTAGTGCACAAGCTGCCCGTCTTTCGACAACCCTGTCCCAGCTTGACCTCGCGCAGCAAGATGGAGCATCGACGAACTATGCCTCCAGAGTCCACACCTTGCGTGAGCAGCCCTCGAGATCGTCCAACTTAATACACAACTCGCCCATCACCTACGACAACCCCAACGCCGTCTACCCTCCTCTCCCACAAGCCGCCACGGCCACCGCACCAGACCACCCTTACGGCAGTACTCTCCACGGCGCCGAGCCCAAGATGTTCCCGGGTGTCTTCAGCAGACGTAGGAAGTCTTCAATCGCCCGGCCATCGAGCTTAGCCATGACGAGCATGAACGGAGAGGACGGGTCCGAGGCGCTGGAACGTAGTACGGGAAGTCTGTCGAGGTCACAAGGGGAGGATGCGTTGATGATGGCGGGGGAAAGAATGGAGCGGAAGGACGTCATTGAGGAAGCCGCAGCCGAGAGCGAGGATGAGTGAATGAAGGTAGAGATATCGGTAGAGCAGCAAGACGAATTGGATTACCTACCTACCCACCCGCCATGAAAGCCCCCAACGCCTCCCTCAACCTATCCATCCCCACCTCCCTCGCTAGTTCCAACACAACCCCCCTCCGCCCATTCCCCGGCGCCTCATCCCTCTTCACCTCAACCCTCCCCTCAGGCCCCACAACCAACGCCTCCGGCCACCTCTCCCAACCCTTCCCCTCCTCCTTCCCATTAACAAACCCCACCACCCTCCTCGCAAACCCCATCCCCTGCTCCCTCTGCTCCTCCCCAAGAACCTCCTCGAGATTCATCAACACCCACATCAAATCCTGGATATGGCCCGCTTCGCCTTTCCAGCTTCCTTCCCAAGCACTCGGTTCGTTGAAGCGGTACACATTCACCGGGAGGGATTCCGCCAGACGCTGCGCGAGGTAGTGAGTGGGTGCGTAGAAAATATATATCCGTGCAAATCTCTAGGATGGCGTGGAGGGCTTTTTCTTCGTCGGGCGTGGTGGTGGGGTGGAGGTCGTATGCTTGTAGGAGTTTCCAGGCGGCGGAGGAGGGTAAGGAGGATTTTATGGATTCGCAGAAATCTTTGGCGATGTCGTTTTTGCGAGACGTGAGGGCGAGGGAGCGGATATTGCCGTCGAACTGGCAGTCTCCTATCAGGGCGCTTTGGCACCACGCCAGAGCTGGGAGGGCGAGGGAGCCGTCCGCGAGAGAGGAGAATGTCAGGGTGGGGGGTATGAGGTCGTCGTCGAGGACGGCGGAGTCTTGCACGCCGGCGTGGAAGCACGTCGTGCAGAGGGCGAGGGGGTCCATGGTTAGGAGGGCGGGGATTCGTTCTTTGGGAGGGGTGGAGGCGAGGTTGAGGGCTTGGAGGGCTTTGGTGTAGTTTTCTTCTGCGGATGCGAGGGAGGCGGGGGGTTGGGAGAGGTAGGAGCCTGACATGAGGATGAAGCGGGTGAAGAGGCGTTCTGAGGCGTGGAGGTGGTAGGTTACTGAGACGGCGCCAGCGCTCTGGCCCATGAGTGTTACGTTGGATGGATCGCCGCCGAAGCCGGAGATGTGCTTTTGGATCCATTGGAGCGCGGTGCGTTGGTCGCCGAGGCCGTTGTTGGGTTTGTAGCCTGCTTCGCGGAGTTCTTTGGAGGTTAGGAAGCCGGGGGCTGAGAGGCGGTAGCTACAAGATGGTCGTCAGTCAGAATGGGGGACCTGCGTGTTGTTCTGTACGTACCCGATCGACACTGCGATTATTGCCATGTCGCTTTCTGCAGACAACTCCACCAGACGGGTCATATCGTACTGGGGCACCGATGGTGAGCCAACGCTGAACCCGCCGCCATGTATGAAGACAAGAACAGGCAGCTTTTGGTCCTTCTTCAAAGTTGACGGAGCGGTGATGTTGAGATTGAGACACTCCCTGTCCGACACTTTCACCAGACTTCGATCGTAGTCCAGCTTGTGCTGGATGAACGCAAACTCGGCCTCGGGCCCAGGGGCGAAACAAGGAGGTTGCGGTCTGGAAAGTGTCAGAAAGATGGCGACATTCTGAGCATGTCTCGTTTCCTTCTCACCCCGGTTTTGTACAATCGACGTTCTCAGCGCCTTGGTAATGTTTGATCTCCGGAGAGGCGAAATGGTCCTTTAGCGTAGCATACTGGAGGCCAAGGAAACGATTGATGCCCGAATCACTTTGTGTGCCTATGAGCTCGCCTATGGCTGCATGTGAAAGGGTAGTCTTCTTCGCCATATTCAAAGATTCTCAGGAATTCGGGTGCGTTCGCTTCATTTCGTCTCGACGTGATGTACGCACCATCTTTATAATGCTCCCGTGGTTGCGAGGCGTCCTCGAAACGGACGTCGGTGCTGTACCATGCCGCAGCAATGAATCTCAGCCTGGCGGATTTCGGGTCTCCTTACCACTTCTCGAATCCTGTGCGAGTGCCATCGTTTATAGATGGCAACAGCTTGCGTACGCTGTTCCCGACAGTCACCGGGGTCTGACGTGGCGCCTTGTTCGACAGGATTGAAAGTGTTGCGCGTGGGGTATTCCATCTGTCCAGTCTACGACAATGAGATGATTCGGACTTTAGTGTGAAGTCGAATCCGAGTGTTCCTGGCACGTGACCTAGTCGGAAAGTATTCTTCTCTCACTCTCCAGTTCGTCCCTCCCAAACTCACCTCTCGTTGTCGTGACCAAGATCTGATAGATTGCGGAATCAGCGCAGAGGATGTTTGTTGTACAGGGATATATACAAAAATTTTGCTTGGCGAAGAGACGCATGGGTATCTTCAACGAGCTTTTGGAACTGCAGGTGTCTCTAGGGTTTACGGACCGGACAGGTCGTGTCTCGGTCTCTCATGACAACATGGATACCTCTTCTGATGTCTCATCTTCGCTCCGCATCTTGCTCTCTGTTTCCCGCGCATTACTTCCTCGACGTCTATGGGTTCTCCTGGGCAACCTTGGTAAGGTACTTTTCGAGGTCGAACTTGGGGTCGTCAGGGTTCGTTATTACTGACAAAGTGTCTCGTTAGCAAGAGTCCTTTGATTTCTTTAATCAACTCTTTCCATGAGGAACCTCGATGTCCCAACCACCTCTTTACTGCCTCATGCTGCCCCGGATCAGACTTACTGCCATCGCCTCTCTTCGGTTGAGTCTTCTCTGCAAACTTCGCCTTGGCCTCATCAATGAGCTTCTGTTTCCGCTCGTATTCGGCCTTGAGTTCGGCAACCCTGTCTCTCGAGCTGATGGCTTGCTGGTGTGAGAAACCGTAGAAAACGCCGAAGACGAGAGCTCCCCACCGGAGGACCTGAGTGTAGACATTAAATCAGCTTTTGAGATCTTTCATCCAGCGCGTGATTGCCAATGGCTTGGATGGAGGGTGTCGGAAGGGAGAGAGCGTACATTCACCCCCGTGGAGGCCATTGCGCAATATGTGGATGCCGGAGGCTTTTTGTCGAGGATTGACCAGCGAATGAGGCTCGCTCTATGCGTTCAGACGAGCGAGGGCGGCGTTGAGGGAGGGAGCGGCGGTGCAATGGGGGGTCAGGGTGGATTGAAGATGGCAGATCCAATGTTGGGCGCTGTGCTCTGAGCTTTTGCGGCTTGATCCGAGCTCCGGCGACGCTCGCTCAGGGACCGACCGACAGCACCTCCAAACACGTGCACGCGATCCAGCAGTAAATACAACACCATCCGTACGTCGTCCTCATCTGCTGGATTTGACGCGAGAAATGTCGTCAATTCAGGCCAGAAAAGATGAGATCCTCGCAAAGAAGGTGAAGCTCGCAGAGCTCAAGCGACAACGTGAATTGCGCCAGAAGGAGTTCACCACCAACAGGCAGAGCCTGGACGCCTCAGAGGTACTATAAACACGGGTCGCTACAGACTGCGCAGCACTAATTGACTGATAGTTGGTAGCGCCCTCGCCGCGAAACTCCAGTGCCACGAAACGCGAAGACATCGAATCTCTCATCTCGTCGTTGGTCGATCGACCCTTATCCACGACTCCTGGAACGCCCACTGGCAAGAAGCGAATAAGCGGGCCAGACTCTTCAGACGATGCCGGCACTCCTCCTATCCACAGATATCAAGACGCTTCGACCGATACTCAAACACTGTCTTTCACTGAACTGACAACAGTGTACGAGATACCCGTGGAGTCCAAGCCTGAGGTGATATCCTACAGCAAGGGTGTACAGACAACAGAGCCATGGGAACCTCCGCAAGAGAGCGGAGAATCATCAGATGCGGCAGATGGTGTTTCGCGCAGTCCTTCAAGAAGACGGAGGAAGCTGAGTCAAAGGGAGCGTGAATTGGAAGAGGAGGAGATCAGGCAGAAGTTGAGACAAGAAATTGAGGAGGAACTCAAAGCTTTACAGCTGGAGGACAAAGTTGAACCAGAGAAAGAAAGGTTTCCAGCGAGAGCGTTGGCGCCGGAGGAATTGAGTGCCGTCACAAGCAGCAATGATTTCTTGGACTTTGTGGAGCGAAGTAGCAAGGTAATCGAACGAGCCCTGGACGAGGAATACGATGTTCTGGCCGACTATGCCCTGGATTCGAGAGACGTAGAAGACGACGATGAATACGTCGGGAGACGAGGGAGGCGGGTGAAGGAAGTCGCACAATTCGATCTGGACGATGTTATGGGGACCAAACGAATGATCAGCGACATCGACTTCAGCCCAAAGTTCCCGGAGCTATTTTGCACAGCATACACGAAATCACAACGATCGCCTCACACGCCTCCTGGTCTACTGAACGTCTGGAATATGCACTTGAAAGGACGACCGGAATACAGCTTGCACGCAACTTCAGACTTGCTATCCTGTCAGTTCCACCCACATCATCCGTCACTCATCCTTGGCGGGACGTACAGTGGCCAGCTCTGCCTCTGGGACACCCGTGCTCGCAACCAACGAACAGGCGAACCTGTGCAGAAGACGCCCTTGACTGGCGGTCGAACAGGCCATGCCCATCCTGTGTACAGCCTAGCTGTGGTCGGTACACAAAATGCCAGCTCCGTCGTCTCTGTCAGCACCGACGGCGTTGTCTGCGCATGGAGCACCGACATTCTCACCCAACCACAAGAATACCTCGAAATGCACTCTCCAAACCCATCAGCCTACAAGACCGACGACGTGGCACCCACCTGCATCTCCTTTCCAGCCTCAGATCCTACCTACTTCCTCGCAGGAACAGAGCAGGGATCGATATATCCTGTCCACCGCTATGACCGCGCAGGTGCCAAATCAGGCGTTGACGTGCGGACCAGCTATCTTGGCCACGAAGCCCCTGTCACCGGCATCGACTTCCACCCCGCGCGAGGCAAGATCGATCTTGGTGACCTCTTCGTTAGTTGCGGTCTCGACTGGACGGTAAAGGTGTGGCGCGCTCGTCCACCGTCGACCAATACCAGCACTATTTCTGGACAGGCCGAAGTTATCAAGCCCTTGCTAGAGATCCAGCGAGAGGACAGTGTTTACGATGCCAAGTGGTCGCCCACAAAGCCTGGTATCTTTGGCTGCGTCGATGGAGGTGGGCGATTGGACATCTACGATATCAATGCCAGCTCTGAGGTTCCCGTCGGTGGTGCTCGGCCGAGCAATCAGGAGAAGGACGTGTACGCTCTGAAGAGCCTGAACAAGCTTGCGTGGGAGAAGACGCAAGGACGCCACGTTGCGGTTGGAGGCCTAGACGGCGTGACGACAGTATTTGAGGTTGGAAGTGAGTTGGGAGGTGTAGATACCAAGAGTGAAGCGTGGGTTGGCGTGAAGAAGTGGGTCGGCAGGCAGACGAAGACGAAGGTGGAGGTTTAGATACCCCTTGTTGTTGTTGCGTATATCACGTCTGTATCATGAATCGTTCAATCTTCTCAATCCGTCGTCATCTTCATCTTCTTCGGCGGATGCTCTACCGATCCATTCAACTCCTTCCCCTGCAATACAGCCTGTGCCAACTTCTCAACCCTCCTAACCGCCTCCTCCCCAATCTGATAATGCACCACCAACCGTCCCCCCCTCAGCCTCAACCCAGCCTTCTCCCCCTCCTCAATAAACCTGTCCGCCGAAATCCCCGCAGCCTGGAGATCAAACCACACCATATTCGTCTCGACAGGATTCGTCGTCTGGCCACCATACCTCTCCCACACGCGCGCAACCTTCCTCGCCCGCTCATGACTTGCCTTCAAAACCCCGCCCAGGAACTGATCCTCCACCGCCACCCTCGCGGCGGCCGTCAACACCCCCAACTGCCTCGTCCCGCCGCCCAGCATCTTCCGTATCCACCGCGCTCGTTCGCGGAACTCTCTCTTGCCCACCACCATACTCCCGATCGGCGCCCCGAGGCCTTTGGAGAAACACAGCGAGATCGAATCGAAGCACGCACAGTAGTCTCGCAGACTCCCCGCCCCAGCCGCCACGACTTCCCAGAGACGCGCGCCGTCCAAGTGCACCAGGATCCCGTTGGCTGTAGCCCAGTCTTTGATCCGCCGGCATTCGTCCAGCGGCATCACCACCCCGGCCAGCGTATTCTCCAGACTTATAAGCTTGGTAGGACAACCGTGGATATCGCTCCTCAAATCGCACTTTTCCTGAATTTCCTCGAGAGTGATATACCGCCCATTGCCCGGCACGATCGGCCTCGTCATCGCGCCGCTGAGGACCGCCGCGCCGCCCGCCTCGTACTCGAGGATATGGCTCCTGTGGTCGGCGACGATGCTGTGCGGGGGGCCTTGGAGGTGTGTGCGGATCGCGACCTGGTTGCCCATGGTGCCGGACATGACGAAGAGGGCGGCGTCTTTGCCTGTGAGGTCGCTGATGAAGGACTCGAAGTTGTTGGTCGTGGGGTCTTCTTGGAAGACGTCGTCGGCGAGGGTCGTGGCTGCTATGGCGGAGAGCATGCGGGTGGTGGGGGTGGTGATTGTGTCGCCTTGAGGTTTTGGTTAATCGGAGTTCTTTCTTGGAGGTTTTGGTGGGAGAGGTTTACTTCGAAAGTCGAAGGCACTGGGTCCTGGAGACGACCAGGCGTTGATGGCTGTGCCGGAGCCATTGAGTAGGTGTTGGGCTTCTGCCTCGATCTTGTCTTGCTGGAGACCTGTGGACATGTTGCGGAGGGCAGCTGGGAGAGCTGTTTTGGAGAGTGATGACAGAGGAGAATGTGAGGGTGAAGGAAGACAGCTGCTACTTATCCTTCGCAGGTACAGCGATCTAAGAGGGATCATGGACCGCCTGTCATCTTACAGTAGTGGAGTTGAGATATGGGTGGGTGCAGGGCGTGCTACGGAGTGCAGTCGGCGTTGTTTACGCCGGGGGCGATATCGCAATCGTTTAGACTTTGATTAAGAATCCTTCTAACGATTTACTTGACTTCTCATCTACTTCACGTCTAATCCCAGAACCGACTTCACCACCTTCACCAGAGCGGCATTGGCGTCCTCACGCACTGAGCGACTCCTCCAGCAGACCGTCCTGTCCGGTCGAGCGAGCACACACCCATCTTCATCTATCTCCCTCCTCCTCTCCCAATCGCCATACACATCTATCCACTCTTGGCCAAAACCAATGCTGTAAACATTGATCTTAACACCAATATATCTGCAAACCTCCACCGCAGCCTGTTTCCACACGTCACCTCCAATGCCAGTCAATAGACAAAAAGCTCCATGCCCAGCCAGGTCAATCGTGCTAATAGGGGCTTCCACAGGACACTTCTTGTTCAGCCAAGCATGCGGCAGTCTCGATCCCGGATACGTCGAGATCTGGTACTCCAGCACGGCATCCTTGGGCGGCGGTGGACGCTGCTCGGTCTCGTCTTTGAGATACACAGCACCGGAATCGTACCTCTGGTTCATCTCAATGCCGATACCACCAAACTCATGCGCGGTATCAGCAACGGCTTCCTGCAGCCTCTTTCTCCTCGCTTTCCCTGCTTCTGTTGCAGCTGATAGCTCGGCATGTTGGCGTTTCCGTTCTTCGAGATCCTCGGGGAGTACGCCTAGTGCGTCCCATACTGGCACGTGTTCTCGAAATGAGTCGTTGGCTCGTTTGATGATACCTGCTCCGATGGGTTGTCTTTCATGAGAGAACGAATCGAGCAAGCTGGGTCCAGCGAGTCCTCGTTCTACGTAGGCCAGTTTCCAGGCGAGATTCCAGGAATCTTGAAGGCAAGTGTTCGATCCTAGACCGTTGAACGGACTGCAAAGAGCGTTAGGTCGCATCTAAGCTCGGTATGAAAGGAGAAACAACTCACGGGTGTCGATGCACAGCGTCTCCCAAGCAGAAAATATTGCCATCACTATACTTCTCCGCCACAATCTCATTCACATACCACTTCGCCACATCCAGAATCTTCACCGGAATCGAATCGTCACCAATCATCTCTCGCATCCGCTTGACGTACTCCTCTTCGCTCGGCCGGACAGCAAAATCCGTAAAGCTGGGATGCGGGAACATGATAAACATCCACTCGTGCCATGTCTTGACCATCCGCGCGATACCTGACCAGCCCCAGCCAGGGTGTTCGATTTCCGGCGTGAAGACCCAGTGGAGATTACCCTTCCGATGCTCCATATGCTTTGAGAGATCCGCATCGACCAAAACATTGAGCGCAAGGCCCTGACCAGGCTCCTTGATCAAAGGAAGATCCAGCTGCTTCATGACTTTGCCCCAAAAAACAAGGTCAGCAAAATTCCCATATCGTCAACAACCAAAAAAAGAAACCGATCCAAACACTCACCCCGACTCCTCGCCCCATCACACCCAAACAAATACTTGGACCGCACGCGATACGTCTGCCCCGTGAGATTATCCCTCACCGTCGAAACAACCTTTCCATCCTTCCCCTCCTCCCTTTCGAACCCCTCAAACGTCGAATCAAACCTCACCTTCCACCCATTCGCCGTCGCGTACTTGACCAACACGGGCTCCAGCAACGTCTGCGGCAGATCCACGTGTCGACACGGACTCGCGGCGTCGTAGTCGCCTTTTCGATGGGGTTGGTTGCCCCAGGAATGGATCCGAGCGTACCTAGAAGAAAAACATAATATCATCAGGACCCAACTTCAACGGTCACACTATAACTTCAATGTCATCATTGATAGAAAAAGAAACATACTCCTCCCCAGCCATACTCCGACACCACCTCGTATGCATCATATTCTCCCCGGGCGTCGCATGTCTCCGCACTTCCTCCTCGAGCCCCAGATCCCGCAGACACTCCAACGCTGCCGCATTCGTGATGTGCGCGCGAGGCTCCTTGGCGGTGCCCGGGGCCGCTGAGATGATCAGTCCCGTGAGGTTGTAGGAGGCGAGGAAGCAGCCCAGCGAGGCGCCGGCGGGGCCGGCGCCGATTATGAGGAAGGTTGTCGAGATTTCGTTGGGGTGTTGTTGTTGGTCTGAGGTGTTGTTGGTTGATGGCATTTTTCTTTTCTTTTCCTGCTTCGACGATGGGCTTGGGGATGACTTTGCATATGCAGGCAAGCGAGCGAGCAGCTTATATCTCGATTCGACTCGATCCGTTTCCTGAACAGTGCCTTTTCCCTGGGTCCAGTAGTATATTATTTTGGCTTAGGACATTGCTTATTGAAACTGATTAATGCACCCTCTCACCCAGCTTCCGTCCCATGTGCCGAAGGTGGGGCTGAGAGGAGATGCCAATGCAGGAACTACAGGAACTAGGTCCGCATGGCATGGGGTCTTTGCGTAATTGAACGAGGTTGTGCCATTTTTGGGGGGCGTTTAGGGAGATTTGAGATCCGGGTGGCTCAAGTGAAAGGCAGAAGGTGAAGATATAAGATATCACCTCGTCTGCATGTTGGACGTCGTTAAAGCTAGAATATAAGACAACCAACTCCACCCAATGCCACTCCCTCGATGCAATATTTCTACAACACACTATCTAACAATCCTTCAAATCAATCCCACCCCTCTCCCTGACCACCTCCCGGGTCAACTTCATCAAATTCTCCGCCAGCTGATAATTCTGAGCCAGCTCATTTCCAGGCTCCGGAGCGGCCGGAGGACAAATATACTGCCCAGAGTCCCTCGTGACCGTCGACGCGTACAGCGTGGAAAGAGCGCCATCAAACTGCGTTTTCTTGAACAGCTCCAGACCCGCAGACATCAGATACCCGGCTAGAGGATAAGGCTCGTGGATGTCGTTGGTCGACATTTTGGTTGATACAACGCCTGGGTGGGTTGCGTTCGCGAGCAAGTTGGGATGTTGCTTGGTGACGTGGTTGGCGAGGTACTTGCTGTAGAGGATAGCGGCGAGCTTTGATCGGCCGTATTGTCCGTTGGGACCAAGGTCCTGATTCAGTTCATCCAGGCTTTCGAACTTGGTGTCTTTGGGTGCGCCTTGATGAGCGTTCGACGCAAGACTGGTGATCCGAACGGTGTCACCACCATCTGCCGTCTTCTTCAACAGGTCGAGCAGGTTCGAGGTCAAGATCGCGTGGCCCATGTGGTTGAGAGCCATGTGACGGTCAACTCCATAATAAGTGAGTTGGTATGTCATGATCCCTCGCCCGGCGTTGTTGATCAGGATATCCAGACGGTCTGTAGAGTTCTGAATCTCTTTGGCGACGTCCAAAACTCGATCCCAGTCGCTCAGGTCACACTGGATCCATTTGACGCGACCCGCCTTGTCTTCGCCTAGTTCCTTTGATACTGCGTCTTTCGCCCCGTCGACGACGTCCTTCGAGACCGATAGGATGTAGACTTTGGAGATGTTCTTCGAGAGTAGGGTGTGTGAGCAGCCATAGCCGATTCCTAGTATCATTAGCAATTGCTCCGTGCTTCACTCGTAAAGATCACATACCTTCACTTCCACCTGTAATAACAGCGACCTTTCCAGTCTGATCCGGAACATCCTCCAACGAGAACCTAGTATCTGCTGGTGCCAACTTATGAGCAGCGCCACCGAAGTTCTCCGACAAAGTCGTCTGCGCTGCCTTCACTGCTGAGCTCATCTTGGAAGTATTGAATCTCCTGACTGATGTGACTGATGTGGAATTCAATTTGTGAAAAGAAGCTCTCAAACAAACAATGGGAAATCTTTGTATCATTCTTACCCTTGTATGATCTTGTAGATGGAAGTTACACGGTGTGAAGATATGAGAAAAGGTGCCTTGTAGTGAACAGATCATTTGAACGTCACGAAAGTGGTGATGTCAGTATTGTCTGTCGAGTGTAAGAAACGTTCTCTGATGAGACCGCATCTTGCAACTTTGATGAGAGTCTCGCTGTCTTGGGTCTGTCTAATATTATTACAGCTAAATACATTATTTAAACTCTAGCATTAGCTAATATAACACCACTTAATCCACCTACAGTAAACATAAACACAAATCCTAATGCAAATAACATTGAAGGAGTTAAATGTAATGATCTACTATAGCAAGTAGCTAATCAACTAAATATTTTAATTCCTGTAGGAACTGCAATTATTAATGTTGCAGCAGTAAAATAAGCTCTTGTGTCTACATCTAAACCTACTGAGTACATGTGATGACTTCAAACCACAAAACCTAATACTCCTTAAATTATATGTAATTGAAATCTCAATAACTTTAAGTTATAATATTTAAAAGATATTATTAGTAATTAATTATTTAATAATATTATATAGAAATGATACAAGCGTCGTCATCTGTGGTAATTTGAAAGGCGGGCGGGCTCGATGGTCGACCGCGTCCTGTCTTGGTACCTGCTCACGGAGTTGAAGGCCGATCATCGAGACAATCAGCCTGAGATGATAGTAGTGTAGAGGTAGAAGAAAGGAAAGAACCTCAAGAACGTTCCTCCCTTTCTCTCGCCACGCTAGCCAAATCCAGCCTTGCCATCGATATGGACTGGATGTATAATCGATCTTAGAACCGCAAGAACGTTTCAACAGAGAAGCCATGGCTGTCTATGATCGATATGTGTCATGCCTAGCAATCGCCATTTCGACAGTACGCAAAAGTCATGCCATTCGTTAAGCAGCTTCGATTCGATGAACGTTTTGCCCAAGCAACGGACATCGCCATGAGCAACCACCAATGTAAAGGAACGAAAAAAAATTAAGAGAGACACATGTAACAATTCCTCAGAGCCACATGCAGTAGACCCAAACAAAAACAAATCGATCTTCATCGAAACAAAACTTCAAAAAATGTCAGAGTGAGTGAAATCACTCTCGGCTTGCAGTTGCATCGGCCGGGACTGGATCGATTATCAGGACACAATTTTAACTTTTCAGAGTGTAGTGGTGTTACTCACATCGAACCCGGGGCTCGTCGAAAGTGCTTGAGAAGCGACTGGCAACGACGACTGAATCGATGTTAGTCGATGTACACGGCCCAGGAGGCTGATGATGATGCTCACATTTTACCACTAAACCACCAATGCGTTCCTGATTGGATGACTACTGACAGCAAATTCAAATTATAAAGCTCCATCCTCAAAATGGACCCACAAGAGCTTGCTCAAGGCCAATGGCAGCAATGGCAGGAGTGGTGAACCGGCGTTGCTTCGGGGCGACAGAAACGACGACGACGACGAGGGCAACAGCAGACTCTACAGCGTACCAATGTAGCACGTCTATCAGCAGCCTCAATCGATTCTCCAACAACGGCATCGACGTTCGAAAGGCTTTCACAACCCCCGGGTATTCATTCTCTCTCCACGATAAACTCGACCATGAAACAAACCCTCAGCAGCGTAAGCACGTTTCAGAACTACCTGTCTGTATGCCCAGAGTCCGAAGAAGTACGAAGGACCAATTCTTCGGAACAGGATGCAAGCTTCATCCTCAAAGATTGCAGACGCTCCGAACATCCGAACCCGAGGCCACAATAAGCAAGAAGATATTGCCGCCTCGTCAGACCTCCAGTCATGAAACCAAGTGACGCTATCGTCGTCCGCCAGCGAAGACAATACTGAAGACTTAGCCGCCGACAATGCCACATGCAACCGAGCAAGTCGGGACCGTCGCCAGAAATCGCTCTACTCGGGCAAAGTAGGGAAGAGGGAAGATAGTATGCACGGCATGAAGACCGCAAGCCAAGAAGGAGAGGCGAGAACACCATCTTCTCAGCCCAGACCATTGCCACACAGCAAATGCCGCAACCGAGCGTAACACAGCAGCATACAGCTCCCATATTACGTGCATTGCAAAGCCAGAAGGGCCCTGCCCTGATTGATAGGAGGGTATGTCTTGGTAGTTTGCTGGATATCCTTGCTTGCAGCAGTAGTGTGGGCGATTGATAGAGGACGGATGAGAGTGGCCCAGCCTCATCGCTGCGTTATGCTCTCCATCTTCGCCAAGGAAGATACGCACCCTGGCACTCACTTGCAGCGCGGGATACATATGTATGTGCGCTGGGGTAAGCTCGTGCGGAGAAGGGAGACGCATCGATCCAGCAAAGACGGTCTGTTTGGGGAGAGTGATCCACAATCACGATGCGACACGTAAGATATGTGGTGAGGATGGTTGTAGAACATGTTTTTGAGGTATTGGAGTCTCTTTCGGCTGTCAGCGGCCCGTCGATGTGCTCCAGGTTGAGCGGCATAGGAGGGAGAAGGACCGGTTTGCACGCATTCTCGGGCCCGCAGAAGGCTGCATAGTGGAGCTGTTGACAACTTAGACTGCTCAACATTGGAATCCATTAGCAATTTGCGAACAAGACGGCAAGGGTCGAGTCGTCAGCGTCTTGTGCGTGGATTCCTGACAGGGCAAACTTTCTCTCGTACCCTCTCGTTTGGATATTAGGATCTTTCTGTTGAGCGCAGTAAGAGATAGATGTCTGGCACAGCAATCACATGCCAACGAGGACTGCGGAGGTTGTGCGTGCGGCTGCGACAATGACAGGCGCCAGTCACGCCATCCTAGCAGGAATCTAGCGCCCCAAGTATGCATGATTGGATCCCGTATTGAAAGGTCTTGTTGTAGTTCTCATCAACGATCCTGGAGCTGTTGACTGTGTTGTTCCTTGGGGCAGAGTCCGAATGCAGCAGGTAGCTTGGTGAGCTGAGAGATATGGCCGAAGTGCTTTCCTCTATCTTCGTATCAGTACATGACTTCAACCACGCAATGAGAGTGTATGGATTGCGATAAGTGAAGCACCTCCCGCCTATCGGCATGGCGACATTGTTGAGAGGATTTCCACTGCTGAGGTACTTCCTGCGAGGATTTCATCATCAGCAACGTGCTCTGAACCATGGGTGTGGCGTATCGCCAGTGTCGACAGTTCGCAGGGATGCAGAGCCTTCTGCACGGCGAGAAAGTGTGTTGACGGTTGAGGCTGGCGACGATGCCTGCGAATCTGCAGTTCGCCGCGAGGCTCGAGCGTGGCATCACATTGGCTGCTCCACAGGTGTGGAGGAGGGTCGTGTCGCAGAGAGATGCACCAATTGCGCAGGCGATGCGAGGCGTGTGGAGACGATGGGATGTTTGGAGAATTATGGAGCAAAAGCTCGCGCGATGTTGGGGAGCGGTTTGGTGGAGCTGGAGAGTGGGTAGTGTCCAAACTTAGTAGACCGTCGTGAGAAGGAGACGGTCGATGGCTCGATGACGGGTGGTGAGCGCTCGATCTCCTACATCTACAGACGCTTCGCCATCGAGACATCGCGAGGCGCGAGGAGTGGCAGAAGCGTTGAGCAAGTACGTATATAAGCCTTGTCGCGCGCCTGCTGCATGGGCAGACTAGCTGCAGCTGGGCCTGCAAAATCGGTCCGTCCAAAGGATTGCAGGGCAGTCGATGCAGCAGCAACCATGGCGACGACGGCTCTGGCAGCCGTGTCGACGCAGCCGCAGAACTGGAGCAGCTTATCGAGACCGTGGGGTGTCGTGGTGCGTGGAGCGTGGAGCGTGATTGCTGGGTTGGTTGGCGAGCGCTGCAGTCTGGGACCGCGAGGCCTGCCCTGCCATCCGAGGTTACCGTGTTTGCGAGTCGGCCAAGCGCTCGGCGGGGAGTGTGCAGCAGAGCAAAGCACAGGTACCGCAAGCGGATGCTCAGACGGGCAGCGAGGAATTTGAGAGTAGCCACAGTCGCTACGACTTGATGTAAAAGTAGCGGTAGGCGGGAGATGATGGCGGCGGTCCCTGAGATCAGGATGCGTGGCAGCGCGGCAAGAACTGGAAGGAGTAGTCACTGCTGGTGGTGGTCAGTAGTGGTGGTGCACGGAGCAGCGTGTCATCATCCTGCTCTTCTCCACGGCCGATCGCATTCCCTGCTTTGGCCCAGGCCCAGCGCCCTGTCAGAGCCTGCACCGTCTCCACACTCGCCAATTCTCTCGCCGCAGGCCCCATCAATCCACCCGTCCATCCACCAAGCAGTCAGTCGTCAATGCCTCTGCCTGCAGCCATGCCCGTCGCCGCGCTGTGCAAAACAACCGCCCACCCCGAACTGGACTGATTGATTGATTGACGGATTGATTGATTGCGTGCGCTTCGTGCCACTCGCCACGCCTATCGCCCAGACCCTCCGCAACCCCGCAGCACCAGAACCAGCACAAGCACCACCCCCCGCCAGACAGAAACATCGACATCCGCTGCACCTCTCGCCAGGCTGCGGCGGGAAGTTAGTTCTAGGTCACGGTCTTCCCCGACCGCAGACCCCTTCACCTTACACGCTGGTGCAGCCAAGGAACACCTGAGTTGCCCTCAACTCTGTTGCCCACTCCCGCATTCTAATCTCTACTGCTTCGTACTCTGGCTCGCGCACAGTCAGCAACCACTTCTCTCCCTCTCCCACGCCCGTTGTTGACCATCTGCCCTCCCACCACTGGCCTGTCTTTATCGCCTTCGAGCGCTCGACAAACACGACGATAACGAGTGTTTCGTTCTGGAAACCCGGCGGTACGGTGCGGATACTGGCCGACACCCCATATCCTCCAAAACTGCGGTCTCCGGACAGGAAGTGAAGGCCACCCTCACGACACTCGCTTGCTTTGGATATCGCACTCACTGCACATGGTGTGACCGCCCGTCATGACCGAAGTGCTGCAAGTCCCCCGACAGCCGGACGGTCAATCATACTACCAATCCGCTGGGATACGCCGCTCTCCGCCCACGTCATCTTCACTATTCCTCGACACTTCGCCGCTTCCGTCTAGTCCAAAGACCATTGCTACCCCTCATGCCGAACACCAAGAACGACCGAGTGGCAAGACGCCGTCATCGCTACCACCCTCTGCCGCGAGTTCGTTCGAGACGATTTCGAGTGCCTCGTCACGAGATTCCACCTTGGACAGCTTCGACTCGTCGGTAGAGAGCACCCTCTCCCTCGACACCGACCTCGATTTCCCCAACTACGACGATGTTCCCTTCGGCGGTGGTCATGGCTCGAGAGGAGGCGTCCCTCCATCATCTCCAGCCTTTGGTGAAGATTCGAGCGAAGGACTGCCAGAATCGACGAGCACAGACACAACTCAGTCCGATTCGCCGTTACCCACACCTACCGTGAATGATGACACTGCTGTGAGGAATGATCCATCAAGGCAAGTGGACTTCCTGAGCCATGAGTGGAGGGAAGAAGATATATGGGCATCCTGGAGGCATATCGTGTCCCAGAGAAAGACTATATACGGCGAAAGGTCGAGGTAAGTTATCATATACGTATGCTTTACTACCGAATATCGATCTGACCATTGAACAGGCTCGAGAATGCCAGCTGGAGGTCATGGGCGAAATGCAAGCATAACCTTCGCACTGTCTCGCCCGAGAGACTGAATTGGTACGTAATCGAATGTGTGGTCAGATCTCACAGCGAATTCTAACATTAAGAGCAGGCTCAAAGAATCCGATGTGACATGGCTGTACGGCCCATTGAAGACGGCATCATCATATCCGATCACGCAAAACGTGTCGGAGCCGGACTCACAAATCTCCAAAAACAACTCTTTTGTCAACAAGAAGCCAATTCTGAAAAAGCGAAGTGTCTCTGAAGTCATGCTTCAAAAGTCCTTGTCCACTTCTTCGTTGGTCAAGCAAGCAGCATCAGCTGTTCAAGCCCAGGGACGATCAGGCCGAAGATCTGGCGCCAACTCGGACGTCGTGGATTCTAAACTGCAATCGGAGACCCCTAGTAGGGACCAGGTTGACTACTTTACGAGCAGAAGTACGAGCAGCGGTGGAACACCTTGCGAAGCTCAGGAGAAGCGGCACATCCGATTCGACGATCGAGTGGAGCAATGTATCGCTGTAGACTGCAAGGATACTGGCTTGGACGAAGAGGAAGATAGCGAGGAGGAGACGGAAGACCGAGGCCATCATTCCAACTCCGATTCCAGCAGCGACGAGGGAGTTGTGATGATGAAGAGGAAAAAGACGCCTAGCCGAAAGAAGGCGAAATCAGACCGAAGCAGGAGTAGTTCTACGAGCGGCCGCAAGACCATCGAGACTCTCCCATCGACGACGCTCAAATATCGTACTGACAGCCCAGATGTAACCGAAGAGGCACAACACCACACATTCGGCAGATCCTGGAACACTGGAAACTTGAGCCCAAGTCCATCACAGGAAACTCTCAGGCCTACGCATCCGTCGAGTAATTTCCTCCTGCCAGAAGATGAAGATGACGAAGAAGAAATCGATTCAGATTCATCTTGGTCCTTTGGAGCTGCCAATCCCAAGTCATCTCTTGGAGCGTCTACTCGAACTGGTAGAGATGGCGGCCCCAGCAGCCGCAATCGCAGCAGCACTCCAGGCCCCAATTCTTCCGACTATGAGATGGAGGGCATGAGGAGAACGTCCAGTGGCATGTTCATGCCGTACGACGAGGACGAGGACGATGCGGTGGCTGCAGGCCTCTTTGGACGAGTCAGCGAGACTTTTAATACGGCACGAGACATTGCCCACGTCATCTGGAACGTTGGCTGGCGAAAATGAGCGGAAATACGTCCTCAACATTGACATCAACCACCGCAGGTCGGCTGGAATACTCGATTTACCTCAGATATCACTCCATCACGACACGACACGACATGAAAGTATGGATTAGTGTACCTTCGCAACTGGACAAGAGTATGAGCCTTGTTCAGTAGTGTATTATCTGTTGATGATCAGGGCGGGTCGCAGAAGACTGGAAGACCCAGCACGGCTAGAGCGGCGACGCTGAAACGAAACGACGTTACGCACACACGATGGTGTACATGAATGGGTCTACACTTGATTTGGTTCTGGAGCGAAAAGCAAGGTGTTGGGGCTCATAGATGGGTGGGCTTCATCTTGGACTTTGTTACGATGATACTCGAAACGGCGCCGTGAGTTGGAATTATGGTGGTGGTGGTGGCTACTGTAGCGACTACCTACCTACAATTATAATTATACGCCGCCCATCGCAGCATGTCGACTGCGAGTGATGATATATTCTGATTTCTTCATTGAGTGATATATATTGACCCCGTTTCCGCGATTGGCCGGCTTACGAGGCATCTGAACATGCTTCTCACGCAGCGTGCAGCCCCGAGTACGTTCAGCACCGGTTCGTGTGCAGCTGCACATCGACGTAAGGCAACCTTGGAAGCTCTCACAGCCTCCCACGCTGATTGAGGATTGCCGGTCAACTCTGGCTCGGTCTCGAATGCCTCATGCACGTGGCTGATCCTTGGCCGGGAACGACGAGAGAGCATTGGAATCGAGACTGGAGACTCCACCGCCCCGGCATCATCCACCTCACTTCTTCGTTCCAAGTTACTCTACTGTCCAGGCGACAGGTTTAACAATTTTCTCTCTTCAATTCTCTGTACTTATCTTGTCGACTTGACTATTATCTCGATCCATCACCTCGGGAGCTGGCATGTCGGCACGAGTCGTGGTCGAAGCATTAGCAGCAGCAGCAGCAGCACGGTGGCCTCGGCGATCTACCCTCCTCCTCCTGCCGCCCGTGATCCGGGCATCATATCGACTCGCTTGGCTTTTGCGATACCAGCTTTCGTTGCGATAGACTATGTTTCGCCACTTCCGGCTCCTCCTCTCCATCGTCGTCTTCATCTTCATCTGCAAGATCTCGCAGCATTTGAGTGAGAAGGGAACGTTTCATATATAGAATATCAACACCACTACCCGCAGACGACTCCGGCCGCGCGATCGCTATCCACACCTCGGCGAGAAGAGAAGAGAGGAGAGAAGAAGACATGGACGAACCCCCGGACGTCGCAACCCTCGTCGCCGGCCTCTCAGCGGAAAGCGAGAGCGCACGCAAATACGCAGTCTTCAAACTCAAGGGCCTGCTGGGCGACCCTTCGTTCGCGGATGCATTTATCCAGGCGGACGGACTGCCGCCGCTGCGGCAGGCGGTGCTGAGCACGTCGGGCAACACGCAGGCGTATGCGTTGGGGAGTTTGGATGCGCTGCTGGAGCTGGATATGGGGTGGGAGTGTTGCGATGAGATGGTTTTGGAGAAGGTGAATTGCAACATCATTACGAGGCTTGTATGTTTTTGTGTGTGGAATTGACGATTATATTACTGTAGGCACTCTCCCTCGCCATCTCCCATCCGCTCGTCAACATCGTCCGCAACGCCCTGACCCTCATCGTGCTCGTCGTCTCGAGACCTTTAGCCGCTGGACAGCAAGATGGGGAAGAGCCGGTGTTTGGGTTCCGGGCGTTGAAGCCTGCGCTGGAGAACAATCCGGGGTTTCTGGAGTCTTTGGTGCAGAGGTTGAGTGCGTCGGATCATACGCTCTGCGCCAATGCCTTGCAATTGGTCAATGCTCTTATGAGGGATGCGGTGGTGAATGGCGGAGAGCAGGAATGGCCCAAGTTCATCAAGAGACTGCAAGATCTGGGTGTGATTGGGGGAGTGGGCATGCTGATGCGCGGGGATGCGGCTGGCGATGTGGACAGTCCTCTGTCATCGGCTATTATCGAGTTTCAGAACTTGACCAAGATGTTGTTGAGGAAGTGGAGGGATGTGATGGTGAATATGGAACTACCGGAACATAAACGGGCCTTGAAGACGATCCATCTCTTGAGTAATCCGGATCCATATATCCCGCCGCAAGGCGTGAATGGAGCCAAAGTCAGGAAACACCACCCGGAGAAATGGCGACGGCTAGGATTCGAGACGGAAAGTCCAGCCTGGGAGTTCGACGAGACGGGATATCTGGGTATGATGGACCTGGTCGAATACTGCCGCCGAAACGAAGACATCTATCAAAAGATCCTCCTCGAGCAATTCGTCCTCCCCCGAGAACACCGCTGCCCGTTGGCACGAGCAAGCCTGAGCGTCACGCTCATTCTCTACGAACACTTCGAAATCGACGACGGCACCGCCTCTCCCGACCAGCCCTCCTACCGGAATAGCATGTACGAGCGCGCAACTCAACAATCCGTCGATAAGCTGTACAATCCCCTCCTCCTCCAATGGGGCCGTCTGCACACGTCCGCGCTAAACGCCTTCCTCCGCCTCTGGAAAGACGCGGGCGCGGAGCAGGAAGATTTCTACAAGATCGAAGAAGTCGTGCGGATTCTCGTCGAGCGGATCGTGGGGTCCGCGGGGAGGAAGACGGACGTGGGGAAAGTGGAGGAGAAGTTGCGGGTCGTGAGTCTGGAGACCGCGCGGCGGTGGCAGATGGAGAATCTCAACGATGTGTATCAGGATGCGTGGGGCCCGCATCTGGTCGAGGTGAGGGAGCAGTTACATCTCGAGAGTCTGCAGTTCATGAAGGAGCAGCGGATTCGGTGCTTGTTGAAGGGGAGTTGGTTCCCCACGTCCACGGGCAGCAAAAATGATGAGGGCGGTACTGCTGCGTGGCGTTATGTGAGGCTGAGCCATAATCGGCGCTGGCTGCATTATCAAAACTATCCCTCTAGCAGGAGGAAGACTGGCGCTGAAGAAGTCCCTCTGGCGGAGTTGGCGGAGCGCATCGATTTGCATGCCGTCACGTCGGTGGATAGTAACGTCTCGGCGGCCGAGGCGGCGCCTCTCGCGATGCAGATGTTGCAGAACGGGAACGACAGTACAGAGACGCTGAAAGAGTCTGCGAGGGAAACATCCAATAATACGAACGGCAATGCCACGACGACGAAGATTACCATCTTGGGCACCTCGCCCAAAACGAAAGGTTCTGCTGCGGCGGCGGAAGATGCAGACGAACGCGTCCTCCTCGAACTCTTCCCGCCGACGTCCCCCTTGGCGTCGGAATGGCTCGACGGCCTCCTCATGCTGCTGAACCAGCAGCCCATTACGAAGGATACGACGTCGCTGATTGAGATGATGGAGGACTGGGGCGTGAGGTTGCGGATGCTGAATTTGAGGTGGGAGGATGTGGATTGGGAGGCTTTGGAGATGAGTGTTAAGGGGGATTTGGGGGGTGGGGGTGGTTCTGATGGTGTAGGGGGGAGGGAGGTGCCGAGTCGGGAGGGGGTTGATGAGCCTTATTGGTTTGCGTTGCCGGATGAGGTGGGGGGTTGAGGTGAGATGGGGATGAGGTGTAGAGATGGGGTGGATGTAGAGGAGTGATTGGATAGATGATGAGAGAAAGATGTGTGGAGATGTGTTGGATATACTTCCTCTGTAGAGAGTGAAGATTTGATAGATGATGACGACGACGACGACGTCTTCATGTTGGTTTAATCTGTTCCTTCAATTCCTTCGACGAGGTCGTGACGATTCGTTGGATTCATTGCTTGCACAGAACTGGAGCAACGAGTTCCGTACTGTACCGGTACCGTACCTGTGCGCTTGGAACAAATGGAACTTCCTCGCGGAGTCGCTCCGTTTCAAAAATGGAATCGAAGGAGTGATGAGAAGAAAAAAAGTCGTCGTCGTCGGATCGAGAGCTTTGACAAGGGAAGGGAACATCATCCACTCACACATTCTCGGGAGTTCATCATCTTCATCTGATGAATCTGAGTCTGAGAAGAATGAGGATAATCCCAACCTCTCATCATCATGCACCAAACACCTGTCAACAACGTGGCCGATTCTCAATCCGAATCATCAATCAGCCTGGGGTCAGGGCTACTACTGGGGTCAGACAAGACAGACACAGGGGCAACAAGCAGTATTCTTGTAAAATGTACGCTGGGATACAAGGGGTATCGGAAATTTGGCTTCTGTCAACTGTCGTTCTTCGAAGGTGTTTTGCCGATAGGAGGGAGGTAGGGGTGTTGAAATTCGGCGAAATGGTGACTGGCTGGTTGGATGTCAGCAGCAGCGTTTGCTGTTTGATGTTCTTGTTGTTGCTGATGAAGTTCGTAACTTTGAGAGTGAAACCGCAGGGGTTTGTGGAACAGCAGCAGTGGCGAGATAGGGAGAGGAATGGGCATCGTCGTCGTTTGTTAGTGGCGCTTGGGCCCGTTTGCCGTCGTCCGTTGTTGGCACCCGTTCGCTACCAGAGCGAGCATGTCAGCCGGAAAGGGATATCGGTAGGTTTGGGGGCGATGGAGTGGGATATGCGGGTTTGTTCACCAACATCCGCCACGGCTAGCAGGTTTAGTAGGTGTTTGCTGAATTGTTTCTTCCTTGCCCGCCAACAGGAGGTTGGAGAGCATTCGGTAAAGGTTGCTTTTGTGACGATCTCGGATTCTGATGTGGATGAGTAACGGTTCGGCGATTAATTTAGACAGTCGTTCGTTGCCTGTCAACAAACGGATGCGCAGCTTTGTGCACTCTGTTATGCTTTCACCGTTTGCCGCGGAACGTCTGGTCCCTGCATCCGGAGCGTGAGGAAAATGGCCGAGAGCCATGTGGCAGGCGACCGAGCGCCATGTGTCTTTGATAACCATTGATTGCAAGCAGTTGAATGGTTCTCGTCGTCACCATCTGATACAGACCCGAACAGATGCGAGGGGTGAGTAGAAGTTTGTTTGACGACCTGAGCATCAGCCCGGAAGAATGTTGTCCCTCTCCATCTCCCGCCTCAAGATAGTCAACAAGGATTGAAGGCGGAGGAGGCGTCTATGGCGCTTACTATCGTGATAAGAGGCGAAGCTGTGCAGAAGATCTGCGCGTGTGGTGGTTAGCGGGCGCGAATGCACAAGCCAGGAGTTCTTTTTAGAGCCATGATGTTCAGCTAAAAAGACGGACCGCCGACGCCTCGTACATAGTGTGTCGGTTGGCCGGCGAGGTGGTCCCGCGCCTTGGTCCTCAAAAGGACAGCTCTGCGATTGACATGCACACGGTGCTGTTGATATGGGCAAGACAGAGGGGGTACTCGCGTAGACACCCCGGTAGATGAGAGTTACACATGCCATCTCGCGTATTGATGAGGCCGAACTATGGGCGTCTGGGCATTGGCAGGTGGTGCTGAAAGGGGCAGTTCGCAGCAGGATGAACCCTACGACGTCAACTCGGCGTTGGTGAGCGAGGCCCGCAGGATTACGCTATGTGCGAGACCAGAAGCTTTGTCAGTTGTAACGTGCTCACGGGATTGCTGGTGTTGGTGTTTGATGTGCCGCGGCGAGTCACGATGGTGCATGAGCAGATGTCGCCAGTGTTTCGCACAGTGTCGCGGCAGACGAGCAGCGGGCGATGCGCTGGCCTGCTGGCAAACCGCCAGACCGCCTGTGATGTGCGCGGGCATGTCGTTGTCGAAGACGTCGTCGTGGCTTGGGGGATGCTCATGGGTGATGCACCGCTAGCAGGGGACCCTTGGCACGCGCTTTTCTCAGGCACGACGTTGCGCTAGTTAATTCAGATCTACAAGGATAGGCGGTTTGGCGACGCGCGCTAGGCCCGTTCCTCTCGACCTCCCATGAGCTGAATGGTTGCACGAGCAGCCGCCCAGTCGCCCACCACCACCAGCTGTGGCTCCGTACCGCATGGCCGTCGTCGCATGGGCGGAGCACCACTACCGAGACGAGAGCGTGCGGCCGGTGGCGTCAGCTGCCAGTCCGCCCTTGATGAGTGCAGCAGCCCGATGGAGATGGCGACGAGAGCGGACGCATCGCCAGGAGGCAGTGGTCGGAAGACGAGGATGCCAGTCTGCTAGAGGATACAGCGTCAGCGCGAGTGAAACTCAGGCGAGGGCGGGCAGCGGAGGGGGCCATCTGGCGGCGCCTGTGCCTGGCAAAGCGAGGGCACGAGAGCATGGATGGAGTGGAATGCCGAGCGGCAGCAGCTGCTGACAGGCAGAGGAGGGGAGGAGGATGAAGAGGGAGCCCGTTCGTGTCCTGTATCCGGCGAAGCGTGCTACTGTAACGTCGCCGGCGGCCGCTCTGTCTCCTGCACGCGCAGCACGAGAGTTGGAAAGTCTGAGCATCCTTCCACACAAGCCAGCCCTGTCTGCCATCGCGGCTGGGGGCTGCTCTCTAATAATATTATCAGGGAAACGTGGTACTGTATGGCCTGCGTCTTCACTCCTGTCGTTGCTGCTGCTCTCTTCCACCTGCACTGCGTCGTCGATGCTGCCGTCGCCCGCGTTCTGTAACACGCTCGCCTCGATGCGCCGGACATGAGCTCTGCCATTCCACGGCGCTGGATCTAAAGCAACATCTCGCGGCGCACCTTCCACGCCTGGCCCCTTCTCATCTGCAAGGCATTTCAATCCCAGCAATGCGCAACCCTGCCGCCGCCGACCCAGAACTCGGGTTTCTTCAATCCACCTCTCCTCCATCACCCCGTCAGAGCGAGTCGTGTGTCCGTCGCCAGTCTCCGCGACGCCTCTCTGCCGACCACCAACGACCTATAACCCGCGACGGCCCAGCGTCCACCTCCAGGCCTCGCTCCAAATCACGAACCGCCCAAGCCAACATGGTCACACCGGAGGAGTATGAGTCGCTGCCCCCTTCAATCCAGTAAGTCGATCTTGCATCTGATATCACTACCTCGCATCACACCCGACCGCCACCGCCACCACTTTCGACGGCTATGAGTTTGGGGAAAGAACGATCTGATCTGGCATGACCAAAAGCGTGACCACGACCCATGATCATTTCGTCTGTTCGAGACACGAGCATGCGCTGTTGTCTTCAACTTGAAACCACTAATGCTGCTGTCATCCATCTTGGCCACATGGTCACGATCACGATTGATATTGTCCAGATCCAATGCTGACTATCTTCCAGAAAGAAGTACTTCTCTTCAGTCGAACGCCTTCGCATCGCTCAAGAATCCGCGGTGCAAAAGCGAAAGAAGCAGCTGCCCGAGAAGGAACACCGTCTACCGCCCAAGCCCTCAATGGATTCAATGCGACCAAAGACCGCTCACAGCTTCAAGCCCTCAGCACTTCCTCATCAGCCACGGAAGTCGTTCGCTCGTCCGGTCCGTACGGAAGCTGACGTGGACGAAGAACAAGCTTTACGTTTTCTGGCACTACCTGACAAGGTCAAGCGTTCGCACTTCACCACAGAGGAGCTGATACTCCTCACCGAAAGTTCAGAGCGAGCGCTGGGCTCCCCGTCGCTGGCGAACGATGATGGCTTCTCCCGTCGCTCTACCTTGGACCGGAACGGAAGCATCGCATCCTCGCATTGCAAGTCATTTGTATCCGAGGGATACATGGAGGATATGGAGAAGGACTGGTTTGAGATGGAGACGGAGTCGGTCGACAGCTATGAGCACTCCAACGGAACAACCACCGACTTTGAGATGCTCAAAATGTTCGCGAAGAGACGGCAAGGTTCCGTGTGCTCCTCGTACAGTGCACTTCCTCCAATTCCTGCGAGTAAGGAGTTCGGATCTTCGCCCGAATTGCGAAGGAAGTCCTTTTCCCGCAAGCGTGCGATATCTCTGGCTCCAATACCACTTCCACCGCCTACTCTGATGCCGGCGGTGCCACCGCTACCCTCACCCAACACAATAATCAACTTCAGCAAACCGGTCCAATCCCCAATCGCTACGCCGACCGAGACTCCTCCGCCAGCAACGAAGTACTACAAAGACTCACAAGCACGACAGAAGCTTCGAGAGTTTTTGGCTTCTCCTGAGAAGTTCGACGAGGCATTGGAGTTTGGCTTCCCGAGCGAGCGTGGCATCGACCAGCGTTCCACGTCCGTCGCCTCTGCGCCCGAACCGACTCTCGAGAGCGACGTTGATAATCTATCAATTACCGACAGTAAAGACGACGAGGAGGAAGCATCGTCCAGATCACCCAAAACACCATCCCTAGTCAACGACGGCTTTCACGCGAACGCGACTCCTCACTCGTCTCTCGATTCTGGCGTCGCTCTACCTTTCACACCAGGCAAAGCCAGCTTTCGAAGTCTCTCGCCGGATATTGCAGGGCGTGAGATGACACTGCGCATGACTCTGACCCGCCCGGATTTGCGTGCACCCGAGCGGGAATTGTACGCTTTCCAGAGGAAGGAGGTGTCAGGGGTGGAGGTTGCAGACAGTGACCCTTTGGCACTGGCAACACTACCCGTCTGCGACGACCATACTGGAGCTCACGGCGCTTTTGCCGTGACACGATCTCACAAAGGAGGATTCAAGAAGGTGTGGAAGAACCTGCGCGGCCGCTAGAAGGGGAATTCGATGCATTTCCTTGATCATGTGCTCATATGTTTTGAAGCGTTCCAGCATTGCTTTATCCACATTTTGCTCAGCGGTTTTGGGGGAAAGGAGGGGAGGTCTATTGTGACCGCCAAGCTGCAGATTTGAATCTACAGGTGTACACTGTAAAACAACGCATACAAATGTCTGATGAAGTTCAGACAAGCTCTGGCCATGCTCTCACAAGTTTCCAACCAGTGTCATGCTAAAGATTAGCGTTTCCGATTCCTAGATTGTGTCACATGTCTCAAGCCTGTTTCGTCATACCGACCTCCAAGCTCTGAGGCACTTTCAAACAACCAATTCCAGGATTCCCCCTCGTGACATTCCGCGACAACTCACTTCGTCTACTCAAACATCCGAATCGCAGCTACCTTGGCTATCCCGACCTCTTCACACTGCGACATTAACGGCTATCACAATCCACATCTGCCTAAACCCCTCTTCGAACGAATATGGCCTCGGCGGTGAGCTTGAAAGAGCTCGAGGACGACCCACGCCTCTTCCTATACACATCCCTCACGGCCGGCTCGTCGCACATCATCACCGCCACGTCGCGCATGGAAACGATCCTCAAAGCAAACAAGATCCCCTTCCAAGCCATCGACACCGCAACAGACGAGAAAGCACGAAGACTATGGCAGCGGAGAGGAGGCCAGAAGAAGCTTCCAGGCTTGGTGAAGGAGGGATACGTGATTGGTGTATGTGCAGGCAAGAGTCGGGCAAGAGTAGAAGCGGAAGGCTAACATAAGCACTAGGATCTGGCAGAAGTGGAAGAGTGGAATGAGTTTGGCGAGCTCAAGGAGAACATTGGCCCTGTGCCTGCGAATAATGCTGCTCCGGCGGGAGGTCAGACGGGGGTGAACATTGCGCCGCCGCTGTCTGTCAATCCTACGGCTACGCAGGGTACTGCGAAAGTGAGCCAGCCTCCTGTGAACAAGGCGCCGCCGCCGCTGTTGGACGACTCCAAGGCGAGACCTATTGCATTACCTGGAGCAGCAGAGATCGCAGCACGCAATCAACCTACGTCGCCGAGTAACTTCGAGGCGATCAACGCTGAGACGATGACTTCGTCGCCTGAGGAGAAGAAGCAGAGTGTTGAGCAAGCGAAGGAGAAATTGAACGCTCCCGCTGCAGGCATCGATCATCTCTCAGCCCCAGCATCAAGATTACAATCTGGCACAGCGACTCCAGCGCAGACAGAAGAGCCCTCCAGTGACGCCCCCAAAACAGCTACGGAGAAACACCGAGGAAGTGATATTATCGAGGCGCCCTCAGAGGAGATCAGGAAGATCGAGACTGAGAACTCGCTGAAGGAGGAAGATGGCGAAGAAGGTGACACGCTGGCTGCCACTAAGGGGGTTGAAGGTCTGAAGGTAGGCGATGAGACGGCGAAGCCTCAAGAGCAGAGTGCCAAAGAGGGTGCAGATGCAGGCAAGACGGTGGAGGATTGATGGAACATGACACAGGTATACCCACGGAATTTGATACTTTGATCCAGTAATGACTATGCAAAAAACACCTTGGAAATGACTGCCCTTTGCTTTCACATGTTCTGATATGTCGAAGTGAATTGAAGCCGAGCATTAAAGTTCGGCTAGTGCGCGATGACGCTGGGCCCTGATCGGCAGTCAACGTTCGTTTCATCAAAGCAGCCCAGCCACTTCACTTGTTCTTGGAATGAGGAAACTCACCACCTCACACCACATTCACAAAAATGCGCTCTTCTTCACCGACATGAAGCCCACCACGCCACAGAGCCCAATCCCAGCTTAAACCCTCCCAACAACAAACATCCACAACACCACCCTCCCCTCCTCAAACCATGCAACGCGGCGGCCGCCATCGCGGCGGAAGCAACAACTATCGAGGTCGAGGTCGCGGCAGAGGCGCCGGCAGCATCCAACCCCTCCGCGGGCTCTTCGCCTCCAATATCTGGCACTGCGACTGCAGCCCACGCCTGCCCGCCGAACACTTCAAAGTGAAAAAAGAAGGACGGAACCAAGGACGGTGGTTCTACACCTGTCAGAATCGGAATAAAGGGCCACCCGGTAGTGGGGAGAAGAACAAGGGGGGTTGTGATTTTTTCTTGTGGGATGAGGATGCGCGGTTGAGGGAGGAGGGGAGTGTTATTGGGAATGGGAGGGAGAGGGAGAGGGAGGGGCAGGAGGGGTGGGATGCGGGGAGGGGTGGTGGGAAGGGGTTGTTTTCTGATGCTGCTTCTTCGGGGAAGAGTCGTGGTGGGCAGGTTGTTGTGAGGGAGGACTCTGATACGGACGTTTCGCCTTCGCCGACGCCTACCCCTGTTGCGAATGTGAGGAAGAAGCGGAATGCACGGGATGCGAGTTTGGATAACGATGACGAGGAGGAGGATTTCGGGTTGCAGCCTGATGAAGAGCAGGAATTGGCGAAGTTGGATACCTCGTCATTTGAGACCCCGCAGAAAGTGCAGAAGACTGGCGTCTACGCCACGCCGGCGACGACTGTGCGCAAGACGAGTCGCAAGCTGCCCTGGGCCGATGAGGTCGTCGAGCCTGTGAGTCCCCCGACGTCGACGAGAAAGACGGTTGTGGACTACTTCACCACTCCATCGAAACCACCCGCGAAAGCAGTCACATTCGAAGAACCCCCGACTTCCAGCAACGCAACAATAACAACCAGCAGCAGCATCATCCAAACCCCCGCCGACTCCACCACCACCCCAGCCCACCCATCCTCCCCCTCCCCCTCCTCCCGATACAAAGACGCCCTCCTCGACCCGGCCGACTCCTCCAGCTCCCTAACAAGCGAAGTCCTCGCCGAGCTCTCCGCCCTCGTCCCCAACATCCCCCGCGAGAAACTCTCCACCCTCCGCGGTATCCTCTCGAAACACGACCTCAAGACGCAGGGCGTCACGAAGGGGAGGGATATCTCGCGGCTGGCGCTCAAGGCGAAAGGGGCGAAGATTGCGGAGCTGGAGGCGAGGATTGCGAGTTTGGAGGCGGAGAGGGAGGTGGATCGGAGTTTGATTGCGGGGTTGAGGTGGAGGAGGGGGGTTGGACGGGATGAGGAGGAGGGGGATGAGGATGGGGAGAGTCAGCTTTGAATTTGGTTTGTGTGTGTGGAGGAGGAAAAGAAAGGGAAGAGGATGATTGTTTGATGATACTTTTGAGCGTGCGCGATACCCACTTTGAGATTGTTACTTCCCAACGAACCCGATCGAGTTTTGTAGTACTAGCATTTAGTGAACTTGACGAATGACATGAATGACCATGTTGAAGTAGTGCTTGCAGCGAGTACATGAAGTAATCTGCGCAAAACAACACGAAGTATTTTGAATATACAATCCAACAAGAACCGAAAAATCCTCTCGATCCTTTTCCTTCCTCTCTATCAATCCATCTCATCCCATACAATCAATAGTAACAAGCAAGCAAGCAACATGTCTTTCCCATCCAAGCATGTGCTGGGTATCTCTTCTTCCCGAAAATCCAAAAATCACACATCAAAATCCAAGAAATAACAATCCATCCATCGACAAAGGTCATCGGCAGTCATCGTACATTCCACACAGCCGACCCATCAATTCATCCCTCTCATCCCCCATCTCTCCTCTCTTCTCTTCATCCATCAGTGTTTGTTTTTCGCAATCAAAATTGCTGATAATACAACCCCGGCGGCGCCGAGACGGTATGCTGCATCATCGGCGCCGCAACTAACTCATTCGAGAACGACAAGCCAGCATTATCGATAGACGTGGGGTATCTCATGTTATTGTTGTTGTCAAACCCCGTCGAATGAGCTTGCTGATGAGGCAGATATGCATCCTGAAACCCCAGCGTCTGCGCGGCGGCGAGCTGGTCGTCGAGATCGAGGTCGAGGTCCAGGGCAAGGTCGTCCATCGTTTCTGTTGGCATTGTCGTGCTCGTCGAGGATGATTCGAGGGGCAATGAATGCCCAAAGGCCTGATCGCTTGAGACTTCGACTTCTTTCAACCATCCGTTCGCTTTCAACCACTCAATCGGCGGCCAGTCGCCTCCGGCTTTCCCTGCTCGAGACTCCCTCTCCTCACCCCTGGCCTTCCGGCCCCGCTTCCTCGGACAGAAATGAGCCCTGCGCAGATGAGCTGCCGCGTTGTAGTACACGTTGTACTGCTTCTGCTGCTTGCACTGCTTGCAGATGCCCAGGGGTTTGGCGGGCCACCACTCCGTGCGGGTGGTCGGTTCGGTGCAGATCCAGACTTTGCGGCATTCGGCGTGCGCGCGGTCCCAGTGGCGGCGGAGTTCGTGCTCGCCGCGGAAGCCATGGGGGAATTCTTCGCACATGTTGCAGTAGAGTTTGGGGTGCGAGGGGCGGGTGTAGGGGGCTTTGGAGATGGGTTCTTTGGGCTTGGTGGTGGTGTGGTTGGGTTTGGAGGAGCGGTTGTTGCTGGCGTTGGGCGTGCTGGACTCTCTCTTCAGGGGTGCTGATTTGGGGCCGTCGGGGAGACTCTTGGGTGCGATGTTTTGTCTGGCGTTCTCGATGTGCTTGCGGCGACGTTCGTTGGCTTTGAATTCGGACGAGGATGAACTCGAGTTGCTTTCTTGAGAGTCGCTGCGCACCATGTCTTGGGCGTGGTGGTGATGGTGTTGGTGAGCAAAGGCAAACCCATTGCCGTCGATGGCGTACTGTTGACCGCCAGCATGATCAACAGCAGCAGCATCAGAAAAATCTTGACCAACAGTACTAACAAAAGGAAAGTCCGGGGTACAACCTAAGCCATAGCCCACATTGCTCAGCAAATGCGAGGCACTACCATCTTGCAAGCCGATCATAGTAGGCTGGTGACTACTAGGCGGCTTCTCAGTAGCAGACGATACGAAAGAACCATCAAGATCATCGACAGAAAAGAGATCAGAGGCAGTGGAGAAGGAAGACTCAACGCGCATCATGTCGAAAGCATCAATCACCGACGCACTGGTCACACTACTCTGTCGGCTCATCGCCTCACTCGACGTGAGGGAGCTTGGTGACAGGTGAGTCGTCGACGACATACTCGTACTTGGCGATACGTTGTCATGTGCCGACGGCACGCACAAATTTGGAGCATAAGAAGAGCGGCCGACCGTCGACGAGGTTTGTAGACCTGCTCCGACTCGGGCCTTCTTATGTGCAAATTGTGTTGCAGTGGAGCACATGGGGTCGGTGAGGGGATCGCTCGAAAGCTTGGAGCAATACTCGGCGGGTTCAAAGACTTGAACGTCGTCGAGGTGAGGCTGCGATGGTACTGTGGTACCCGCAGGCGTCGAATACTGCCAAGGTGTCGTCGTGCTGCCGTAGGTGTAGCTCGTCGAGAAGTCCATGTCGACGTGGTGGAAGTCGCGCTTGCCGTTGCCGTTGTTGCTCGCGTACAGCGGGTGAGTCGATGTCGGCGCCGAGTGGTAGCCACCGTGAGAGCCGTTCGTCGAGCCCATGCGGGCCATGGCTACTGGAGCCATGTCGTGTTGGAGGTCGAAGGTGGGGAGAGACCCGTCCAGATGTCGAGGTTCCTGCCATGATCAGTTACAGCTAACGGGCCAGACTACCAAGAAAACGAAAGCTCCTACTGATGGCCCGAAGTTCCCGGCATCGTCGGCCAGTGCCAGACCAGTGCCAGCCAGGTCCTTTTGTACGCTTCGAGGGGTGCCCGAGTCGAAGGAGGGGTGGTGCTGGTGGTGGTGTATTGAGTGGCCCGCAGACCAGGGCGCATACGTTGATTGCCAGAGTGTCGGGTCTTCCAGGTCCAGCGGCCCGATGGTCGAGTTGTCGGAGCTGTGGTAAGACATGTTAAGGCACGTGCAGTGAGTGAGGCTGCAGACGGCGAGATTGATGAGGTGCGTGGCGAGGTGAGGTTGGCGGGTTGGCGGCGAGTATGTCTAAGTGATGCACCCAATGAGTAGGCGGTGGGTGTGTACGTTTGAGGATGAAAGGCTTTGCAAGAGCAGCAATAGTGATGAGTGAGGCGGGCGAGGCCAACGAAGAGGGAAACAGGAGGCTCTTAATGTATGCCTCGACGGTTTGCTGTGATGGTGCTGCATCCAACAACTCAGTAGCATGGGGGTACGTTGCATGCCAGCTTGTCCATCAAGAGCACGCCGGGATACGGGTGGACAAAAGCGCCAAGACGGGGAAGAAATGATGAGGCTGCCAATCAATTCCCATCAAAGTCCCGCCGTCAGCTCCACCCGCGCTAGGGCCCGTCGAGCCGAGCTGTCTATAGGCTCGATCTGCCATGGACATATGCACCTGCCGCTCGTCCTCACGTTGCCTTCACGCGAACGTCGTCCCATCGCCCGCATAGTGCTGACCGCGACGCCTTCTGCTCGCCTGAGGCATGATCTTCCCATACCGTCAGAAAAGAGGTGTTGATGGAGAGATCGGCATGGGTCTAGAGCCACGAGCGCCGTTGCACTGGCCGGCCCTGATCGGCGGGCAAGATGACGCTAGGCACGACAATCTTGGTGAGACGTCGCGCGCTCGACATCATCTGTGCAAGGACGACTTTTTAAAAACCTCAATGCGCTAGGCCCAGTGCAACACGAGCGTGAAAATTGCTGCTAAGAAGCCTCACCAGCATACCGTGGTGAAACAAACATCACCTCCCGCGAAGGATACCCCACGAAGGATCCAAGGCCTGCGAAGGCAACTTGATGAGAAGAAAACTCTCCCGAACCTGTCCCGTGAACGCAAAAAGGCAAATAGATTGCGGAAACAACATCCTCGAATTACTACACACACACAACTACAGAATCGTCGACGCCGTCGCGACCAACCGTCTCATCTTGGCCACTGGATTCCGCGTCTTGCGAGTCGACAGCCCTCTGCTAATGCCAGGCTTTTTCGGTGCTGCCACAGGTGCAAACCAGGCTGAGCCTGCATCGATCTCTTCCACATCGTCATCCCATTCGAACCCTTGCCCGCCCGCCCCGATTTGGCTGCTGTGCACGCTGGCGCTATCCTTTCCAAACCGGCTGCTGTGCGTGCTCGTTGCGTAACTCGTGCTGTCCCGCCCCCGTCGGCTGCTCTGAACACTCGACGCGTAGCTGGCGCTGTCTCGACCTTTCCTATGCGATGGCTGAAGTACGGCATCCAACATGCTCTCTTCTGGTGCTGGGAGAAGGGGGAGACTCCCTTCCCGGTCCTTGCCTATCGTAAGAGAGTCTTTCTGTTCATTCACAGGCATGGAGCCCGCGGAGCTTCTGGACAATCGAGCGATGCCTCGAGCTCGTAATGTTTCTTCATTTTCCACCGGCGGTGCAATCACTTCAGGCATGGGGAGGACGACAGTCGGCACGGGGGCCGGTGGTGGCTTGCTCGCTGCTGTCTCGATAATATCCTTGGCAATCACCACTTCGACAGGACTGGCAACTGGCTGTTCGTTTGGCGGCGTGCTGAAACGTTCTAAATCCGTTTCGTACTCCATCTCCTCGATTTCATCCAATTCCGACTCCACCAGCGATAATCGATCCCCGTCGAAACTGACCATCTCGAAACCGAACTCGTCAAAAAATTCGCAAATGTCGTCGACCACCATATCGTCGCTTCTTCGTCGGGGGATGGCCAACGCGTGCTGGTAGACTTGATCGATTGCTTCCTGAAAAGGCTCAAGACTCGCAACAGAATTCTTCCTCGGCATGATCTGAGGCGTCGGCAGCTTGATGGGTCCGTGGATGTATAACGTCGGTTGCCACGCGGTGAGCTCTGGCGGTGTCACGGTGATGATGGAGCCTCCTCTTAAATGTATCTGCGTCGCCACAGGCGTCGACACACCTGAGGGCAGTGGCGAATTCTCACCTGCCGCTGAATCCTCGGGGATTGCTGCCAGCCTCGTGGGAGAGAGCTGTTCAGACTCTTTTCTGAACCAACCTCCACCACCACCATCATTTGCGTCGACATTAACATCACTCTCCGAGATCTGGGAGAGAGGACTCCCCGTCGAACCACCCGATTTACGATTGCGCGTCCTGGACCGGGGTGTAGTCGGAGATGTGTTGTAGAGTTCCGTGGGCGTCGTAGTGATGCTGCTGGGGGTCGTTGGTAAGTCTTTCTCGATGAAACTGAGGCGCGGCGGTAGGTTGATACGAAAGCTCAATTCGGACGGTGGCCTTTTCGGCTTCTTGTTCTTGCCGTAAATGATCTCTTCCACGGGAAAGAAGCCAGCGTCCAAGAGCATGCTCATCGTCTCCCCTTTTCTTCGCTTCTTCCACCTCGTCGGCGCTGATGGCGGCGCGATGGGTCTCTCGGCCTTGACGATTGAATCTGGCCGTTTCGTTCGCTTTCTATCTTCCGCCTCGAGCAGTGCCGCGCGCATATGAGCGGCGGTGGTCATTCGCTGCGAATCCAAGGACCGAGTCGCAGAAAGCTTTCTAGCATGTCGCGACTTCGTCGGACTGCACGCACTCCCACTGCCCCTGAACACCGCACTCTTCGCCACCTTTAACGATGAAAAACTATTCGCGCGATACAAACTAGGCGGCGCCGTTGAAGACCGTACAAGAGACCCAGGGTCTATGGAAGAAGCCGTTGTGGAAAGCGACGATGTCGACGGCCCGGAATCCCTCTTCGCCCTCGCCTTCATGCTCGCCAACGCCGCATTGAACGTCGCGTCCGTGAGCGCGGCATGCTGTCTCGAAGGCGCCTTTGGTGCTGTCTTGGTCGACGACGATGACGCCACTGATAAGATCGATCCAGACACACTCCTTTCGACGAGAGGTTTCGCGGACGGCGGCGTCGCAGGCTTGTCGAATGACATATCGCTGAACAACGGCCTAGGACTCAACGAACTCTGCGATTCCTCCCTGTGCAGAGTCACAACTTGTCTCAAAGGCGACTTATCCGGAATCGGTGGCAGAGGCGGCGACTCGTCCACCCTCAGCGGGCGCGAGGTAGGGACCCGCCCATGTTTCGGTGGTTCGGGCGGTGGGGGGAGGAAGAGCTCACTCGGTGGTCGAGGGGGTCGTTTGGGGGTTGCTGGAGCTCGTCGGGGTTCTTCGAAGACGGGCAGCGTTCGTCTTGCGGCGCTGCTATCTGGTCGTGGACTCCCAATCGCGCGGCGATCGATGCCTCCTCCTCGCTCGTGCGGGGCGAGGGGTGGTGGTGTTCGGGGAGGAGGCGTGTGTGGAGGGGAGCTGTGCAGCATTGCTATGGCCTGGTGGTGTCGGCGATTTCGTTGCGTGGATGTCGCATTTTGCTGTTCCTCGCGGGTGGAGGATGACGAGTTGGTTCTTTGATCTCCCGTCCCACCTGCTGAAGACGACTCTGGCCGCCCTCTCTGCGCAGCGAGTCGTCGATCGACTTCCTCTCGGGAGAGTCTTATTGGCGGCGGAGGAACAAACATCGTACAGACGCTCTCTCAGCGATATCTCAGCATGTCGACACGATACTCTCTTCTCTTTGGACCCGAGTGTGGTAGAAAGAAGACGCTCGGCTTCCAGACCGCATGGACACCACGACGACCTTCTTTGTCTCGCCATGGCGACTTTGTCCCGGGCAAGCTTTGGCGAAGCACAAAGGAAGCATTGCTTCTGGGTTGGGGTTGGGGAATCTGGGACGTTGGGTAGCCAAGCATTCCTCATCAAACACCCGCATCCGGGCGGAAAGGGAGGGAAAAGTGCACGAAAAGTGAGCGGGCAAGGGAATGATTTGTGGAAGGTAGGTAGTGCAGAAAGCTGAACGAAACATTCGGTGGTATCTCGAAGTCGTTTCATGAGGCTGTACAGACTGTTGCTCAAGTTGCGTAACGTTCTGGCAAGACGCTCCCTTCACCAAGTAAATCACTCCCTCTCTCGCCCAAAAAAACATCCCTTCAAAAACTCCAACAACATCCACCCACGCCATCCATCACTTCTCAATACGGCACCTGACAACAATGCCACTGTCGACACGTCTTACACCACACCTTATCATCCACATCCCTCCTCACGCGCTCCTGCTCATGCTCATGTTCCTCATCTCCCAAAATCGGCAACCCCGTCTGCCTCTCAGCTACAGGTTTGATAACAGTCGTCGTAATCGTCTCCGGCTGGCCTTCAATCGTCTCTGTCAATGTTGTGCCTGGGAGTGTGACGACTTCGCCTTCAATCGTCTCCGTCAACGTTGTGCCTGGAATCGTAACAGTTTGGAAAGTTGCAATGGTCTCCAGGCGCAGACTATGGATCGTCGTCGGCGTGATGTTGGCGACAATAGTGGGCACGAGTTTCGTGACGAGTTTCTCAACTGTCAGGTTGAAGAGCCTGGTAATGGTGCTGGGATCTTTGGGTTTAGGACTGATTGTTTTCGTGGTCGTCGTCGGCACCGTTTTGACGCTCTTCTCCGTGATGGTTTCTCGGAGGGTCTTTTCGATGGTGATTTTGGTCGGTCGGATGACTGTGATGTTGGTCGGTTGGATGACCGTCGCCCAGCGCGTGGTGATGCCGGCGGGGATAGGGTTTCTGAACATCTCGTCTTTTTCATAGACGGTGATGGTGCGTGCGGGGAGTGGGTCTTCTTTCTCGTACACGGTGATAGTTTCTGTATGAGTGGCCTTGCCATCTTTCGCGGACGTCGAGACGAATGCATCCCAGTGCATACGTTCAGAGTCGACAGCACCGGGGTAGGGCGACTTCTTCTTGTTCTTGTTCTTCTTGTTGGCTGGCTCGGGCTCAGGCCACGGCACATCCGATTGCTCGAAGCCGCGGTTTTGCTCACGTTCCCAGCCGCCGTAGTTGTTCATTCCTCTCCTCTGTCGCTCCAGCTGTTCCAACGCCCACGGGGGAACGTCAAAGCCATGTTCACCGGCTTCGTACCACTCGAAGGGTTCGGGTTCAGACGGTGCTGGGTAGAGTCTCCAAACAAGCGCGAGGATGACCACGAATGCGAGGACTTTCGCCCCGTGATCCCACACAAAGTTGCCGATTCTGTGCCACCAGAAGGAGATTTGGTCGGTCCAGTAGTTGTATCGAAGCCGGAGATAGCGGTCGTATGCCGCCGCGTTGACTTGCTCGGGTGCTTCTCTCGCGCGCTGTCTTGCGGCTTGTACTCTTGGATGCTGTGGGAGGGCAGTGAACCAATGCCACGCCGCTCGTCCACGCCACACCCACAGCGCGTATAGCACGCAGAAAAGCGTGATGGCGATGAAACTCCACCAGACGAACCAGTCCAAAATTCTTCCCAGGAATCCCCGTTGCTGCACCTGCTGACCAGGGTACTGGCCAGCAGCATGCTGCAACGGTCGACCACCTCTTCCCGGGGATGTCTGCGCTGCTGCGCCGGAGGTGAACGCCTGCTTTTCTCTTAGCCGCTTGCCATATGCTTCCCGGTAGATATCCTCCATGGCTGCGCTGGAGCGGCTCGTCGAGTGAAAGTAGCGCGCGAATCTTACCAGGAAGAATACCAAGGCCATCATCGCCAGCGATGTCTGGGCCAGGGAGCGCCGAATGTGAAGCATTGGCGCGCGCTTTGTTCTCTCGTCTCGTCTTTGTGGTATACTCTTCTTTTGGGGTGAACTTTGAGTGCTGGATTCCGGATCCGGCTCGGATTGCTCGAACAATGGGAGATTAAAGCGCGAAGCGAAGAGAAGAGTGTGTGAGAAAGGGCACAGGACGAAGGTAAGAAAGCGCTGTTGTTGAGGGTGAAAAGAAGAGCGTGAAGATCGTTTGGAAGGAAAGTAGAGATGAAATGCTTCCTATTGACCGCCATTGATAGTATTGTTTGGGTGAAAATGTGGGTCCCATTGAGGGTTGGTATTGTCCTGAACAGGTGAGGTTGTTATTTCAAGGACTTCACGCGACCAGGATGCGCTTCAAACGCACGAACGACCAATGAAAAGCGAGCAATGCGAATAGCATCGTTCTCTCGAGTAGACGAGACGTCTTCGATGAAGGAATGGCTCATACGGTTGCGTGGACGCTTGTGTTTCGGGGGGGGGATGCGACGTCTTCATCTTGGAATCACGACTTCACGTCCTAGTTCACCGCAGGCACTGTAAGAGTATTACCTGAAATACATCAGTCATTGCGCAAAGATGTGCAGCGCATACTTACCGCCATCGGGATACAATATCTGCTCGTTGTAAAATACGCCACCCTTCCCAGCGAGAAACAGTATCTAAGGTGCCTTAGTCAAAGATAGTAAGGGTCTTTCAGATTTGTTGCTTACAGTCGCGCCCATGTCGCTATCTTCGCCCTTTCTCCCAGCTGGGTTATACGATCGCATGTCCAGTTCAGATTTGTTCTTGTCGTCACTCGACCCCGCAGTCATCTCACTTGAAGCTGTCAGTGGGCGGCGCTGGAACGTCAAGATGAAACACTGACCTAGGGAATACTCCAGGCGCAATGACGTTGACGCGGACTTTGACATCCTTAAACGTCGTGGCAAGCATACGACTGAGATGAGTGAAAGCAGCTTTGGAGGAGGCATATGAAGGTTGTCCGTTCGATGAACCCTTCATCGCACCAGATATGGAGCTCACGTTCACCACCGACGAGGAGTAGCCGGGCGTCACTTTGCCTCCCTTTGCGAGCAGCGGCACAAAAGCCACTGACAGAACGAATTAGCACTGCTGGAAGACACTTCAGACCGCAAACCACCACTCACTACTCATGAAGTATTGACCAGCTACGTTCGTTTGAAAGGTGTCTGCCCACTGCTGGTCCTCAGAGCGCAGAAAGTGCTCGGAGATCGCTTCGGGTGAGGACATGTCTGGCGTTCCGTTCTTTGCTGAGAACACGTTAGAAGTCGCGATCAGCCTCAACTTCACTCGACCTACAAAACATGGTGTTCACATCGCGAGCAATGCCGGCATTGTTAACCAGAAGCTGGATTCCTTGAGGTTCCTTTTGCTCCATCTCTTTGGCCAACCTGATGCATCCCTCCTTCTTGCTCACGTCACCAACGATACTGTGAAGGCTACCTGGGCCAGTGTTGTATTGCTTCACCGTTTCGGCTAGGGTCTCCTCTCGCCGTCCAGTAATGTACACCTTTGCCCCATTGGCCACAAGCGCTTGAGAGATCACTGGCATAACAGTCAGAACAGATATGGTAATGCAGGCACATTTTTCAATTGATTCGTCTGAACAACTGTCGTCAATTAGACGTACTTAGACCAATGCCTGTGCCGCCACCTGTGACCAGAGCCGTGACATGGGAGACGTCAAAGAGGCCCGAAGCCTTCATGTTATCGTTGTTAGCCATTCCTATATTATATTAGCCAGAGCATTAACCATACAATTGGAGTACTTGCCTGTGCCGTAAGTGCGTCCCACAATGCTGAGCTTGGAACGAGCGAAAGAACACACAGCCGGCTTCCGCAAGAGAGAAGGGCCACGTGAGAAGAGACGAAGCATTATGGCGGTAAGCGGTAATGTGATGTAAAGAGAGATGAATCCACAAGAGATGTTTAAGATGTTCCTTCTTCTACATTACCCTCCATGACGTCTAGATGTCAAGACGTGGATTAACCCCTTTCTGCGCTCGTGCTCGAGACGGTCGATTGCTTGTGCGGACATCGGAGACCAGTACTCAGAAATAGAGCAGTGGCAGCTCTATCATGCTTCCACGCGCCAGGTGATCGCATGTGGATCGCGTTTCTTCACATGTGAGCGCTGTTTGCAGCAAAGTGAAGTGAAGTGAATCGGGGCTAAAGCACGGGCCAGCCAATGACGTGGCTGCTTGGTGATCCTTCCGGACGCTGCCGAGTCGACTTCACCTGCACCTCTTGCCATCCTTCCACCAGAGGCTGAGCATCCAGCCTCAACAACAAGCCTCAACAACACAGACCTTCGCATCGCCGGCGACATCGACCACAGCTCATCTGCTGGACGGACTCCCCTAATCAACCGAAACAGCACATCACGGCAGATCAGCTACACAGGCTTCAACATGGGCCGCGACATCGCCATCTCAGGCTGGTCTGAGGAATGGCTCAACCGCACCCTCCCCGAACTCAAGTGCGAGACCACGCTGGTCGTGTACGCGATAACCCTCACCTCTCTTTTCATCGGCATCCGCGCTCTCCTCCGCGTCCGGCGCACTCGTAAAGACCTCGAGGCGAATCCATCCAACCGCGTCGCAATCCTCTCCGGCTGCGATAAGCGCATGGCAAAGACGACCAAGACCATCTTCTGCTTCGCCCACATCTTCTTCTTCCACTCTCTGGCGCTCTGGTTCACGGATGCTGCCATCGGCGTGTTGGCCATCTACCAGGACGTCGACTCGCACCCGGGGGAGTACACCGCGCCGGTCTGGATTGATCTGGCCATCCAGGTCGTGACCATGTTGGCCGTCTTCACGGCTGTCTTCATCGCGTTCCCTATGCTTCAGCTCATCGGCGTATCGCATTTGGTTAAGAAGAGCGTACGCAAGGGCAGCGAGGCTCCCATGTCGGCCTACATCACCGAAGGCCGCATTATCAGCACCCACCTGGCTCAACTCTGGATGATGACCGGCTTCTGCATCGTCTCCTGGTGGCCCGTCATGGAAAGCTCAATGCTGCGCATCGTAATCTTGGAAGCAGTCTTTGGTTCTGGAATTGCCTGGCTGTCGACGAGCTTCATATTCAACTTCCGCACCGATGCGCTCTATAAGATGGAAATGGAGGTTCTGCAACAGCACCAGCGACCCGTCGGTGTGTGCCAGCATGTTGTGCATTACGGCAAGCAGGTCGCGGCTTCATTCGAAGATGAGAAGTCGCAATTGCTTCCGAAATACGAGCAAGCTGCGCAGGATGAGAAGACTGGACTTTGAAATGAGGTGATTGGAGATGACAGAAGACCTGGGGCGTTGGACACTAAACATGGACTTTTCTCGTTGGAGCGCTGAGGCACAAGGTACACATCGATACACGATGCGTTTGCAAGGCGTTTTTGGATTTCTGGGATTTCAGGGCTGTTGGAACGGTTTCACATGGTCATGGGTTGGTCTTTGGAGCACATTGTTCTGGCGCACGATGCATAGGCACAGTACATGCCTTTGTGGCATTCTCGTAGTTTCTTTGACCTTAGCTACCTATTCAAGGCTCGCCAAGTAGTTATTCGAAAAGAGTGACTAAAGCTAATTCCTTCCCGACTCATGTCTTGACCCTCTCAATGATCACTCGAGAACTCGAGATTTCAAAGAGTGGGTGACCGAGCTGTAGCGCGTGAAACAGCAACGCAGCAATCTAAAGCATTCTGGACTGTACGCAGGCAATGTATACTACACGCAGCGTGCGCGACCGGTGAGGTGTCTTGAGGCATTGCTCGAACTGTTCCACTTGAGCGGACGAGTTGCTGCTGGAGGAGGCGGTCCCCGATCACGTTTGAACCTGCTCGTACTTCCCGAAGCCCTGCTGTCCAGAGAGCGACAGCGACGCAAGCGATCTTGCTTCCTCGTGCCGTCCTCATTGGCTGTGATGTGGAAGCCGTGGTATGTCCGTCTGGCGGTTGGGCGCAGAAAGTCCGTCTTACGCTCCTTTGATGCCTTCCATTTCGCTACACCGGTCGTTGTAAAACGGTTCCTTGATATCGCATGGGTCCTAGCAAGCATGAACTGTGTCGTAGCAATGCCTGAGAGTCGCGAGCCAATCAGTCATAGCCACCGACACCCAGCTGACTTGCAAAAGCGGTGCTAACGCTACGAGCATCCTCATCTTCGAGTGTAGAGCGGTTCCGGCCGGCGCCAATTGGTGGCTGAGGAGGTCCTTGGCCTTCGACGTAGCGACGAAGCTTGTCGGACTGGGAGAGCGACGCCTGCTTGTTGAGATCGTTGATGCTCAGACCAGCAAGACTGACACCACCTTGACCAGGCTTGACAGAGCCGTTCGTAGTAACATCAGTCACCTCGCTCGCGGCAACGCTATCACCAGCAACACTCTCTGGTGGTGGATGATGAGACCTGTCGCCACCCATAGGGCCGTTGCGTTGCATACCAGGGAGTGTTGGCCACGCCTCCTGGAATCCTTGGAACATCGGCGGATACTGACTTGGGAGAGCGGCACCGCCAAGGGCGGACGAATGCACAGAAGAGACGTCGTCTGGAATGTAGCCAACGATACTGCCGTTATCGGCGCCTGGCGGGCCTCCACCACGGCCGTTCATGCGGCTGCCGGTGACAGCAGCCATGTGGTTGGCGTGTTGGTAGGCCATTTGGTGACGTTGAGGTCCACGATAGGAGGTCTTGGGGCGGCTGAATTGGAGTAGCGACACTTGGAGGTTGTTGAGTGGACCCTCAACCAGGCAGTTCCGCTCCTTGAAGTGCAGCAAGAGATAGTGCCAGAGCGGGTGCTTGCTGAGGACCTTGGGGTTGCCCAGAATGACCAAGCCGTACTTGGCACGAGTGAGGGCGACATTGAGACGGCGTGGATCGCTCAAGAAACCGATGCCCTGGTGATCGTTGCTACGGACGCAAGACAAGACGATAAAGTCCTTCTCTCGACCTTGGAAAGCGTCAACCGAGGCGACTTCGATCTCTTTGTAGTGCTCCTTCTTGAAAGTTCCCGTCTGCTGCATGCTCTGGACGACATACGAGCGTTGACCTTCGTATGGGGTGATGATACCGATCGCACCTGGGCTGACGCCAGCCTTGAAGAAGCGAGTGACAATCTTCTCAACATTCTGAGCTTCAGTTCGATTGAGGTAGGACGTTCCAGAAGCGCTGATCTCTTCGTTGCCCAAGTTGGACCAGAACATCATTGGCGAATCAGCGACTGGCCACGGGAAGTCGACATCCTTTCTGAGACGCTGCTGCATGGTGATACCGTTCTGCAGAGAGCCTTCGTAGAACATGTTGGAGGGGAACTCCGACAGACAAGGATGCATACGGTATTGAACCTGCAAGCGGATTGGTGCGCAACCAAGGATGACAAGACGCTCGAAGAGAGACTGATTCAGACCTGCTTTGGCAGCCTTCTTGTTCATGATGACAGGACCCAGCTGAGAGTGATCTCCAACGAGGACAACCTGCTTGCAGCCGAGTACAAGAGGGATCATGCATTCTGGCTCGGCGGATTGTGTGCTCTCGTCGATCAAGACGGTCCGGAACTTGAGTTTGGCGAGTCTTGGGTCTCCGGCACCAACGCAAGTGCAGCAAATGACATCTGCGTTCTGCAGAATTTCGCGCTCGGCGGCACGAGTAAGAGTCTTGAACTTCTTTTCGTCTTGACTAGAGAGTTCGCCAAGCTCAGCCTTAAGCTGATTGAGTTTGGCCAGTTCCACGTTGGTGTCGTTCATCTGCACTTGTCTGTGCAGAGACAGAAACCCGACATTCGACTCCACGTCCTCCCTGGATTTCGCCGTGACTCGGACGACTTTAAGCCCAGTCAGGTGGATGCGCTCGCAGAGCTGATCGACGGCGACGTTGGATGGAGCGCAGACAAGCACCTGACCGCCGTTCATCTTCGACAGGTGGTAGATGATCGTAGCAGACGTCACAGTCTTGCCAGTACCGGGTGGACCTTGGATCAAGCTGAGAGGCTTTTGAAGGACAGACTTCACGGCTTGGATCTGAGAGCTGTTGAGGTCAGGCAGGTTCGGAACACTGAACTTGCGAGGCATCTGCACTTTCATAGGCGCAGCTGCAACCTCATGACCGAGGAGTCTGTGGAAAATGTATCCCGAAACAGACATCTCGTCGATGGCGAACGTCTTCATGGCGTGCTGCATGCGGTCGAAGGACGTGGCCTTCCAGACGTAGTCGGCGGTGAAGTTGTGGGTGCACTCGGTAGGAACAGACTTGTGGTCGCCTCTAGCTCGCAACTCGATCGTCACTTCGTCGCTCTGGTTGTTTGGAATCTTAATCACATAGCCAACGCCTTCCCAGTGTGGTCTCAGCTCGCCAGTGTATCGCAAACGCATCTCGTCGCCAACAGCTAGCTTGACATCGCCAAGCTCGAGCTTTGGAAGGACGAAAGAGGCAAGATGCTTGTTGTTGAGACCAAAGTCCCAGCGCACAATGAGGTTGTCCTGGCTTTGCGCTTCCTTCAGCTTGCGGTCGTAGTCGGCTTCGATCTTGACAAGCGGGCCGAAGACGTTCTGATATTGGAAAGCGTCGTCGTAGCGCATCAGCACTGGTGCAGGTTCGTCGTCGATGCCCGCGCTCTTCTCAAGATCCTGAACAGTGGCGCTGCTGTTGTCTTTCCACATCTCCTCCAATTTGGCAATGACTTGAGGTGGCAAATGGCGCGCACGCATCTGTTCCTGGTCTGTTGGCTGGTTCACGAGCCACGGTAGGAACGATCGGTCCTCAATCAATGGCTGCCACTTCGAGGTGTCCCAGTTCATGTCCTTGCTGCTGGGCATTGCGGCGCACGGCTGACGGCAGAGAAGCACAACAACGGTGTCGCTCTTGGCTGGAATAAAGCCCAGAAGGAACACGTTCTTGGTACCGCAGTTGTAGCATTCTAGAGTGGTGTCTCCCAGTGGTGACGAGGGGTGAAGCTGAACTTCCTTGTGCCGTGCGCGGACCAAGTGGTTGATGATATGGCTGGACGACGTGTTACCGCGCGCCGAGCAGAACCACTTGGAGCATGACAGGCACTTCACGACCGAGCCTGGGTTGTGGATGCCACAGTAAGCGCAGGCATGAGCGGGCAATTCGACCTCCTCTTGTTCCTGAGCCGGTTGCGGTTGGCCGTTGGCGCCATTTGCAGTATGACTGGCAAGTGATTCGAGGTCGTCGTCGTCGTATACGTCCGTCTCGTCATCGTCGCCCACGCGCCTCCTACGAGGGCCGCCGTTCAGGTTGCCGCGGCCATACTCGCTGTCGAGGGCGCTCTCAGCTGCGTCGAGGGTAGAGATGTCGTCGCCTTCGTTGATCGCGGAGGCCGAGTCGCCAACCAGGTGATTGCCGACATTGGTAAAGGTGCCCTCCATGGCCGTGGCGGGGTTTCGGAGGTGGTGGTGAGGATGGAGGGAGGGGGTCGAGGAGATGAGGTTGAGTGGCGGCGAGCGTCGCCAGGTGGAATCGCACTCAACCTCGAGCAGTCGGCGGCGGATGGAGCGTCAAAACAGCCTTTCGGCGGTGTTCAGACGCAGCCTCGTGCTTGGAGAAGAAAAGGTGAAGGCGAGATGCAATCGGCAGAGGTAAATGCAGGGAAGCCGAACCCTCTTCACGCGTGTGCCTGAGGCCAGCTTGGCGCCGTCTTAAATTTCAAGACCTCCGCCTCTTCACCACTATTTGCCCTACACAGGCAAACACGCCATGATCCGACGACAGGCCCGCCAGCGGAGAGATTATCTCTACCGTCGCGCGCTCACTCTACGCGACGCTGAAATCGCCGAAAAACGTGCAAAACTCAAGTCGTCCCTGGCCTCTGGCAAGCCGCTCGATCCTAGCATCGCAAACGACAAGCAGCTTCGGCAGGACTACAAGTATGACGAGTCGAGGGCGGATCGAACCAACGAGGAAGAGCTGGAGTTGGACGACGAGTACAGCTACTTGTCAGGCGTGGTAGACCCACGAGTTCTTGTCACGACCTCTCGCGACCCCAGCAGCCGACTGGCCTCGTTCGCAAAAGAGATTCGACTTCTACTCCCGACCAGTATCCGACTCAACCGGGGAAACCTCATCTTACCGAACCTTACCTCCAGTGCCAAATCCAGCGGCCTCTCAGATCTGATATTGCTGCACGAGCATCGAGGCACACCAACCGCCATGACCGTATCCCACTTCCCCCATGGCCCTACGGCTTCATTCAGTCTTCACAACGTCGTTCTTCGACACGATATCCCGAACGCATCTCGTGGTACCGTCAGCGAGAGCTATCCGCATCTGATTTTCGAGGGCTTTCAGACAGCATTGGGGAAGCGAGTGGTCAAGATTTTGCAGCATCTGTTCCCACCACGGGAAGGAGGAGCGAAGTTGGGCTCAAGAGTGGTCACATTCAAGAACATCGAGGACAGCATCGAGGTACGGCATCATGTGTTTGTCAAGACAGGATATCAGAGTGTGGAGTTGGCAGAGGTTGGGCCTCGCATGACGATGCGCCTGTTCGAGATCAGGCAAGGCACGGCCGAGAATAAGGATGGAGATGTCGAGTGGCACATGAATCAATACATGAGGACTGCGAAGAAGAAGGATTACTTGTAAACAAACGTTGAGCATGAAACGGAAGGGAGCCCGGCTGTACGTTTTTCACATGCACGCTGGCAAAGTGACTGCGGGATGAATTGGGGCCTCACTTGAGTGTGCGCTACACTGCTTCACGCCGTGTTGGACCAAGCGCAGTTTCACATGCCGCCAAGAGATTTGACCCTCCTTCCTATCTCAGGGTCAAACGGTGCAAACCTCGAACTTCAGCAACACACGATACCAAACCGGACACACCAAAATCGGGTCGCACCAAACACCACGAATGGCTCCCACGCCTATGCTCACATCCTGCGAAATGGGTAAAAGGCGTCGCGGTCCGGCCGATCAATCCATCCACTAACTCACCTTGCAGATGAAACTCAGTTACCACTCACGGCTGCCTCGAAGGCGTTTGCAACCACCGAATTGCTTGAAGACATCCTTCTGTACTTACCCAACAAAACACTCTCCAAATTGAAACAAGTCTCTCGCCACTGGAAAGCCACCATCGAAGGCTCACAGGCCATTCGAAAGCAGCTGTTCTTGAAGTCGGGCGACTTCGATACCTTCAGACTCGGTGGCGTCTTTCATCCCAGCCTTCTAGTTCCAGGAGGCACGGTGGCATTGCTGAATCCGATGCTTGAGCCGTATTCCGACGAGTTAGAGCGGCTTCCTCGAGCAAAACGTGGCGCTTGGCAGAGGACATTAGCCACTCAGCCGGCCACGACAGAGCTCAAGGTCACTATTTTTATGGATCCAAGGTCGATGTCATCAACTTCGCTCGTCAGGGCCGTCAAGAACGATCGAGGCGTGACGATCAAGGACGTCGCGGATTGGGTCAGGACGTTCTGCGAGCATATGAGTCGTCACCGAATGGACATCCACATGTACTTGAGTGACAGAGCGGGATTGATGGGCTGAAACTCTCAACTTTGCGGAGTGGAATGGCTTCACGGACTTGTCATGGCCGGGGCTATTGTGGAAGTGCTCATCGGAGGAAAGGAGGGCACGGGAGTTCTATGCGTGGAGACTGTAACGAGGTCTACTTAACGATAGCCCCTAGCTTACTTCAATTCTGATCCGTCTGCAACAACACTACCCACCCAACGTCCCAACAGGATACGCCGCAGGAATATTGCCGCGGTTGGGCGTGACAGTAGGCACAGCAGTATAAGACTTCACCGGCACAACTTCCTTGGCCCAACTCGGCGTCCTCCTTATCCTCCCCAAACTCTGCCATTGATAGGCAATCTGCAACAACTTCTCCTCTGTCCATGGCCGTCCAAGTATCTCCATGCCAATTGGCACCCCTTGCGGCGCAGTAGCAGTAGCATTCGAGAACCCTACTGGGACCGTGACAACAGGGCTCCCCGTCAGGGCTGCTAGTATTCCATTTCTGCCAGATTGTGAGGCAGATCCGATCTCGACGACGAGATTCTGTTGCTCGGGATAGATCAGGGCATCGAGCTTGTTCGCCGTGAAAGTCTCCGCGAGAGCGAGGGTCAGATTCGCGATGCCTTGTTTAACGGAATTGTAGCCGCCGTTACGTCCTGTGGTGTTTGAGGTCGAGGACACCAGTGATGTGTTGACGTATTCATATTGGCTTGGAATGACCAAGTAGTCATGGCCTGAGTAGAGCTCGTTCAGTGTTGACGGGTGTTGGCCACCGAGTGACGGCCGTTCCAGGTAGGCATCCATCGACTCTCTGTATTCGAAGCGTTGGGTGTCGAGTGAAGCCAGGGCCGTGGAGTTGTAGAGGGGACTGGTGATGGACACGATCGTGGCACCTGCTCCCCTGAGCTTTGCGACTGTCCGAGCCATTGCATTGTTCACTGGGTCGTTTTCAGCTGATGGTGTCCTGTTGAAGAAGCCTTCCACGAGCCTGTTGAAAATTAGCAAGCACCTGAAATGGCCGACTGTGTACCTCACCCCAAGCGAAGGCCCTTCAAGGACCCTTCAGTCAAGCCTGACATATAGTTCGTCCCATACGTTCCAGCAGGCACAAGCGCAGTCGTGTTGTCGTCTGCATCAAATCCAACACTCGCCATGACCATCAAAGCCGTGGCAACATCCTCGACGCTTCGTGCAATCGGCCCAATAACGTCTTGCGTGTACGAGATGGGAATGATACCAGAACGACCAATCAGCCCACGCGTAGGTCTGCAACTGAACAAGCTGTTGGCGCTGGCAGGTGATCTGAGTGAATTCACTGTATCAGTGCCAGTCCCCCAGACGCAGAAGCTTGAAGCCACCGCGGCGCCAGTGCCACCAGAACTACCGCCGGGTGTTCGGGTGCTATCGTATGGATTGACAGTCTGTCCACCGAGCGATGACACGCTGAGACCTTCCAGAGCCAGCTCGTGGAGATTGGCCTTTCCCAAGATGATGGCGCCGGCTTTCTTCAAGGTCGCCACCACGGGAGCATCCTTACTTGGCTGTGATCTCGCAAGTGCCAAGTTGGCTCCGGTCGTTGGAATTTCAGCGGTATCGTAGTTGTCCTTTAGTAGAATGGGAATGCAGAATAGTGGTCCGTAAGAGCCATTGTTCGATCTAAGCTTGGCGTCCTGTTGGTCTGCAGTGGTGAGCGCGTTTGGGTTCAACGAGATAATCGCATTCGTATGGTTGTTCAACAGATCGATCCTGGACAGGAAGCTCGAGACAACTTCACGGCATGTGGTGAGGCCGGTATCGAGGGAGTGATGAGTAGAGGCAATAGTCGCTTCTCTTGGATCGAAGCCATTCGATGCCGATGCCACAGCTACCGAAAGTAGGCTCGAAAGGACTGTTCCAAACCTGTACATCATGGGCGCAGAGTTAAATCTAGACTTGGGGAAAATACTGAAAGAGCAGCTTGGATATTGATGTTTAGAATTTGGCCGGGAAGTCTTCGCCGATGTCATTGGCCGTAGCGAGAGCGGCGGACAGATACGTAGCCGAGAGAGGTTGGCAATGCAGTGTGTCGTGAACTGCGCGACATGGCCGAGATTGTTCTTTGCGTGTATGTGTAGAAGATATCGTCGTTTAGACGCTGAGCAATCGACCGAGCCACAGCTGAACGGATCTCTAGCTGACATAGCTTCCCGCCTCTCCTCCAGCCGATGCCCTCATCGTGCCGCTCGAATTGAAACGTATGGCATTGTCAATCATCCCTCAATTTCCAGAGTGACAAAGGTCTGGAGGGTACTCCGGATTGCTCAGACAGCTTACGAGCAACAGAGATCGTTTCACTTTGAGCGGAACAAGGAAACTAGATCTTCAATGCCGCCAAAGTTGTCCGTCATCTGTTCGACGACGATGTTGCTTCCGATATGCCTTGCTGAGTTGCCCGTACGCCAACTACTCAAGTGGAGGAATAATTGGCGGGCTCAGCGAGACCTCGTTTGCCTGGCCATTCTTCGTGGGCGAATGCAAGTGATCTCGCTCCTCGACTGCGCCTTGCTCTAGGAGTTTGCTAGAGCCTGTGAACAAAGCTTCCTTTGCATGGCCGATTATTCTGAGGCCAGCGCCATTCAGAAGTCAACACAGATTCCAGTCGGAGGTTGATCGCATCTGGGCCCTCAGCCAGCGGTACCAGTCATGCCCTGTTCCACACCTTGAGCACCTTCCAAACTCTCCAGTCCCTTCTCATGAATGACATCTGTGTCCAGCTCTTCCATAACTTGTATCACCGTGCCCAGCGAGTCGAAGAACCCATTGACTGCGACTCTAAGCATTCGGTTTGTAGTCGCGCTGTACTCCGTCTTTAGGATCGTCGGTTCCATCTCCGCCTCCACTTCTTTCTGTCCATTCTCCAGGGAGCCTACAGGTCCTGATGTAGACGGCTCCTGTATCGGCTGTGTAGGCGCCGCGTTGACAACCAGCGATGCTTTGAAGGTGTCTCCTTGGACGGCCGTCGCGCTATCGGGTAACGACTTGACGAGAGAGAATGACCTCGTCACCAACTTCGACAGCTCAGGATCGACGGAAAGGGTTTGAGCAGCAGCCTTGGCCAGACGATGGCTTGGGAACGGGACGTAAACTGTTCTTTCAGAGTGTTAGTGACGTAGAGTCATTCGCCATTAGACGGTTGACATCTTACAGCGAGCAAGGAAAGTCGCTGTCCGAGGTTGTAGCCATGACGAACTCTGCGTGCAATCTGCAGCTGTTGTACGTGTAGACGAGCAAAGTGATTCGCAGACCGAGAGCTGCACTGCACGTAAGAGCAACAGCAACAAGAAGCACGTGAAAAAGATGCGAAACCAGGGAAGCAGATAAACTTTCAGTGGCGCCAAAGTGAATCTGCCCCCCGCATCGCGCTAGCGGTCACAATGGCGATCGCAGTTGCCTCAATGACGCTGTCGAGAGTAATGGAATGTCACATGCCGAGAGAGACACGAGGGTTGTTTGGCCGCGGATGACCTTGCCAACTTCTACACTAAGGTATGATCTCTAGCAACAACCTCATCTAACGATTCCAAAGCTTACCAGAATCAAACAATACCGTACAGTCAAACAACGACGAAAATGGCGTCAACTTCACCATCCGAATTCCTCACCTTCTACCGTCGCCTCGCCTCTTCATCAACACTTCGATACAGCACCGTCTCCAGAACGACCGCTCGGCCCTTCAGCTCGTCGATACGCCATTTAGAGAAGCAAAATGATCTAGGAGGTCCTGACCAGAAAAAGAGCCACGCACTGGAGAAGGAACACGAGCCAAACGTGCAAACCGAACAGACGAAGAAGGGCAGAGAGTGAGTGTTTAATACTTTGAGGAGAGGTCTGAGGAGCAGGCTCGCTGATATGTACTGGCTCGTAGGCACCGTGCCAACGATACGGGTGGAGCTGCAACGACTCAGAAAGATCCCAATAATGCGGCGAAGAAGGCGAAGGAGGAGTTCCCTGAAGCTCCAACCACCATCGGGTTCCAGGATGAGCGAGGCGGTAAAGGCCATTAGAGAGAAACTGGCCAAAGGCCCGCATCAGTATGGCGTTCAGAGGAGGCATTCTTGGGCGTATGAGTCTTCGAATGTGGAAAAGGGTTTACTGCAAGAAGTGTTGTAAAAGTATCAGCTGGCTCGAATTCATATACAGAAAATAAACTTTTACCAACCCATCCGCCGAGACTGGCGCAAGAGCGTCAAGTCTTCAGAAATAGAAGCCCATACCACACTTTCGTCCCAATCCATTTCCTCCCCCTTTCTCCCACCGCACCACATCGAATCATCTCTTCACTCATAACAACCTCCCTCACCTCCCCTACAATCTCCATTCCCACACTCTTCGCAGCCTCAACGGTCTCTTCAACGCCATGGATATGACTAGTCCCCCTCATCCGCACGCCTTCGTCATTGTCAAACCCTGCTACCGACTTGACTCCCATTTCAGGATGCATGTTGGTGACGAGGCCGAATTCACCCGGTTTGAGGAGCTTGCTCACGCATGTCCAATATGTCGACATGGGGATATGTTCGAGAACTAAAGTTGAGACTAGGCCGTCGAAGGAGCCGAGCGCTTCTTGGGGTAGCTTGTCGGGCTGAAGGAAATCGACTTGCTGGAACTTGGGTGATGGAGTGGTCATGCCGCTTTGCTTGCTCATCGATTCGTGTTTCGCTCGTGCTCCATCCAGCATTGCTTCACTGCCATCCCATGCCTCAATCGTGGGTGTTCGTTTCCAGTCTTGCAGCAGGAGCTTGGAAGTCGTGCGTCCCGTTCCACAGCCGAAGTCGAGAAGCTTGGGGCCGATATCTGCACGTAAAGATTGTTCAATATTTCGAGCGAGCTGCGGTATCAATTCCTTCGTCTGGATATCATCCACGGCCTGCAGAAAGTTCCCATCTGTGTCGTAGGTTGTGCTAAATTGACACGTCAGTTGTCGCTTCGCTCGAGAGCAAGATCAACGCACGCCCATTGTGTGTATAGCTCCGATGTTGTCAATTCTTTCGTTACTCGAGCAGGCGTAGTTTCAGGACGTTGATTCTCTTTTCCTGATGACCCAGACGTGGCTGTTTCTGTCGAAGAGAATGATCGTTGGATGTCCACAAGGGATGCGTCGAAGGAGTGTTGGAGAGAAGGCGTAGTCATCCTTTCAAATAGAGTATCTCTGCTCCCAATGCTTCTGTCTTTGTTTGTTTTGCGACTCGAGCTTCAATCCAATGCCGGGTAGGGACCTACGACAATATCAGTAAAAGTGCATCAAGGTGGTACAACCTTAATCTCCGCTTCAGTGAGTCATGCCATGCAACTCCGACGGCTCTGCGCCCGGTACCACGAAATCTTTGATAAGAGCAAAACAGAGAAAGGCGCTACAGTAGGACGTATAACGTGAGAGGAAACTTCGTCGATTGAGCTGCCGGGTATTCTTCGACCAGCTAACAGGATGCCACTACGCGCCTCGCTATGCAACAATCCCTAATAGTACAGTTCGGTGACTCGATTCCGGTGGTCCACAAGATTCTCGTGCTTCGACAGTAACTCTTGCAATGGATTGTGCTTCCAGCCGAAAGCCTCGTCCAAAATCAGACCCGCGTAGGCAAAAACGCTGGCGTCGAACAAGCCTGGATACTTTTGGCCGAAGAACCATTGATCCTGTCCCAGTGAATCCGCTAGTGTTTGAAAAGCTTCTTCGGCGTCGTTCAATAAGTCCAAAGCCGATAGGACATTGCTGCCTGCTGATTTCTCGAGCTCTAATGCAGCGGCTGAGCGGAGTTGGTGTGCGATGGCCTTTTGTACCAATGGTTGAGAGGAGCATGGGGCGATATAGAGTCTTTTAACTAGCGGTGAGTTTCGTGGCTCCAGATAAAGCTGGTAGAGCTATGTTGTTCCGTCAGTCATCCACATCCACGTTCGCTGCAGGTTCTCTCGTTCTTACCCAAGCTTTCCGTATCCGATTGTCCAGCAACGATGCATACGCCTCATATCTGATGTCCGCAGACTCTTCCACGCTATTGACCGTCTTTTGCGAAACAAGCCACTTCTTTAGCTTATTACTTGGAATCGGGTCGAGAGCATTGATTGTTTCAGGAGTGGAGACGGCAGGTTGGAGGAAAGGTAGCATCCCGCTGGGCGAGGCATGGTTGGATGATGGCACCGTTCGAAATGGGATATCGAAGAATCTCAGATACGTCTTTGGGCACAATCAGCATCTGCTCTATGTTGAGTATACGTTGGATTTGCTCTTAACGGACCTGCCACTTCAGACAACCAGGATTGAAGCTTGGACGGCCATCAATCGCATCTTTCTCATTCGTAAAGACATGAAGAACATGCTGATTTCTCGTCTTCGGTGCTCTTTCTGGCAGCTCGTTCGCATCGTAGGTCACGAGAGGGAATTGGTCGAAGATGCGCTTTAAGGGAGCTGGCAACGCGAAGATGCTGCGCCCAGGTGTCGTAGCTCTTGATGGCGCATTGTCGGCGGGCTGTTTGCTCGTATCACGGCGCTTGTCATCGTCGGGCATTGCTCTCCATCGCGTGCGTTCGAAGAGCAGCGAACTTTTGAAAGCGAGACCAAGTGCTCGTTTGGAGTACGAGAGAAACGCGGAATTCGGCCGCGAAGTTTGCCTCAGGACTTCACCTCCTCGTATACGTGTAGTCGGTCGGGAGAAACACGATGAACAAGGTCTATGAATAATTTGGACAGCATTCATCAATCTGTGGGCCTCGTTGGGAACCACAAGAGTTGCCGTCTGTAGCTGGGCGAGAAGTCTTTGCCATTCTCGAGTCCAAACCTAACAACACAACTCCATGAAACCCCCGACCCACACAGACTTTTTTGTGAGCCTTTCGGCCTGGTCGTCTCTCTACAGCACCTTTTCTGTATGTACCACGCCCATGCTAGGAGCCCCCATCATATGCAACATGCTTCACTCCATCTAATGCTTTCGTATCGTCGTCGTCTCATGCAATCGCGTTGGCGCCAGTGCTTGGGACAAGGCTGCCTTCAATTTTCCTCTTCAATGGTATGTAAGTCATTTGTTGAAAACGTGCCGAGCAAGGCAGGAGTTGAGCTTACCTTTGCTTCGGTTTTCTCCTCATCGGTCGGATTTGTCTTTTGGAAATCCGCCTTGTGTGGAGAGTGACCTGCCGTACGTCCAATAGACATACCGACGCGGACCTGCAAGTCATGTGAATACCACAATTCTGTCACGCAAGGGAAGGATACTTCTCGTGGCTTACCAGCGTCTCCAGAGCGCCATTACTGTTCGCGACCAAATCTTCGTCGAACTTCATGACGCCTGGTTCGAACAAGACCAAGAGTGTTGAACCTCCAAACTTGAAATATCCAAGTTCTTCTGCTCTCTTGACCTTCTCGCCTTTCTTACGTGTAATGACAGTAGAGCCGACCATCATGGCGCCCACACAGATGACCATGACTCGTCCGTGGCACTCGGAGTCGATTGGTACGCACACGCGGATGTTTTCGCCATACACGTCGAGTGCCGAACGAATGGCCATCGGGTTAACTGTGTAATACTCACCCTCGATCAACTTCGGCTCGCCCATGACGCCATCCACTGGGATGTGGAAGCGATGATAATCCTGAGGCGCCAGGCGGAAGATGCCAAGCGCACCATTCTGGAACTTCTTCGCGTCCTGTGGGTAGGCGTCGCCAAGCAGACGTGCAATGCTGAACTCGCGGCCTTTGACCCAGATGCGCTGGGCATCTTCGAGACGGTTGAACACGACCGAGCGGCAATCGGCGGGACTCACGATAACATTCGGGTCGTTAGGCGCGGAGCAAGGTCGAGCGTCCGGCTTCAACTCGCGGTAGAAGAACTCGTTGAAAGTCTTGAATTTGTCGGTCGGTAGCAGAACCTCATCCATATCCAGTTGATGGAAGTTGATGAAGCCCGGGATTTGTGATGCGGAGGCAGGGTCGTCAAACTTGCGCCCCTGTTTAAGCGACAGGGAGCGAAGCAACTTGCGAGCTACATGTCGTCAGCAATTCCATTTCGTCATATGAAAGCGGTTGACGACGGAGGGATGAAGTGAGAGGGGCAGTCTCGACCTGAGTATATAACTCTCGGACGAGGCTGAGAGTCGACTAATCCGTGTCAGTATGCTTGGGAGGAAGCATTGCATACCCCTTTTCTTTTCCATTTCCCTACTTTTGAGGCCTTTGTAGAGCAGACGAATGCCCAGTCGAACATAGACACTCATCCGCTCTTCGTTGATCATGCCTGTGCGTCGGTCTTGAACAAGGATGTTGGCACTGTTGGCACCAAGCTTGTAACCGCCGTAGGATACCTGCAAAACGATCCCATTAGCATGTTGCATTGATTCAAGAGACACCGTCTTTTCACCGACCTTCGTGAGAACCTTGGAGTACCACTTTCGTTGGGCTTGGGAACTGGTGACAAAGCCAGCCATGACGAGATTGTTGACGGCTCGCCAGTCGCTACTTGCACATGTTGCGATGTGCGTGATGATATCAGCATCAGTCGTCCTACGACCTCTCACCAGCCTGGGCTGGTGGCAGATGGGACACTCATGAATCTCGACAACATGCTCCTCTTTCGCGTCCGGATCTTCGTTCAATTCTTGGTCCACGTCCATGTCAAAGGCACCTTCATCTCCGGTCAAGAGGTCACCTTGTTCTCCAGCTTCGCCGAGGTCACTGACTTCCAGAGCCGGTATGTTGCTGTTCAGTTGGACGTTGGGTGACGGTGTAGTGCTCTGTAGGTATGGAGTCCCAGCTGCGGGGCTTTGGCTTGGGGAACTGTTGGGAACAGATGATAAATCGGCGGTCGAGGTGGAGGGATTGTCGCTACCACGGACGAGCTTCGCGAGTGGATTTGTCGAGTGATGATATTGAGTCTTCATCAGTTGCTCTTCCAGACAAATGACTGCCTGGTCCATAGTCAAGATATCCTCTCCATTGACATCCCTCCAGCGTTTGAAGAACCCTTCAATAGTACTGTTGTGAAGTGTACTACCAAGAGTATCGAGCATAGTGACGAGCTCGATCTTGTCAATCTTTCCACTGTCGTCGGCATCATACTGGCGTAAAAGCACCCGCCAGAACTGTTGACGTAACGCTCTGTAAGGAAGGTACTTGGCGCGAAGGTACAAGACCGGATTATGCTTGTCCTCCCATCGTTGTTTGTTCTTCAACTCTAGCGGTACTTCGAACGAGTTCATGCCCGCTTCATCTGCTGGGTTCAGCGGATCATGCTCCTCGAGGCCGCTGATGCTGTTCGTGCTCGGCATGCTAGTAGGAGCAGGTCGCGTACGATCAAACAGGGTGGTCTCTGACAAGCCCTGCACCATCTGAGGTCGTGGGGACGCTTGCAAGTTGTTGTTGCTTGTCGATTGGGTCAGTTTCGTGAGATTGGAGGCTGAATTGCTCTTGCTGAGCTTGCCCAAGTTGTTCTGGCTGGAAGTCCTCGATAACGGGTTTCTGAATCGCTTTTTCCTGGGCTCGCCGTCATGAGTTACGTTGTCTGGGTCGGGTAGTCTGTAAAGGCCAGTCTCAGGGTCGGCTTCTGGAGCAAGCGCAGTGATCTTCTCGAGGGACAAATTCGCTGTACCGACGAAGTCGTTGCCCGAGAACTTGTCCCTGTCCACGACCGCGAAGTAGAGGCTAAAGTTTGTTTCGTGCTTTTGAACTTGGAAGACCAGCTTCTCATCGTATACGGGGTTCAAGTTGTGGTTCACAACTCGAGTACGATACGTCTTCCGGCCAAGAGAAGTCACGACAAAAGGATCCATATCAAATGTGGTCTTGGTCATATTCTTCTCTGGCGGCAGATCCGTGATTTTCTTCACCTCCAGAAACAGCACTCCAGCAACGTCTGACGTGCCACCGAACTCGTATGCCCTCAACTTCGTCTTGCGCTTTAGACGCCTGAGCTTGCGGCGGCGTCTGTGTCTCTGCTTCTCTTCTGGAGTTCCAGCAGGTGTCCGTGTCCCATCATCAGTCTCGTCGGATGGCTCTTTCTCATCATCCTCTTCCACGTCGTCTAGTTCACCACTGCCTATTCTCCTCAGCATTTCCTCATCTTCATCGTCGTCATCGTCCTCGCCAGGTTCGGAGACGATACCGGTGAACTTCTGCATAACTTGAGCGGCAGTCGCTGCGGGGTTGAGCGGATCGGTGAGGGTGAATTGAAGCAAGACTTCACCAGACACATTGGTATCCTTCTTCTTGCGTCGGCCACTGCGCCTGCTCTCCAGCTTGACCCACTTTGGTTCTGGTGTTGTGTTTCCATTTGCAAAGACGTCTTCCAGCACCACATCAAACTCCCCCATGTAGTCCTTCTTGAAGCGGTCCTTGTCCCAGCAAACGGCTTCCAGCAAGGCGGAATCGGGGGAGACGATTGGGAATTCGAACGTCTGGTTCCATTCTGGGCTCAGAGTGCGGTTGACCACGCTGGTTGCTTGTTTGGCGTCGCCCAAAGTGAGGACTAAGAATGGATCAGAGGTGCCTGATTTGTCCTTGGGTGCCAGATTGCGGCCCTTGAGCACCTTCACAGTCAAAGCGAGGCCCATGCCCTTGTGGTCACCGCGCAGCTCGCCGGGCGACCTCGATGCGGTGGACATGGTACTGATGTTGTTGCTGCTCGTTGTTCGTCTGGGACTTTCGGGGCGGCTCTGGGGGCCGGAGCTGGGTGACGAAGGGCCAGATTTGGAGAGGTCGCTGCTTTTCACTCTCGTCAGGGACAGGTGGTGCGGGAAGTGAGGGCGAGGCCCCATTATAGTGAATGCTTGTTGGGTCTTGGCCGCCTCAGCCTCGTGTGTGACGTCGGGTTCGTTTGTCCTTCAATCGATCCCCAAACAACGCCGTCGACGAATGAGCTGAGGCGAGGCCGCCAAGCTGCCAGGCACAAGACACCGCTGCGAGACGCGTATGGAAGCGAATGCGCAGAACAGCAAAGGGAGGTTGTCTCGAGGCCAAGGAATCACAAGGCCGGCGAGCACGGAAAGGAAGAGGCGTCGGTTTGTGCTGGAGAGGGAGGGGCAACGCAGCAGCAGCAGCGAGTCAATGGCTGAAAGAAGCCGCCAAACGAGTCGTGTTCGCAGCCACGACAAACCAGCCTCACCTCATAGACTGAACAAACTGCACATGCTCGTTCGGCGGCTTCTGTGGCCTTTGTAAATACCGCACACCAGCTGGGAGCGATCACCGCCGCGCTGGGAGCAGGGTTGTGGCCATCAACTCAACTCCCACCTGCTGCTTGTCTTCAGGCACCGCGGACGCTTCTCGCCTGCCCGCCCGATCTCTTGCAGCGCATTGTGCAGTGGTCCGGTGGGGCTCTGTCACGCACACGAAGCCTCCCACTCTCGCCAACAGAATCCCATCCAGCAAAAGGTTACTGTTGCATAAAACGATTGGCCATGTGTACGCCTTCATCCGACTCTCCTGCTGACCGCCCGCAGTGAAGAATACGCCTCTCATCTGCAGATTCGACCCCTATCCGTGCTGGATTGATATCACGAGATTGAAACTGCTGTGAGACACGATCTTGACAGCAGGGCATCTCTGTCAAATAAGATGCTACCATGAGACCTCGTTGACAACACGGCGTCCAACTTTGCTGCTCAAGAATAAGTACAATACTTTCCCTTCTCCCGGCAAGAAGCAGTCTTCGGCCAGCCAAAGACCACCGTGGATCCAGGCAGCCTTCGATAGGTTCATTCTCGACAGTAGATGGCGGACCGTCCAGTCCTCATGATAACAATGTCATCCGATCGTTCAGCTCGGAGTGATGGTTTCGAGACGCCAGACAGAGACAGCCAGGCCTTTACGAACATGTTCTCCATCAGTGTTTCGTTGAAAGTCGAAAAGACCAACTGCCGCGAATTTCCAAATGGCCCCCAAATCCAGTCCGCGGACAAAGGCGGTAAGCAGGCTAAGTACCGAAAGGGGAGCATTTAGCTACGATTCCCTCTCCGCTGCTCAGCCAATGCGTATGTAAGGGTTGAATAAGGAAAGTACTACTTCTCTTCCATTCTCTATCCTTCAAAAGGTTTCTCTCTTCTCTCTTGCGAACGTATAAATATCGATCATTCGACTCTCATGAAGCTGCTTCTCTCAATTTTTGTGAGCATAGCAGCAATCGGTATCGCCATCTACCAGCAAGAAGTCATCTCCGGATTTATGCGCGGAACTGTGCTACGAAACACGACGATCAACAACCTGACCAAAAATCTGAACCTGGGAAAACGAGTGCTTGGACGAAGCCCATTCCAGAATAGTCCAGCTGATAGCCTGACGAAAACCTCGACTTCGAATACCAAGAACATCACCACAATGGCCAACAACACGAACTTCGTTGGACTGCCTGTCATTCCCCCGAACGATCCAAGTCTTAATGCGAAAGATCCAAAGCCAAGGAGTATCCGTCAACTTTTTGAGGCTAGGGAGCAAGCAGAGGGCGCGGGAGCTACAGTTCGCAGAACCATCGGTACACCGAAACTGAGGAACTTCACGCCGTTCTTGATGATGGACAACTTCGATGTTGCGATTGGAGGTACGTACAGAGCGTTCTCATGATTTGCGGAAATCATTGGATGAAGACTGACACCGTCCTGTTCACAGCGGGTTTCCCAGACCACCCACACAGGGGCCAAGAGACAATCACGTACTTATTGAAGGGAGGTGTCGATCACGAAGACTTCGCTGGAAACAAAGGCACTCTCTACAGTGGCGACCTGCAATTCATGACTGCAGGCCGTGGGATTGTGCATGCAGAGTAAGTCCTGGAGCCCCTATCTCGAAACGTCTTCGCGGATACTGACCAGTTCAACAGAATGCCTCACGACAACGGCGACGGAAGCTCTAACAACGGAATACAACTTTGGGTCGACCTGCCTAAAGACCTCAAATCGTGCGAACCCAGATACCGCGACCTCCGAGCGAACGAAATCCCCATCGCCAAAACCGACGACGGCCTCGTCACAGTCAAAGTCATCTCCGGCCAAAGCCTCGGCGTAGACAGTCTCCAAGAACTCGCCTACACCCCAGTCTGGTTCCTCGACGTGGAGATCAAGCCAGGTGGTAAGCTCGTGCAGCCTCTGCCAGCCGGCTGGAACTCGTTCGCATATACCCTGGAGGGCACGACGACGTGGGACACCGGTGCTACATCTCAGGAGGTGCCTAAGTATCACAACACAGTGTTTGAGCAGAAGGGCGATCAAGTCATTGCCTCGGTGCCGGCGGATGCGAAGGAAAACGCGAGGTTCGTTCTTGTGGCGGGTATGCCGCTTGATCAGCCGATTGTTCAGTATGGTGAGTGTCCCCCAGCACCTTTTGATGTTATCGCGGGCAGCGACTGACATTTTGGAAAATAGGTCCATTCGTTTTGACGGACCCGAGTCAAGTGAGGCAGGCCATGATGGACTATAGCACCTACTCGAATGGATTCGAGAGGGCAAATGGATGGGAGAGTGAGATTGGAAAAACAATGGCTTAGGCATATGCTGAATAAAGCCGTCCTTGACGCCTGAACATGTGAAATTGCAATTGAGCGAGGCGCTGGTGTATGTAGCTTTAGGATCTTCTCAATAGAACGAGTTTACGGCATCGATCCCCCTCATTTCCTGCCAGGCCATGCCATTCTCTCCATCATTCAAGCCTCTACCTCCTGCCAGGTCGTGGGACGCTGCCTAGAATGGCAGTAAGGCTCGGCGCGCCCCTCGAATTCCCTCTGAACCCTGGGCATCACTCTCCAGTCGCCTCGCCGGCACAGCTCCCAACTTGCAGGCGAACTAGAATCTGTGGGGTATGCCAATGCTAGTGTGATGTCGTCTTCGAGGCTGTCTCTGGAGAGGGCTGCGCCGGGCTTTCTCCTTTCCGATCTATGAGACCAGTGATATGCTATCGCTATAGTAGCGATCTGACATCTTTGACCCATGAGCTGAACACAGTGGTATCTTTTCTTTGGTCCTTGCATCTCTCTGGGATATTTTCCAGTCCAGATTGGCGTCTTCGGTCTTTGCGCGTAGACGAGCTTCCTGGTATGTGGGTGTTGAGTTGCTTGTCACCATTCCCTTCAAGGTGTTTCTCCGCCTTCATTGTGTAGTCGAGATCGCTTCGCATTCAACGGCTGGACGATGACCTCTGAGGGCTTCGGTCGTTCTTCGTTCTTGAAGCCCATGATCTGTCCAACAATGCCTCCCGGTCTAGGAACTGGACATTCCCTCTTTGGCTTGCCATTGACCATCGAACCATCGTCGGACACTTCGATCTCTTGTGTATCTTCGTTGCCGTTCGCGACCTCCTTCCGCTTCCTTCGATACCTCTTCCCATCCGCAGTCTCAAAGCTGTGCGCGAATTGCCGTCTGTCGGCCGGGCATGGCAGTAAATGTGGTGCTCCCACGACAAGAAACGAGATGGCCAGTGTTGCAGTAAAGAGGGTGCTCGTCGATCGTGACCGAGGGTGAAGGTGATGCATGGCGGCGACTGTGCTGCTGGAGCAGGTAGGGGTGTTGCTGGACGGACAAAGTCTTCGATGCAATGAAGCCGCAGGAGACATTTCCATCCAATCCCGTCGCTCCTTCTTCGAAGCTTACCGTGCAGCATTTTGACATCTGCACCACGACTTTTGATCCCCCGCCTCGCCGCAGCGCAGCGACATTCACTTTCTCTCTGAAGTTCGAAGTCACGAAAGCTTCCAGACGATTTCACCACACCACACCACTACAACAACAGCGACTGCTCGACGGACCGACGATATCGCGGAAACAACGCCATCACTCCGACCTTCTCGAAGAGTCGCATCGCCGATATGGCTGAGGTCGCCCACGCGACACCTCTGCCGATAGGCGCATCTGAAACTCCAGCAGAAACAGCAGAGCGAGCAGCACAGGAAGTGAAGCGATCAGCGAAGAGAACGCGCGAAGTCTTCGCAGCAGACTTTGCACAGCCTGCGGCTCTGCTCAAGCCTCCACAACCAGCAGTCGCACCCCAAGACCCGTCGCCTTACGAACGAGCACAGAAAGCCAGTGTCGCAGCACGGATACGAAGCGAATATGCAGATGTCAAGGAGTTGCCTGCTGCGCTAGCACAGAAACAGGCCAATGCGGCGGCAGGACTAGCAGCGAGGAGGAAGAAGCCCAAGACGGAGGAGCAGGCGAGTGACCCACAGATGGCCAAGATGATTGAGGATGCGTCCACGTCGAGGCAACAACAAGCGCAGACCAACGGCACATCCATGGCACTCACGAGGATAAAAGGCTCAGCTGCTGAGAAACTCCCGCCAAATGCCAACGGCCCTACACCGCAGCGAAACACACACTCTACGAGCTTGGTTCGGAGAGATACTGTAAGACAGCAAAAGCCAGAATGGCATCCGCCTTGGAAGCTTTTTCGTGTCATTTCTGGGCATTTGGGTTGGGTGCGTTCACTTGCGATGGAGCCTGGGAACGAGTGGTTTGCATCAGGTGCTGGAGACCGAACTATCAAGATCTGGGATCTGGCAACCGGCACTCTCAAACTCACTCTCACAGGTCACATCTCTTCTGTACGAGGACTTGCCGTCAGCCCTCGACATCCATACCTTTTCAGCTGCGGTGAGGATAAGATGGTCAAGTGCTGGGATCTTGAAACAAACAAGGTCATTCGACACTACCATGGCCACTTGTCAGGCGTTTACACTTTGAGCTTGCATCCAACCCTGGATGTGCTGTGTACCGGAGGACGAGACGGTGTGGTGCGAGTCTGGGACATGCGAACCCGATCGAATATTCATGTGTTGTCAGGACACAAGCAGACTGTCTCCAGCATCGTCACCCAAGCTACAGATCCACAGGTCATCTCCAGCAGTCTGGATAGCACCGTACGCATGTACGATCTCGCTGCGGGCAAGACCATGGGCGTACTCACTCATCACAAGAAGGGCGTGCGGTCTCTCGTGACGCATCCCACGGAGTACACCTTCGCATCGGCTTCACCAGGACAGATCAAGCAATGGCTTTGCCCTAAGGGAGAGTTCATGATGAACTTTGAAGGCCACAACAGCGTCATCAACTCGCTCGCCGTTAACGAAGAGAACGTGCTGTTCAGTGGTGGTGACAACGGCAGCGTAGCATTCTGGGACTGGAAGACTGGCCACAGATTTCAGTACGAGGACAGCGTCGCGCAGCCAGGTTCTCTAGATGCGGAAGCTGGCATCATGACCAGCACCTTCGATATGACTGGTCTGCGATTGATCACAGGAGAGGCGGATAAGACGATCAAGGTGTGGAAGCAGGATGAGAATGCCACGGAGGAGACACATCCTCTCGACTGGCGGCCTACGCTAGGCAGACAGAAATTTTGAAAAGCTTTGTCCAGTAGATACCCAAGATGCAATTCGAGGTTGTTCTTCAACTACCGAATCCTAGTCCTCGACTTTCCTCATCTTCTCGTAGCGCTCCTCGAATATCCTCCTCGACCACGCCGAGCCTTACTCGTCCGACCCGATCTCCATGTCGGCTTTCCACTCCAATGATACCTGCTTCAGAAAGCTCCATTGCCACTGCCCCGAGGCCGAGCACTCTCGCCGCCTTATCGATCTCTTTCTTTGCAGCAGGTCGACCACGCTTTGACGGCGTGCTGATTACTCCCACTCCCAGCTCTTCCTCCGGCTGCTGCTCAAGCGTCGGGCCAGGCGTTAAAAGGTATGTATCGACGTTCTTGTTCTGCGCCATGATACCAATTCGACGAGCCTCATCCACGACGTCGGCTAAGGTCGATTCAGTGATTCCAGTCCGGCGTAGTCGAGAGAGCAAAGCCGCGAGGAAGATCTTGCTTGCTAGAGGCAGTGAGCGGAGATGGGCTGCTAGTGGAGTCGAAGTGGCTTCGTTGATTGCGCGTTTGATCGTCCCAATCGTGACGATGCCAGCCTTCGAAGCGAGAGTGGACGTCTTTCCTGGAGTCTTGCTAGGAGTTCCAGGAGCCAGGTTTTCTTTACCTGGATCTTGCTGTGATGACTCCTGCTCCGCGATTTCCACGGCTCGTCGACAGATGTCTAGTGCACGTCGTGCGTCTCCTGAGACCGCGGCGACTTTTCGACTTGCAAACTGTACAGCGTCTGGTTCCACGATGACTTTGCCCACGCCTTCTAGTCGGCTTTGAATGATGGTCATCAGCTGGGTGTGACTGTAGCCTGGGAATGTTATCCGCGTCAAGCCCAGTCGACTTGAGATCTTGTTGGACAAAGTCCGTTCTGGTAAGTCCATGGTGTTGGCGACTGCTAGCACGATCAAACGCGAGTGTCGAAGTTGCGGCCAATTGAAGAAGTTGTACATGACTCCTTGATTCCTCGTTACCAGTTGATCCAGCTCGTCCATCAGCACAACACAGGGTACTCGTCTGGGACTGGGTGTGGTAAACTCCCGCTCCAGCAGTTCCAAAGCATGCGCAGAGCTGACTCTGTCGCCCTTCAGTGCTTCCCACAACAAGCTGTACGATTGGTGAGGATCCGTGACTTTCATCCCGTTGATCTCCACGAAGTAAAAGTCGTCCAGCTGCTCTTCAGCCACGGCCGTCTGGAGGTTGGCTACAACCTCGCGCACCGTGGCCGTCTTTCCAGTGCCAGGGGTCCCAGATATGTAAATGCAAGCTCCCGTCCCTGCGGTGATTGCAGCTTCCAAATGTGAGTGCACAGTGTCGAACTCGTTCTCTCGGCAAGGCAAAGCGTGCGGTACAGCGGAGACATGCAGAGTAGACCGCGCGATTTGATACGGCGAGGACTGCATCTGCGAAGGGGATAGCATTCTTGTCCCGAGAGGCGTGAACTCCAATGGCTTCTTGGTGATGATCTTGCGTCCACTCGGGGTAGTGAACTTCCTCGGCGTGAGCTGCTTTGCTTTCGAGGGCGTCGGTGTTGCAGAATTGAGCTTCCTCCTCTTCTTCGGTGTCTCAGGCTCGTCGAACTCATCGTCGTCCATGACAAAGTCATCCAGATCTTTCGTTTTGGTTGCAGCTCTCCTGCGTCTCGTCTTCACCGTCTGCGATTCCAGCAGCTCTACCAAGTTGTCCATATCCTCCCGACCTTTGTACACATCTTCCCACTTGAACTCTTCTGTGTACGTAGCGGTCCTGGTGTTGACACCGCGTCTGCACACGAATGTCTTGCCATGTCCTTTGGATGACCTCGGAACCTTACCGCTGGGATACGAGCGATCAAACTCCTCTTTGGAGAGGACATTTGCCTTGCCGTTGATCGTGGCGAGTGCATTCTGGTCGAAGTTCGATGTAAGATATAGCTCGTTCTCGAGGAAGTCTGTTCGCTTCTTCTTGCTCCTGATCTCTTTCTCCGACGAGAGCCACAGCATACTCGCTTGTTTCTCAATGATTGTGTCTCCATCTTCGTCCTCGTTTTCTCCCTCTAGAAATTCGTAGAGGATGGCGACCCATGCTTCATTGCTCGCCGGCGCTTTTAACAACACTGTATCGCCCAAGTAGCACTCGAACGTCCCCATGCGAGCGCCGCAAATCTTCGTCGACTTTTTGTCCTCGTAGATCCATTCCCACGGCAGATCCTCGAGTCCCAGCTCATCGTCAGAGTCTTCGCGTACGACTCCACCTCCGGACAGGTAGTGCCTGGCTTTTTCAATCTTCGTTCGGAGTCGTTTGGGAGGCATCGTGGTGGTTTGAAGAGTCGAGGGTGAGTTTGACTCGGGCGTTGAGGTCGACGCGAAACGCGTCGCGAGACGCGCTGACCCGTGATCAATTTAGGGCTCAATGCGGGATCCCGGCGCTGATCGTGCCCTGCTCTTCACTTCACCTCCTCGCCTACTCTTTCACTTTGAGTTCCTGCTTCACCATCAAGCGCGTGTGTTATTGGTAGAACATTCGACACACGGCGACTGTAGCCATCGTGAATGAGTGAGGAAGTGGCAATAATGTTCAAGTTAAGTGATAGTCTTTATTCTCTGGAAACACGAATCGACAGCACCCCCAACTTGTTGGTGACTGTCCTGGTTCCTGTAGTGATTCGAGGGAAGGCGCTGGATCACTTTCGCACCTTCCACAAGTCGCTGTGCTTGCCGCTTTCTGAATTGCTTTTCTTAGCGTCCTTCTTGTCCGCGCACAATCTTGAGAACAACACACTCCCATCAACCTCAACTTCTTCCCGCGCACTCCACGCCTGCGAGAACCATGGACGACTACGAGCTGGAGAGAGCGCGGGCATGGGATGATTCCATCCCGGACCCGCCTGATGCAGAAGCACAAAACAAGTTCGAGTGGCAAGATGTCGACAACTCGAAGAAGAAGAAGCGCGGGAAGCAACCAGTGCGACCTGTGCAGCGCGCTCCGAACACGCCGCAACCAACCGATCAACCCCCTCGCACCTCTCGACCAGCACCTCCCGCCCCAGTTCCATGGTCCGGAGGCGACACTAATCGTCCTCGTTGGCCACAACGAGCTCCTCCTCGGGCCACCACGAGATGGCGGCAACAACCCAAAGCGCAACCTGTCCTAAGACAGCGACAGCGACTTCAACCAAGGCCTCTCATAGACCACGCTGAAAGCGAGGCCACCTTGCTGTGGCGTGACCGTAAGCCACCAGCTTGCACGGTCCGCATCCCAGACTACATTGTCTACTCGGATCGCCTCCACAACCCAACGCCGACTTATGAGAAGCTGGCGGCCGAGGTTGGCACTTTCATCTACAGCGAAGATTTTGGTAGCGGCAATGCTACTCTCGAGTTCAAGATCTGGGGCGACCCATCCAAAGCAGCTGAGGCTAAACGTGCGGTCATGACCTGGATCGACATCAATGTCAAGGATCAGAAAGCTCCAGGGTCATCGAAGTTTCCCAGAGTCGTCTCACTTACTCCAAAATTGAGAGAGAGGGCAGAGAGGAACTGGGCGAGGAGTTTGAAGCGCAATACTTTCCGGCAAGCTCCCCCCTCGAACATGCCGTTCGAATGCATTGGCAGCTTTCATTGGCCCATTGACGAGTTCCGTCCGGAGGAGACGTTCGGTATAAGCCTCGAGGCCTTGGACCCTATTAGAATGGATGCCAGTTGTTACGTCACCTTCGACCGCGATCGACGTGCCTTTCAGGTCTATGGCAAGGTCTCAGACGTACAGTCAGCCCTTTCCCGTCTCCGAAAGACCTTCTTCCAATTTTGTGCTAGACAGATCAGCCCTGTTCGTACATATCTCCACCACAGCTCTGCGGAAACCTTTACCCATGTTTACCTGGAGGACTTTCACCTGGCCAATAGCGAGACGCCGAAGAAGTCTCCCCGTGGTGAGGGGTGTCTCAAGGATGAGAAGAAATTGGACTCCGCTCAGGTCCAAGCCAAGCTCAATATCTCGCGCCTGCGTCTGACAATGTCAAACGCGCTCCATCATCTTCACTACCTACGAGCCCATCTGCAGCTGCGTCTTCGATTGGGGATGTTCTATCTGGAAAGCTACCAAGAGCCGCACGGTGGAATGTACGCGATGAGTGAGTATGAAAACATGACGAGTGCGTCACAATTCAGAGGCACCACCAGTGAAGAGTAAGTACATCAGCATCAAGTGAAAGCTACAGAGCTAACGATTATACTTCCAGGCTCGGTGGCCGCTACATCGAAGGCAGGCTCCTCAAATTGGTCCAGAGTTGGAGCGCCATGATCTCTCCGCAAGAGGCTATGGTCGAAGATCTGTCTGAAGTGAGGCCCAGCTACTCCGTCGAATTTGTCTTCGATGAAGAGAGTAAAGGAGACATCAATCTGTCGATGGTCTGGAAGGAGTCGGATCTCGACGAGAGTGGCAAGTTGCAGTTCACGGAGCCGACCAAGCAGTGGACACGTCTCGATCGATTCGACGGTGGCGTGAACAAACTCATCGACACAAGCCTGACGGACCTGAGCAGCGGTCTGGCCTGGCAATTCGACCTAACATCCGTTGGCCCCGAGGACGAATCGAAGATATCTGTGGAATACCGCTCGTTCCCGGACAGAGTCAGACTGGACCCTAGCGGTGTCTTGCTGCCCCTGTCCCAAAAGGCCTTCGTGAGATACAACCCGTTCGCCAGACTGAAGTCCGTTCGGCAAATCGTTAGATACCACTACATGATCATCGGCACCGACTACACACTGCAAATCTCCAACATCCAGGACCGCACCATCAACTCGGACAAGACGGAGACGGTGCTCGAGCCACGCTGGAGCCTCGAGGTCTTCCGCGTGGAGTGGGACACGATGTTTGGGAAGAACCACAGTCTAGGCATCGGTACCAAGGCGGACTGGGACGATGATATCGAGGAGTGGTTCCAGAAGGATTGGGGTTCGGAGAATGATGGGTTCCAGAGTTTGATGGAGAAGTTGCAGGAGATTGAGAAGAGGGTGAGGGATGCGGCTGCTGAGGAGGATGAGGGATCGATGGACTGAGATGGCTTTGAAGGCATGAACATGAGCTGTGGGCGACGTGGTATGCTGTTGGTTGCTCGCTCTGGCGAGAAGTCACCCCCCTGTATTGCGCATTGAAAGGAGCGGCTTTGCTCGTTGATAGCGCAGGGCAGCACGGTCACAGATGAGAAAGAAATGACACAAGAGATGGATTTTCTACTTCATCCATACCGGTTCAGATAAAGTCTACCTGTACCAATTGCTTTGCAAGCCAGTCCTGATGGTTGTAGCATTCGGGGCCTGAGGTACCCTCGCATCATTCAAGTTGCTCCCACCTCGATGCCATGTCATGCTTGATCCGTTGACCCTCGTCACGCCACCAGTACCGTTACTGCGAGGCCCAGTGGGCTGGTTTGTCCTTGGACTGTTGTCCGGTTGATCATTGTTCGACGACCGAGCCCACGCCGACGCAGCAAGAGATTGAGCCGGCGTCTGGATACCCAGTCCAACCCCCGTATTCCTCTCAATCAAAGGATTCGACGGACGATTCTCGTTCGCGAAAACACCACCACCACGGTTCGGAGGATTCATAGCCCTGGGTGCCGTGGGTGCGTGCGTGGCCGGAGCCTTGCCGTTATGACCCTTCCCATCGTTCTACAACGGGAGGTGCAATTCAGAGGCCAGCACGAGGCGGAGGTCGTATACGCCTGTTGCTTCGACGCGTAACTTGGGGTTGTTTCGGGCGGCGGGGGCGAGGTCCATGATGATGAAGCGGGTGGCCACCAGTCCTGCGTTGCCGTAAATTTGGATGAATTTGCTGACGAAAGTCGGTTGCAGCATCCACTCGAGCATCGTGAGGTGGTCCTTCTTCAGGTCTTCGCGTGGGACGTTGACTATACGTGCCACGGTTTCCCAGAAGATGCGGTTGGGGGCGGGATTGACTCTGCCTGTTGGGAACTGTCGGAGCGTGATCGCTGCGAATCCAGCCGCGAGTGCGCCGAAGTTCTTGACGTGTTTTGGTAGACTGCGTAGTGGCACTCCGAAGAGGCGAGGACAGTTGCGGTGATAGGGTGCCCACATGATGTCAATGAGTGGCCGGCCATCGATCAGGTATTTGGGGTTGGAGAAGACCAAGGCCACCGCAATGCCCAAAGCGTCCGCGGCGTCGCCTTTCTCGGTGGACAATGATCCAACTTCTGCGTCCATCTGCCGGATTATGAACTTGCAGAAGATGTGAAGCATGTAGACCAGGATCACGGGTCCCTCGATGGGCTGAACCGGTGTCGGATTGTACATGAACTGCGTGATGTCCGTCGTCTGTTTGATTGCCAAAGACTGGTCAATATGGTACATGACATTTTGGATCTGTCAATAAGTCAGCAAAACCCGGAGCTAATCAGTATCATCGCGTACCTTGTCCTTGTTCCCCTTCTTGTTGATTCTGTTGATCTGACCAATGTTCTTTCTGATTTCACCCTCCACATTCTCCACCGATATCTTGAACTGCTGGTTGGCCTTCATTGCTGTCTGTATATTCGTGCGAAGGACTTTGAGGCGCTGGTGGATCGCCAGATACTCTTCGTGGACTCTCTGGCGCTCGTCGACGTTTGAGCTGACAGAGCTGGCTGCCGGCTGGGCTGGTGTTCCGTTGACAGTTGTTGATCCAGGCTGGGCTCGAGACTGCTGAGGTTGTTGGGCTTGTTGGGACTGCTGAGGTTGCTGAGACTGTCCTTGCTGCTGCTGGGCCTGAGCTGCTTGCTCGGCGGATGCCTTATCCTTTGCCTCCTTTTCAGCCGCAGCCTTTTCTCTCTCAGCCTTCAGTCGCGCCTCCTCAGCGTCTTTCTTCTTTTGCTCGGCAGCTTTGCGCGCAGCCTCTTCCTCTTGCTGGCGCTTCAATGCCGCCTGGCGTTCTTCTTCTTTCTTCCGCTCAGCCTCTTTCCGCTTTTCCTCCTCTTCAGCAATCTTTCTTTGCGTTTCTTCAAGCTTGCGCCTCTCCTCTTCGAGCTTGCGGTGTTCTTCCTGTTGCTGGCGAAGTCGCTTCTGCTGTTGTTCCAGCTGGATTCGCTCCACACACTCTCGTGCGCTTTTTTGCACCAGCTCATGCTTCTCCAGCGCCCTGTCCAACCCTTCGAGGTGCTTCTGCTTCTGTTCGCGCGCTCGCTCGTCCAACAGTTTCTGATACGACTTCTCGGTGTCGATGTGCAGGCGACTCATCTCCTCGCAGTATCCATCGATCTCATGCGTGCTGTGGCTATGCGTGCGCGAGCGATGGAGGCCATTGATGCGGTTGCGGACCGGACTCGACCTGGAGTGGTCCGAACGTCGGAATGGTGAACTCATGACGGAGCGAGTGTTGCGAGTATCGGTAGAATCCCTTTGTAATGGTCCTGTCCGAGAGGCTATCGAGGTTGCTGCCAGAATGAACAAGAGTCAGCGCACCGAGACCATCTGTCGCTTGCGATGCTGTTCATTCTCGCACTCCGGCAGGTCGTGTCAGTGGCGAGCATGTGACGAGCATGTGCTGTGTCAATCAACAACATCAAGAAGCGAGCGAAGAGTGGCTTTTCTGAACGCGCTCACGCGCCTAAGCTTAGCGTCTCGGCCCGAACCTTACTTTGGAATCATCACGTGTCAGATCTTGCAGTCTCTTCTGCTTCTTCTGCTCGTCACAATATTGCATTTGTATCGTAACTCGCCTGTGATGTGCAGTGTCCTGCTGATACATCTGAGAACGAATTCTATGACTGCCGCCGATGAGAAACTTGTCAGCGAGCATCACTGGACCAGCTCACATCGGATCGAACATTGCAAGATCATCTAACAACGAGGAGGCAGAGTTCAATGTTGTTTGACATGGCGGAGATACTCGCTTGGCCTGCTTCAACATATCCTCCAGGGGAAGATAAATGGCCATCTACCCTCAGTGTTTGGAATGTCCCATAGTGGAACCGCCATGTCTCCGACTTTTCACAACCGACTGCGCTGCTAATTGTAGATGGCTTGGAAGTAATGGGGCCACTTTGACCGGGACCAGGAGGGTACCGCACATGCAACGTGGTACGGATAATAGGATAATTGCAATGCTCTTCCGTGCCCTCTTCACAGGGAGCCAATCGCTAACCCGAAATGCCTACGGAGTTCGTATGTGCGGCCGTGGTGGCTGGAAGAGCAGACATTGGAGTGACGAACAGCTGCTTCGTCTGCTGAGGTCTGGTGATGGACTGCAGCAACCAGCGCCGCTTGGCGCGCCTTTCCGCGGGCGGTTGCCAGGTTAGGCGCCCGTGGGAGCGCGGTTTAATGCAGCAAAACCGGCGGATGCTCAAACGATGTTGGCGAAGCGTGCATGACGTCGGAATTCGCTCATAGAACTGGAAACGAGCTGCTAACCCAGGACGTGTTTCGAGCGAACTGCTGTGAAGTCGCGACGTGGGACGGCGTGGAAAGGCCGTGCTGTGCTGCAACACCTCAGATCTTGAACGAGCGTCGTTGTACCTGTGTACCCATCCGCATATCGCTTGTCTACAGGCATGGCAGGAAATGAGCCTCGCGAAGGAGGGCCTGCTCGTGCAAGGTTCTGGTGTGGGGAAAGCTCTAGGAAGGTAGTTCGTGAAAACAGCGGGACCGGCGTTGATCGTGGCTGGAGACGCCAGCAAGATCTCTTGGGAGCCGCGCGATCTGGCAGATGCATTTCTTGTCACAATCAGACCACCACCCCATCGCCGTGTGCGGCAGGGCCGTGGACTGCTGCTCCAGAGAGTGTTTGCCGTGAGAGATAGAGTAGATGGAGCAAAAGCCATCCCGCCGGAGCGTCGTCCTGCCAGGCGTTTTGGCCGCCATCGCGGTGCCCAGGTGCTTTTGATGGATGCATGACGTGCCGCAAGTCTAAACCAGCACCTGCCACACCGATGCTATGAGTGGGCAGCGTGGTGATGTGGTTCGAGCTCGAAGCTGTGACCCAAACCCAGACGCCCCGCTTTGCCTGCCTTTACAATAGGCTTCTTTCTCCTCTCTTCTACATCACCACCACCCGTGAACCTCTTTCTCCTTCATCCTGTTCACAATACCTCGACACACACTGAACAACCCCCTCAATCAGCAGCCATGATCGTCGACCCCGTTGCGGCGTTTAAGACGCACCCGACCGTGCCATTGTCATCGCCCACCAGCGTTGCTCCAGGTAGGCATCGATGACGACAATCATCACCGAGCAAATACTAACAGCTCACAGTGCCAACCGTCGTTCCAAGCCTGCCTGAGTACCAAGATGCCACCGACACTGGCGAGCGCACCCTTTGGTGAGTCTCACAGCCTTCAGAAACAACCCATCGTCGAGAGCCTCACCTCGTCAACAAACACGCCGACTTGGGAAGACTACTGCAAAGATGGGGATACACTGGCTACATGAACAGCTAGCTAACGGCATACTCAGGGTCGTCTTCGTTGTCATGGTCGTTGCATCGATCGTCTTCACCGGCCTCTCATGGAACGTCCCAGTTGTAAGCTCTTCCGTGCGTCCCGTTCAGTTCAGGCAACAAGGCTCACATACTCGCAGTCCAAGCGCCTCTACCACATCATCACCACCTTGATTACCATCATTGCCGCCCTGTCTTACTTTGCCATGGCCAGTGGCCACGGTATCGGCTACCACCACGTCGTGATCCGTGACTCCCACAAGCATGTCCCAGACACCGAGCACGACCTCTACCGCCAGGTCTACTGGGCCCGTTACGTGGACTGGACTTTGACCACTCCTCTTCTGCTCCTCGACCTGACCCTCCTTGCTGGCGTTAACGGCGGCAACATCCTCATTACCATCATTGCCGACATCGTCATGGTCCTCACCGGCCTCTTCGCTGCTTTCGGCACTGAGGGCACTCCACAGAAGTGGGGCTGGTACGCCATTGCTTGCATTGCCTACCTCGTCATTGTCTGGCAGCTCGTCTACCACGGCCGCGCCGCTGCTGTGGCCAAGGGCGGCAAGGTTGGCAACTTCTTTGCTGCCATTGGAGGTTTCACCCTCATCATCTGGACGATCTACCCAATGTAAGTTTTCAAGACGAAATGTATGACAAGAAGAGACCTAACGACATCATAGCATCTGGGGTATTGCTGATGGCAGCCGCCACATGAACGTTGACGAGGAGATCATTGCCTACGCTGTGCTCGACATCCTCGCCAAGCCAATCTTCGGTGCCTGGCTCCTGTTCACCCATGTGAGCATGCCAGAGACCAACGTTGACCTCGGTGGCTTCTGGTCCCACGGCATCACCGGCGAGGGCCAGATCCGCGTTGGTGACGACGACGAGGGTGCTTAAATGCCTTCACCTCACCACCAACCTCCACGGCACTGCCATGAGGACACGACAATCAACCTTTGACCACATCGATCTGGATTCACAGAAGCGAAAGCCACGCAGGCTCGAGACTGCGGCGAATGGGGAGTTGGAGCTGGTTGACACGAGTGCATATCTTAATGAAAAACGCGATGTCTCTACGTGAGCACGAATCGGAATAGCAGACATCAAACTGAATAACCTTCTGGCGAAAGTCAAGCCATGTTGCTGACGAGCATCCAATGGCATTGTATATTAGGGGCGTAGTTAATGCATAATCGAGCGTTCGGGTTATCGAACTACGCTATGTCTTCGTCTCACGTCACTTACCCAGCTCCGTGTGCTTCGCCTCGACTCGCCATCAGCTGAACATCAGCACAGGTCATGTGTGCCATGTTCTCCGCTTCTTGTCGTGTCGATCCTGCAACTGAGCGCATGCATCCGGCTGCCGCGCCAACGTGAGTGATGAGGGGCAGCCGCAGCTTTCACCAAGCTTCGAGGAATGCCATGCACATGCCGCAGGGATGCAGCTTCACCATTGGTTGCGGAAGTGAGCGACAACAGACACAGGAGGCCAGTGTGAAACGTCACATTGAAACGACCAAGGCTTGCCATCCTCACACCTTGTTCCGCCGGCTCTGCTGCGCAACAAGTCAATCAGTTACCAGAAAAGCACCTCATTCACGATGGCAGACCAGCAGCAAGATGAAGCAGGCGTGGATGCCACATCGCCGAACCCACTCCAACGCCGCAACAGTCTCGAGAAGCACTTGCAGACTCGACCGGATGAGCAGGACCTCAAGAACAGGCACATTCTGCTGGATACCACCGCAGCGCCGGCGTTGCAGGCAAAGCAAGCAGAGTTAGAGAGGCAGCGGATCACGGATAATCTCAAGAAGGTGCAGTTCAGCAGTAATGCTCTCCATCACTAGTGTACTAACCATGCGATCAGGGCCTGGCCAACCGTCCTGAAAAGTCAGCACTTGTGGAGAAGAATGTCCTGCCAGACTCCAATGCTGCGCCTGCTCTCCAAGAGAAACAGAAAGACCTCGAGAGAAATATGCGAGCGGATACCCTCGACAAAGCACTGCAGCATCGGCCAGAGCGTGAGGCTCTAATCGACAAGAACATCTTGCCTGATTCGACTGCTGCACCAGCATTGCAAGAGAAGCAGAAGGAGCTGGAGAAGCATATGAGGGCAGACAGTCTGGACAAGGCGCTACAGAGTCGTCCTGACAGAGAGAAACTGGTGGACGAGGGGATCCTGAAGGACGGCGAGTGAGTGAGTGGACGTCGTTCATCCAGTCGGCCCGTGGCAGAAGTACAATCAATGGTAAGCTAGCAGAATTCGTTGCTGTCGTCGACGCCTAGTTCTTGAACTTTGGCTAATGTCTGTCCCTTGCCAAGAGCTTGAGAAAGAAGGGCGACATTCTGCGAGCACAAAAGGAGAAATGCATCCCCAGTGTGGCGTTTTCGGTACAGGGTGGTCGGTTTCATGGTGGTGGCAGAGGGGGTTCACGTTGCAGTGAGAGGTGGATATTTCTCGTTTAAAGTTGAAATGGTCCACCAGGAGAATACGTGTCGTGTGCCAGGCCATTTGTCAAACTGCAGTCGCCGCCACCGGGCTCCGGGGGTGGTTTGCCATCTCGTAGGAGAAGACAAGAACAGCGAACTGTCCTTTAAATGAGGATATGTAGTGAGTCTAACAAAGTAGCGAAAATTTCCCCAATGAACAGACACGAGGACCAGTTCACGTGACACAGTGCAAGACCATGTGCTCGCGTAGAACCGTTGCGACGACGTTAAGCCCAGCAGCGTTAGAAGCATCGTCGTAAATAGCACAAGCCATGTAATGAGCGTGATCGCCGGCGTCACGGCGGTTCCAGAATTGCGTGCTGCTGCTGCTGCTGTTACAGGCGTGGTCGAGTGCTACGCAACAGCACGCGTCGTCGCTGCGAAGACAATCAATCGAGTGCGAGTTCTAGAGCGCTCAACTGTGCCCCGGCGTGCGTGTGGTTCGGCTTCACACACACCGACTCTGGCGCAAAAGCAGACTTGCGCTGCAGGGTCTGTTGTGCGAGGCCTCGGCGTGGGAGCGACAACGCTGGCTCTGTTTCAGGATTCATTCAGTTCTAATTTTGGCTACTGCGGGCATCCATCCACTGTGCTGTGCTGCTTCGACGCTTGCTTGCCTTTCACTCACCCAACATTCACTCGCACACACACTGCACCTCACCAGCCTCGCCGTACAACCGCCTGCTCCTTTGGCCTCGACCGCTTCTGGATCATCCTTCTTCTTCTCACCTCTGCACCGCTAGCGAGCAGCAGACGACCCATTGCCTCCGGCACTTTGTGCGACGCCCACGGCCTTCCTTTGTCAGCGATCCGACACGATCAATAGAGGCGCATTTGGCCGTCTGCAAGAGACTGAACACGTCCACCACCCACGCCCGACTTCACTTCGCCCGCCAAACGCGCCGCTTCCTTGTACAGTCGACCGAGCGCATCGCATAGAGCAGCTGCTGTCTCGGACGCATTACCGCCAAAGCGCCCCAGTGCCAGCTAGATTTGTGGCCGCTTTGGGACACAAACCCATACCCAGGACTCGAACAAGACCAAGGCGCGCTACAGAAGCTACAGACGCCTGGTCAGGTTGTGAAAGGCGGAAACAAGGCTGTTGGATTGTCTCAGAGCTGGTTCTGTGTTCGGTAAGTCCGCCACTGCTGTTTGCGAGGGCTGCGGGAGGGTCTGGCTGGCAGTCACGACTCTCCCGCATACCGGTCGACGACCCTCATTTCACGCTCGCTCCGTTCGCCTCTTATATCAGCAGCGCAATCGACCGTGGCCATACGTCTGGTAATGCTGATTGGTAGACAGTCAGAATCGCTCAGCGCCACAGGCAGCTCTCTCATTGGCTGCACTCGATTAAGCCCAGCGTCCCGCCTTTGGATCGTCGCTCTCAGCTGGGCCTCAGAATCGAGAGCCCGCAGTCTAGTCGCCAGACCTTCGAGAGCGTCTATCTGCATGTCATAGCAGCCCGCACGCCCATTCACGAACCGCCTCTTACTCCTCCTTCGCGCCCACGCGACGATGTGTTGAGGGTGTGCTAAGAAAAGCATCCCACCTCACTTCTTCCAGGATTATTTTACGTTCCCTCCCAGTCGACCCGCGACCCCAGAGGCGCATCGCCGCGCTCTGTGTATCATTTGGCGCCCTCGAGATCTGGCATCTCTCCACTCGTAGCCCTTCCTGGCGAAGGCTTTTCGGTACGTCCATCTCTTTATTGCGCAAGAGTGTACTCGAGACAATGGCCATGCGGTCACTGCATCGTTGGCTTACCATCCTCGTGCCCGCCTGTTTACACGAACGCAAGCGCCATTGATTCTTTCATGTGCAAATCGATGGCCAGTCGTGTCTGTAGTCTTGTCTTGTCTCTATCTGCTGAGGCCTTTCTGCCTCCCAACTTTTTATCGTTCTCTTGACTTGAGATGTCTGGAAAACTGACATGGCTTCGTCCAGATCGTTAATAGCCAATTGGCAACACGAAAGTCCACGCACTCATACCCACGATACAAGTCAACAAAGATCAGATGGCCGGTTCTGGCAAAGAGGAAGACTGACCGGCTCTTCGCCAACCGCATCTCCATTCTCCTTCCGCTCTATGTTTTCTCCTCCGTCATCAGCAAACATGTCGCAAACAGACGACGAAATCAAACAATTACCCCAATCTGCGACGACCACTTCGCAGAAGACTCTGCAGCCGGCACACGACTATGAACAGGTGTTTCGAAAATTCCACCAGCACACCTTGAGCGATTCGTCCAATACGTTAGGCTCAAACGAATCGTCACCTACAACTACGATATCGACTGTGGACGACTCGAGTGCCACTGAGCCTTCACCTGGATCCTCGCCCGAATCACCACCTCCATCAACATTCGCAGTTGGCATGCTACGGCCACGAACAGCAGACGACAGCAGGTCTCCCTACTTCGAACTCCAAAAGCAGCCACCGCCTAGGAAAGGTCGGAATTTGAAAAATCTTGCTGTCAATACGTCTAGGCATACGGCCAGGGCCGCATCGACAACAAGCCTACCCATTCATGGACCTTCAGACGACAAGTCCACTATACTCTCCCCATCTTTTGTAAAACCACCTACTCCACCGCGGCGAAAACCAAGTAATTTGGGTCTTACCATCCTCACGCCTGGAGGTGCCAAACCACCCCCGCAAGAAGTCAGGCTAGCAATTCCCCCAACCCCTGGATTCAGCAGGCCAGGCACGTTACGACATTTCCAATCATCCCCATCTTTGCCCCTGGTACCTGGCCTCGGTCTACCGCACAGCAACCAACTCATACAGCAACAAAGAACACTAGACACGATATTCTCGCCCATCGAACCCAAAGAGTCGCCCCAGGAAGAGGAGGAAGACGAGCAGAACTTTGACATTCCGCTGTCGAAAGAGGAAAAGCCTGAAGCTTATCCCGATGGACCGATATGTGTCTACGACCCGAATATCGACCTCTACCTGGAGCCCACAGCAGAGCAGGCCAGACAATACGATGTCATCATGAATGTAGCAAGTGAGGTACGGAATCCATTCACAGCACATCATGAACCGGCTCCGGTGGAACCTGATGTCCGCATTGACGGCGGAGGCGGCATTCAGTATGCTCCCAAGCGGACACGCCTTGCCATTCAAACCCAGGATGGTAAGCCAAGCAATATTGAGAGTTCTCCAACGACCCCAAAAGCGACCCCACTGGAGACCACTTTCCCCAAGCCTAATCTACTCGCAAAGGACCCAGAGTACATCCACATTCCATGGGAACACAACAGCGACATCGTCCCAGACTTGCTACGCCTGGTCAAGCTCATAGACGAGAAGGTCATCGAGGGCAAACGTGTTCTCGTCCATTGCCAGTGTGGTGTGAGCAGATCAGCGAGTCTTGTCGTTGCTTATGGTCTCTACAAGAACCCGTCGATGAGCGTGCAAGAAGCTTACGATGCTGTGAAGAAGAGAAGCAAATGGATAGGTCCAAACATGAACTTGATCATGCAACTTCAGGAGTTCCGATCCAGCCTTGCTCGAGGTGGCCTGCTCCCAGGAAACCGTGGACTCAGCCCCCTGACACCCAGCTCAGCGTTGAGTGAATGGAACGGACCATTCTCGAACAAGCCCTCCCCACTGGCGACAAGAGAACCACTCTCGGCTGTCGAGCCACCGTCTGCGAGTGCGCGGAGTCCTGCTGATGACGCAGTCGTCAGCCCTGGACCATCTTCGGCTCCTTCTGGCTTCGTCTGGCCTCCAAATGACAAACAACGCGGACTCTCGCTCGACCCAGCCAAGCCTACTACCGCGTATGTGGATCCGTCTGGACATGTTGTCCCTGTCTTGAAAGTTATCGAGGCGGATAAAGTGCCTTCACGAAAACCTCTTGCGGAGGAGAAGAGACCTTCAACCTCAGCAGAAACTCAACTATCATCTCCACGTACGGCTGAATTCGCCATGACACCATTACAGCCTTCGAGGGAGGCTGATCCTGCAGACACCTTTGGACTGATGTCGCCCACTTCAACCGAGTTCGCTGCCAATCCGTTCGACCGATCAGCTCTTCTGGCATCACTCGGGATGGGGTCCATGCGAGCAGACGAGGAGACACCAAGACGATCACTCTCCCTTCGGAATCGAGAGAGGCCTCAACCGAACGGTGTCGACGGCCAGCGACTGCAACCCGAGGGTGGCCGCAAACTCCGACCAAAGCTCTCATCTCCCACACTACGCGAACAACAACAGCTTCAGAGCTTGCAGGCCAAGATCGAAGCCACGCTTCCCGTACGAAACCACCACTCTGCACAGCTCAGGCCAGACGACGACGCACCTCTAATGTCACCCCGTGCAACGGAATTCACTTCCAACCCGTTTGCACTTTCCCTTTCCATACCTTCAAATCCACCGCAGGACACCACATCGGGACCACCTCGAACACCCGATGCGGATCCTCGCAGTCCAGCTCACAAGAGCCAAAGTCCGATTGTTCGGAACATCTTCGACGTATTATGACAGCAAACAAGGAACCGTCTGAGGGCAACCCGGGACAGGGCACCGGGGCCTTTGACACACTTTAATCTTTCGATTCTTGCAAACCCCACATCGGTTGCATTTTGTGCGATGCATGGGAAACGGGAGGAAAAGCTACATGGGAGTTTTTGGCGTTTTCGGGGTCTGGCTGATTGAAAGAGGCTGGATGGGTTGGGTGTTTGTTGTTTTGTTGTTTTTTGGCCTGATGGAAATTATACCCACTTTTTTGGCGCACGACTGCAGCAGCATTTGCATTGCAGGAGTGATTCATGTGGGCATGTGGGTTAGTTATGAGTAGGATGGGTAGGGTAGGGAGAGGGAGGTCTTGGAGACGACGGCCTGGGTGCTGTAAGATAGTTAGGGGCTGAAATTTCCAGATCTTTGTGAAGCTCACGAACAGACTTTGTTTCTATGGTTCCACATCTTGCGTTCTTGAACTGAAGCCGATTGCCGAGTACAATGACAAGACGTGGAAATCACATGTACCATCCTGTCGCGAGAAGATGCACGGGCAAATGCACGGACGTGGAGAGGTTTGACTTCACCTCTCACCTCTTTTTCGGCATGCTGTCTACTGTGACAACCTAGGAGGGCGCTGGCAGCCCTTGAATTGCATCTGCTTAGAGGATGTAATCATGCACACCGGGGAGAGATTTATTTGTTCGGTCACTTACTCCTTTACTTACTGCTTTACTTGCTGCTTTACTTGCTGCTTGACTTGCTGCTTTACTTGCTTACTTACTTACTTCTTCACTTGCTTACTCACTTACCTACTCCTTTACCCCTTCACTTACGCCTTTACTTACTCCTTTACTTACTTACTCACTTACTCACGATGCTAAAATCGACGAGGAAGGCATGAACAACGCTCGATGAAGTAAGTCGGAAGGTTGGATTGCCTATCGGTTCTAAACATCGGACGATCGAATATCGTCGTGTACTAAAAGGCACAGAAGAGATGGTAATCAAAGCTAGGGGCCGAGCAACCTTGGAGATCCCTAGGGTCGATGAGCAGTATGATCGATCGTCTGGCGTGGCACGGCTCATGCATTTGTCGGATTTAGTCGGAATATCCGTTGCTGGGGAGGCGGTCGTGTGGCTTCTGCTTTCGTTTAAGGCCGGGTGCTAGAAGTCGAAGTCGAGTTTGGTGCTTACGCAGACTTGGGTGCGATACTGCAATATACCATGTTGTATCTCTTCACGCCCGTGCGTTCACTCTCAGGCTCTAAGAGATTCGCTTGTTGGATTCAGAGTCTGCTAACACACTTCAGAACAGTCAATGTCAAGCACTTCATCGTCGGAGTCTAAGACTGATTGTTGCTCGGACTTTTCAGCCAGTAGAGAAGAAAATATTGTCGATATTGGCGACCAATCGCACCGTCATGTGCTTCATCCAGCGAAGGCTTGCTGTCTCCCACGTATTGATTGCCGCCCTCTTCACGGTGGTGGGTCGACGGCGTTTCATTTTCCATGACCTAGCGATCAGAGGCTAATCCTCTATAGCGTCCCCGAACTTACTAACATCTGTTGCATATGCGTGCCCTCGAGCTTCATATGACTTCTCGAACTCGCTCTTCAAGTTGTTCTCAATTTCGTTGAAAATCGAGATAAGTATGACATGTGACAATTGGCATCGTCCGCACAGGCCCAAGTATAGCCTTCCGAACGTCATCTCTTGTTCGAGCATGTTGTCTTTCGACTTCTCCTCGATGTGAACCGAAAGGAAATTTTCGAAGCTCATTGGTTCAAAGCTCGGTACGCTAGCGGCTGCCTGCATCATATCGTCCGCGAGAATGCATGTGAACCAATGAGAAGATGGTGAGACTCTTGCGTGCGTTCTTGGAGTGACTTCAAGACTTGGATGTTTGAAGAGATGGATCACAGGATAACGGAAGGCGTCACAGGAGGCGCGATGCAGCCTTCGTGGTATCGAAATCCCGGAGACGCACCTTCCTCGTTGGTACTTTTAAAGACTACATGTCGTTATTTCAGCTGAAGCCTTGACTCATCTCCGTGCTGAACAGACTACACTTCACCTTGAACTCAAGTCGGTGGCACAGTCCTAGGACTCTGGTGTGGGAATCTATGTCGAAAGTCAAGGTCAGAATAATTTGCGTCTCCGACACTGTAAGCGATTGTATGCCTGGAGTCCACTTCGTCAGCTCACTTCTCTTTCCAGCACAATCACTCACCGCGTGAAGGATATAAACTGCCCAAGGGAGACGTCTTGATCCATGCTGGAGACTTCACAAACCAAGGCAGCCTCGCAGAAGTGAAGAAAGCAGTCGACTGGATTTCGAAGGCTGATTTCGAGGCGAAAGTGATCGTAGCAGGTACGATATTCCACACCATTGTTCTCGGAAAAGGAAAGCAGAGAATTACCCTGACATCTGGTGCTTAGGAAACCATGACTTATCTTTAGACCCCGATTACGCATTGAAGCACAAGAGCGGCTGGGGTGTAGTACCCGCAGACGTCGAGGCCTGCAGGAACCTCGTGGTTGCTAATGATAATTTCGTTTACCTGCAGCACGCGAGCGCAGTGATACCGTTGCCTTCCAAAAGCACGCATCTTCGTATCTTCGGTTCGCCGTATTCGCCAGACCGAGGACGACAAAATTGGGCGTTCCAGTACGAAGAGAATGCCGCGGAGTCAATTTGGAACGCGGTGCCGGAAGAAGTCGACATTTTGGTCACTCACACGCCTCCCAGGGGACTTCTGGATGCGTCGAAACATTGGGAAGAAGGCGGTTGTCCGGCATTGAAGAGCGCCTTGTTGAGAGTACGGCCGTTGGTACACGTCTTTGGGCACTGCCACGAAGGCAGAGGAGCGACGGTTGTACAGCACATCAATCGTAGTGACAATCCCACGCCATCGATTACGTGGGACGATCCTGGATCGCAAAGCAACAAGCAGAGCCTCTTGAATCTAAGCCGCAAAGGACTTGACTTGCGCTCGGGTGAGCAGACTGCGCTGGTAAATGCGAGTATTATGGCGACGTCATTCCATCGAGGCTCAAAAGCGTTCAACAAGCCAGTTGTTGTCGACATCGAGATCCCACTGCGAGATGCAAGAACAGCGAGCGGAAATGCGGAAGCAGCTGGTGTGGAATGAGGCTAGCGTTGATGCATCATTACGAGATGTCGTTGAACAGGAACGCAGTTGGTTTTTTCGACGGTTGGCTGCCCTGCATAGCAATCGGATGCGATCGTTAAACACATCAGGTCGTTCGGGGTAAATCTGTAGGACATCAAATGCCCAATCCGGCAATTTAGTGTCAATCTCTGCGTAACATTGCACCGAAGAGCCTCCAAGGCTGGGCAAACTGGGTCGGTGGAGTGTTTGTTGCACCTGACGACATCATCACAAGTGCAGGAGTAACAACCACGAACCGAACCACGAGGGAGCACTGGTAGTGATGTACAGTACAACGCAGCAGTGCAGAGATGGATCGCTCGTGACTGGTGGTGGTGAATGGCAGATGCCCAAAAGACACGGCTGGTGAAGCCCCGCACCAGTTGATGGCCTTGGATGCCTGTCGATTGATTGTCTTGATTCAGATTGCTGGATCACATGGCCAGCAGGTGCAAGGTGAAACGACAGCTGCTGAGCTCATGTCCAGTCACTCGGGCGGTTAGGGATGGCCGCGAAGATTCGCCGTCTTTGTGCCATGGAAGCAGAATGGAAGCAGCGCGACAGAGGCAACGATTGCTGCTCGGCTGGGTTGCTGCTGCTGTGTTGCCTGGAGACGGAGCGAGTCGTATGCGGCCTGCCTATGCGATGCACTGTGATGTTCACAGCTGATGGCGCGTGGAACGTGGTGGTAGACCGCTTCGATTCGCCCGTCAGCCGCTCAAGGCTTTTGGCAGACCACAGCCGTGGTGTTGTCTCTTGCGGGCTGACTTTATTGTCACGACGAATGCGTCGCTGGGGCCCATGTCGCTCGAAGGCTGTTGGCTGTTGCGACACCTATTGGAAGCGGTCCCGCGGTGTTGTCCAATTGGCGAGGGTCGAGACGGTGGGAGTGCAGTAGCCTGGATTGAGGCATTTCTTAGGTGCAGCTCCAGCGCAGCAGGTGGAATGGGAGAGCCCGCGGGCTGGCAGCGCGCAGTGTTGCTGGCGACGTGGGCGAGACGGTGGGCGCATTCATCAGGTGCCTCGCTCGCCACTGCAGCGTGAAGTGTGCGAAGACAGACGGTGGTTTGGCTGCTTTTGCGTCGGCGACAGTCACAATTTTGCTTTTTCGCCACGACTTTTATTCCGGCCTGTTCTGCTGTCTTCCAAGGGCCGCCTTGTTCGAGCTTCGCACTCTCGTCCGGCCTGCCCGACACCGCTCTGCGCTCATTACTACTGCCCATCTCACGCAACGGCACGCGCAGTCGCATGCTGCTGTGCTCGTCTCTGTCACGCTGTGCAGCCGAAGCCGTCGCAAAGACGTACAAATCCATCGCGCGGGCAGCGTTGATTACTACAGACTTTCGACGACCGCCCAGCACCGCGCTGCCACGCTCTTCCGGCCTGCCTGACTGACGTCGCCGCCCGGGATCCCCAGGGTCTGTCATCCGGTCTGCCAGCGAGTCTATGCGAACGCCGTGCATCTCCTGTTGATCTTGCACTCTTGCGATTCTGGCCTACCGGAGAGGCGCAGCGTCTGCAGCTGAGATCCGATATATGGATGAGGCTGACCGTGGTCGCCGCCAACTCTCCACTACAACCACCTCACCGTCGCCACGGCGCCCTCTGACATTGCGCCATACCACTCCGGTCTGCTGACCGGTCATGGACTCACCTCTACCAGCAGACCCGTATGCCGCCTTAGGGCTGTCCAAGGACTGTAGTGCGGCCGACATCAAGAAAAAGTATCGCCAACTGGCCCTCAAGTAAGTCGTGAATGCCCAAACAATACTCCAAAAATCATCACTGACATCCCTCTTGGCATCACCCGGATAAAGTTTCTGATCCAGCGGCGAAAGAAGAGGCTTCAAACCTTTTCTCAGCCATCGCTGGCGCATACGAGATCCTCTCAGATGAAGTTCGAAGAGGACGTTACGATGCGGCGGTCAAGTTGGCCGAGTTGAGGCGGGAGGCCATGGAGAGTCGCGGTGGAAGTGGTGCACGTGCGGCAGAAACGACATCATCACCGTACAAGGAGTCAACGTCAAGGCCGGGTTACGCCAGCCGTGCATCAGAACGAGCGGCGCCACGCTATGAGACCGAGGAACGCCGACCATCATACGCCACCAAGGGAGACTACTTCGATCAGCCACCGCGGGCTACCGCTCGTAAAGAGCCTGAGTATGAGCGACCGTCAAGAAAACCGACCCACGATTCGAAGGACAAGTCATCACGTTCGGCGAAAGAGAGCAAGGAAAGCGAGCGGGAACGAAGGAAAGACAAGACCCGCAAAGCCGAGCGAGATACCAGGAGGGATCGAGACCGCAAGTACGCGGCCTACGCTGAACAAGCGTCAGAAAGCGACTCAGATGAGGTTGCGAGATGGCAGCGAAAGCTGCGCGAAGAAGAAGAAGTGCGAAGAGCAAAGGAGGATGAACGAAGGGCTGCGAAAGATTACTACGAGAAGGCCTACAAACAGCAGCAAGAAGCGGATGAGGGGGCGTACCACGATGAGCGTGCGCGCAAGATGTTCGCCGCCAGTGCTCAAGCACAAGACTACATTCGCTCATCTCGCGCTCGACCCAGGCCGGACTCAGAACGCCGTCCATCACCACAGCGCATGGGATCGTCAAAAGACAAGTACGAGTACGTGAGGCGTAACGATGGAAGGCCATCCGCTGTGCGACGTGGCTCTGAACGACCGAAGACTACAGGACGTGACACCGAATCGTCGCGAAAGACTAACACCAGAGAACCTGAGCGTCGTTCAAGTGCTGAGAAGGTGGACGAACCCCGCCGGCCACCTACACTGAACCAGACAAGGTCATCACCCGCCGATATCCACATTCCTACCGACAAGCCACGCTCGCAGTCGCTTCAAGTGGATGCAGACACTACTCCGATTCCCCAAGTCAAGCGAGCCGAGACCATGCCATATGGCATGCGTCGTGAGAACACTGCCCCGACCAAAGGTTCTGGCTTGAGGCAAACTGAATTCAACGAAGGTCTTGCCACACCCGCGACGACACCCGAGTATAACGGGCCATCCAACGCCAACTCCACCAAGTACAGCTATGGCCGACAATACGCTGACGACATGGAGTATGCTACCCCCGACGGATACAAGACAGAAGTCCGAGAACCTCGTGACCGCGAACCACGGGAACGTGAACGCGACACCCGCGACCGCGAGCAAGCCCGCAATAGTCGTCCGACTTTTGCTCGCAAGATGACTCGAAGCCCTTCGCCTGTCAAGGAAACCCGCGAGAGCCGTGAGCCAGTCGAGAGCCGAGAAAAGGCTCGCACCAGCTCTGCACGATACCAAACTTCACCACAGCCACCGCCACTGAATACGCGCACCACCAGCTACGTGTACGGTGGACCTGGTCAAGGTGTTGAGGCCTACGATCGATCTCGTCCTAATAGTGGCCGGGGAACAAGTCCACGAGACGCGCCATACCTTTATGGTGAAGTTCGGTCAGGTGAAGCGCGGCCAGCCTCAGGCTCACCGCGTCAAAAATATGGGCCTTACTCACCGCCAGATGAGGGCGTTCGCTACGGACGGACTATCCGACCGGAAGACATCAAGTTTCAGACTGGAAACTACAACTACAAACGAGGTAGTGGCGACCGGCCAAATGTGAGCCGCCATGGTTCTGGCAACCCGGTCTATGCAACTGCTCGCGCGTAGTTCAAATTGGCATGTTCAACACATTGGTAGGAGTTCGGGGACAACACGGAACGGCATTGTACGGACAACATCAGCATTTTTTCTTGGAGAGGATGATTCACGAAACTACGACACTGTAAATATCCACGTCACACACGCCTGACTGGGAAAACCGCATTTGGGAAGGCTGTGTCAAACGCCACTCGCTGGGGGAAAAGGATTTCTTCTCAAGGTACTTGTTGGAATGACAAGAATTCTCTCGACTCGAGAGCTTGGTCATGCGTCCACGAATGGGGATGACGATTCTGCTAAATAGAGATATTCAGTAACGATTGTAATGAAGACGATTCCTGGACACTCAAGATCTGCTACCCTTCTCCTGCATCTTTCTCCTACCCTCGCATGAAGCCCTCATCTCTCCGATCTCCAGGGGAACCACGCCCTTGATCGTGCCCTCGGTTGCTTAGACTGCTCACGAGTTTTGGGGATGGATGTACAACTCGGAGCGGAAGGAAGGGGGTCGTTTGTCATTCACCGCTCTTGGGCCGCACATGCAGCTCTTGGGCTTCTTCGCTTGCACGACTCGGCGGCATTACTTTCACGAAGTCTCCGATCCGGCTATACGGTTCTTTCTCGCGAAACACACGACTACCATCGTCGTTCCGATTCAAGGGGAAGATTATTCTCCATTACTGGCTGGCCAACTAGCCGGTCTGAAGTGCGAACAGGAGCGTGGTCGCTATTGAAGGATCGGAGAAAGAATGGTTCTATGCGTCCTACTTTGAGCGCAACGCCGAGCATTGACGGAACGGATGGTGTCGTCGTTTCGCGTGTGATCTCACGAGAGATGAGGTACCGTAAGTGACAGCGGTGCCAAACTGGGGGCCATTGGCGAACATGACGTCTGCTTGAAAGTGGGATGCCTGAGCTTCGACTTCATCAGCCCAAGTCTCACCACAACTACTCTCACATGTCGCGTTACCTCGCACAAACAACATCACTGAAGCATCTAGCCACATCTCCCTCGTTCCATCCTCACGTAAGTCGTACCATTTCTCTCGGCCATCCGCCAAGATTGTTAACGTCCTCCAAAAACACAGCCACGATACCTCCGGGCCTGCAGATTCCGACCTCACATCTGGACTCACCACGCAACCCGCGGTCTCGCCACCACCGTCGTCGCCGCCAACATGGCTGAGCAACAACAACCCGCCAAGAAGCAGCGCACCCATCCCCCTTACGAACTCCTCTACCACCCGGGCATCCCCGGCCGGGGCGAATTCGTGCGCCTCGCCTTCGAAGTCGCCGGCGTGCCGTACGCCGACATCGCCAACGAGGACAAAGACGGAGGCGGGTACAGCACCGTGCAAGAGATTTGCATGAACAAGAATACGACCAGCGACGACGGGACGAACCCGCCGATTTTCTCGCCGCCGGCGTTGAGGGTCCCTGGTGCGGGGAGGGATGGCAAGGCGGTGGTGATTTCGCAGACGCCGAATATTTTGTCGTATTTGGGGGGGAGGTTGGGGTTGGTGCCTGAGGAGGGGGAGGAGGGGAGGTTCTATGTGCAGCAGATTGCGTTGACGGCGTTGGATTTGAATGATGAGGTGCATGATACTCATCATCCTATTGCGGTTATGAAATATTATGAGGAGCAGAAGGAGGAGGCTCTGAAGAAGGCGGAGGATGTGAGGGAGAATCGGATACCGAAGTACTTGTCGTACTTTGAGCGGCAGTTGCAGTGGAATAGGGAGGTGGGCAAGGGGAAGTTTCTCGTCGGTGACAAGATCACGTACGCGGATACGACAGTCTGGCAGGTGTTGGATGGGATTTCGTTTGCCTTTCCGAACGAGATTGAGATGAGGAGGAAGGAGTTCAAGGAACTGTTCCAGTTCTATGATGATCTGAAGGAAGAGAAGGGGATCAAGGAGTATCTGGCGAGTGAGAGGAGGCTGCCGTACTCGATGGGTATCTTTAGACACTATCCGGAGCTGGATCGCCAGTGAGGCAGATCGCTCTGTAATGATAAATGAAAGTCGCTGTTGACCTCTCATCATGCTCTGAACTCATGCGGTCGCTCGCTGTCCAATCTGCCAACTAACCAAATCTTCCCTCACATCCATCTCTTCTAGCTCCCCGGCAAGCTTACGGTTCGCTCGGCTCTTGTGAGATTGCCGGGAGAAGTTGCGTCTATGTCCTGCTCTTTCACTGGCCGCCTTGGAGGTCATTGAGCTGTCTCTCGAAGGAACATCTGCGTCTGGGTTTGGAGTTGAAGTCCCCGAGCCAGGCTGGCTACCATGGCCACGCGTTACAGGTCTGCCGCTCTTTCCCCAGCCATCACCTCCAGAGAAGATGTCTTCAATGCATTCATCCGCCCGCAGCTCGCCAGGCTGACTAGCCCAAAATGCAGCTAATGTCTGTCGATATAGATCTTGTACCTCGCCCATCTCTTTATTCGTGGTGCTGAAATCCGGTATGGGAGGCCCATCAACACTAGCATCAGCCGTCGACCCAACACCGTGCGGCGTAGAAGCCGGCTCCGAAGAAGAAATAATTCCCGCAATACCCCCAAAGACCGGCGCAGTCCTCAACTGCGGGGCAACATAATCCCTCGTCCCCTCAATATGCCGCATATGAATCCCAATCTTCAGCGTGCTGTTGATCTTGCTATCCTGCATCAGATATCGCCTCACGATCCCCTTCTCCGCCTCAGGAGAAATCGGCGACTGCAGTTCAGAATTCTCGCAGTACTCCGCAAGATTCAACTTGACATGTCCCAGCACGATCCTCTCCCCTCTACCCCCAGCGCTGTATTCTTGCACGACCTCGAAGTGCACGCTGCATTCGTGCAGCATCCCGCCTTTGCCGACCGTCAGACGCACTTGTGTAGTTTTCTCGTAGTCATACTGCACGCGGTGGTCTTTGATCGGGCACTTGTTCGTGCGCCCGCGGTGTTCGGCGGCCGTGGAGGCGGGGAGGTGCCATTTTACGAGCGAGGTGCCGGAGACGAGGGGCACGTTGTTCAGGTCGACGATGCGGAGGGTGACTTCGAAGCGCACGCGGCGCGATTTGGAGACGAAGGCGCTGGACATTGCTGTCCGCGCGTAAAGGGGTGGGGTTTAGCGGGGAAGTGAGGGCATTGTGGTCGTGGGTTGACAGTGAGGATGACGAAGTTCGGTGGTTGTGCACGTGGCGGAATTCGTCGGATGCAGCAGATCGTTTTTGCCGTTTGGGGGTGTGGCAGGGATCAGGGGTCGGAATGTCGGCCTGCATAAGCGTAACGGCTTCGCGACTTCAGGTCTTCTGAGTGTCCTATATCAACTGCACGTGTGATGCCTCTTGCCAGCAATTGTTGTTTGCAAAGATATTTGCCGTGAAGATCAGTTGGGCGCTACCTTCATGATCGCGTCACAGCATTATAATATGTCTTCTGCCCTATAGCTCAACTACTTTCCCACCTGACCCCTCAGTCTTGCAGCTCATAGCTCGCCCTCGAGCTATCCTCACACTCTCCTCCTCAAGCCAGGACCTTCGTATCTCAACAATGCATCCATATAGGTTGGTTTAATTCGAACTTACTCAGTCATGAGATCCAAAACTACTTGCTGGGTGCTGTATTTCTTCCTGTATCTCTTTCTCGGTAGCTTTATGTTGCTCCAGGTGATCCATATCGAAGTCAACTGACTTTTAGCGTGGCTGCCATTCGAAGCGCAATTGTGGTATGACCCCGCCGTGTGACGGATAGGCGAAGTTAAATCGATGGCGGGGCTTCATCTTTCACGTTCATATCACTTGCACTCCAGCTTACACTTACTTTCCACCTCAACCTCGCACCACTTGCACTTGAACTCTCAGCACTGATCCATTCGCCATGCCGCCGACGAAAGCAAGCCAGGGCAAAGGCAAGATCACATGGAATGGCGAGTTGAAGTCCTGTCTACATATCATGCACACGGATTTCGATCTACACCGCACGCAGCGAGTACAGATCTTCAACATCGTCTTCAAGCGATACTTAACCAGCTGTGGCCTCGCCGAAGGTGCGGAAAGCAATACAATCGAGAGCCAATACCATGAGAGAAAAAAGCCAACGGCACGAGATTGGCCATCGGTATGCCAGCCGCCTGCCACCGCTCGAGACATCGAAGCGAGAGAAGCATTGAGGACACGCATTCGGGAGGCGCTGTCGACATTGCAGTCACAATATCGACCTGCAACCGCCACTGAGGCGGACCAAGGCCCATCAGTTGCACCTCAATCGAGTGCTCCGGTTGAGAGCGCTGCAACGCCTGTCAGATCGTCGAGATTTCGCGCAGCTGTTGCTCAAGCTACGTATCACCCACCAACAACTCCTCAACCGACCACGTTAGCAAGCGCTTTCGCGGTAATCCCAAGAGTTGCGACGAAGCGTAGAGCTACACTTGCTACACCTGCTGCTGCTGCTAAACAGAAGGCATCTACCTCACGATCGCCAAAAGTCGCCCACTACAAGAAGGATGGCACCAAATTCATGAAGTCACCGCATACCACAGTCCACCAGCGTCCCGATAAGGTCTCTGAATGGGCTGCCCATCCACCACTGTCTGGTCTTCTGTTTCGGTAAGTGCCAAATTTATGTTGCGGAGAAACCATGACTGACTGTGGCAGGTACTGGGAGGAAGACCCGATGTGCGATCGAGATTCGAGCGAAGGATTTTGGTCCCGGAAATACCATAAGTCGGATGTACTCGACTACGTCCCGCCCGGGAGTAATTCGGTCATGAATGACATCTTCAAAGTAAGCTGGACTACCATATATCGAATGGCTTGGATGCTGACTGCCTCTTCTCCTTAGCATCTGAACAGTAAGTGAGAAAGAGTCAGCAGAAAACAAGACACTAATTTGTCGAAGAGAAACCAGTGGATTCTCCATTCATTTCGACATCCTCGTCGCTCCTTTGGATCATCTCTGAAAAGCTCCTTAAAGGATTGAAAGACGGCAACACTTCTGGAAGACTGACCATTATCGATGCCACTGCATTGAAGAAAGAAACCGTGTTCTACGTGAATCCGGTAGGGCTTTTGCTACGCCTGTGAAATCGACTGCGTCAGCTGATATCTTTGCTCAGTTTCATAGGGCCATCAAAAAAACCTATGCATTCACAGACGGAGCATGGAGATACGCTGGCACCAACGAGGTATGTCTTCTCATCAGATTAATACATGTACTCGGCTGATTTGTTGTCTGTAGTACCTTGTGTGGCGAGACATACCTCGTCGCGCCATCTTGCACACCTTCAACTCCCGAGACCTACTTCAACTTTCCGCCAGCAGCCAATCTGTACACGCTGCACTGCGACTGGAAGTCCTGGACCAACCACGCACGAGCTTAGTTGGTGGGAAAGTACCAATGCTGCGAAGTGGCAACGTCCAGCTAAACGCAGACATCGTCGTCGGATTGACCAAGCTATGCAAGTTCTTTGGGTTGGATGCGCACTCGTCCATGGAACACATTTCACACATGTAAGTCACCGGTGACTGCACGAGAGATCATGACTGACAAAATTAGTGTGAGCGATGTTGTCCAAGGATGGGTTCTCCAGGTCGAACGCCGTGAGCGTCATGAGTGGGATCAGCTTGCCACGATCTTCGCAGAGAACATTGCAAAGCGCAGCACCGCACCCGTCTCCGTCACGGAGAAAGACTGCATGAAGATGGCCTTCCTCAACGGCGTCTCATGGGGAGATGGTCCAATCAACGCCAGACACTCGGCCGAGCTGATTGCCAGAAAGGATCGAAAGGCGAAGGCGAAAGGCCTAGCTGAGCCCGACAAGATCGTCCTCCAGCAGTACGAAGCCTCACGGCTGCAGGTTGTTTCATACCAGCTGAGGGAGAAGCAACGTCTTGAAAAGCACCATGAGCAGAGACCTTCTCTTCTTGCCGGGCCCGAGGACGGTCATGACGATGAAGACGAAATGGACATGGTGGACGAGGACGTGGGACTGGAGATTGAGGAGGATGTGGAGCCCACCACGCCGATGCAGGTGGACGAAGATGAACAGATCACGTACGACGACGATTACGACGATGAGCTTATGGCGTGAGGGAGGACTCGGATTGGTAAGGATCGATTGTGGGTTACATATGGCGGCATTGCGTTGCAGGCGTTCAGGCGTGATTCAGGCGATGTAATGGAGACAAGTGAGATAGAGACTGCAATGATACCAAATGGCTGCTTTTGCCTCAGTTCATTGACGCTATTGATACACGCTACCCAATTGTCCTGTATTTCTTCGCCTCTAATTCACAACCTAGTCGTAGCGAGGACCATCGTCGTGAGCAGCAGGAGTCTACCATCAGTTAGCAAAGGTTCAAAAACGTCTTCTGAATTAATCAACTCACCTCTGCTGAGTATGGACCTGGCGTCTCTGGGAAGCCACCTGGGGTATTATACGCAGCTGGCGTCTGATACTGCCCGCCCTTCCAGGCTCCGGGCGTTGGCTGATCGAAGTTCCCACCGGGCGTTGGTGCTGAGTCCTGGAAGCCTGGAGTTGGGGCGGCGTCCATTCCAGTGTACGCAGGTGTCTTTGAACCGCCGCCGAGATAGGCTGGTGTTCGACCTCCGCCTGCATTTGGGTTCCAGGTGCTCATCTGTACGAAGTTAGCCAAAATGCAAGCACAGTTCGACGTCGACGACACTTACACCACCGCCGCCGCCGCCGCCACCACCCCAAACGCTACCGCCTCCGTATGCTGTGGCCGACCCGCCATACGCAGTCTGACCACCTCCGTACGATGTGGCGCCGCCATAAGCTGGCGTCCTCGCCCCGCTGTCTTGCTTCCACGTAGGAGTACGTCCACCAAGGCCGCCAGCGCCAAGGTAAGCTGGAGTGCGACCGCCTGCACCAGGAGGAGGCCCGCCGAATCCTCGCCCAGGAGTCTGGCCACCCATTGGACCGCCACGACCAGGCGGGCCTGAAGGACGACCGCTACCAAACAGACTGGCATCCGGAGCTATGACATTTCCAGTCGATGGATCAATCACTGCCAACTTGTCCTTGCGGACGGGCAACTTCTTGTTCTTGGCGTGAAGCTCAACCGTGGCCATATCGTCAGTCGAATCCTTGACGATCCCGATCATGCCCTTTTGAGGGCCCATTCGGACTCTGACCGTTCTGCCAATTAGTCTGTCGCGACCCTTCTGCTGTGGCGGAGGCATAGGGGCTGGAGCGCCGCCGTTCGGTCCTCGCAGTGCGGTGTTCATCTTGGTGAGATCGGTACCGACTCGACCGCCCTTAGCAGCCGAAATCTCCACGTTGTTACACCGAGCAACCCACACGCCTGCGTTGTCTCTCGACTCTCGACTCTGCGCGAAGAGGAAGTTGCGGTGAATGTGCAGGACAGGACCAGACTTGCCCTCACCACCGTACTCCTTCACTCCATCGCCGACCTTGATTTCTTGACCGAGCCTATCAGCAGCAGACCCAGCGTCTCTACGGCGTTCGATCTTGTTTGAGATGTTGGTTGGAAGAAGTGTTCGTACGCCGCCAAGCTGATCCATCACCCGCAAGCTTTCCCGATCGACTTTGATAACACAGCCAACGGTAGATGCATCGAGCTGGACAAGGTCGAACAGGTCGTACTTGCTGGCTCCCACAACGCCGCCACTATCAGTCGCCTCTCGCAAGTCTTTCGAAAACACGCTGATCTCTTGTTGATTGCTGTCAGTCAGGATGGTGATGCGATTATCCTTAGTTTTCACGACCATTCCGACTTCGTCTTGGTACTTGCTGCCTCCAATGACCTTGACATGGTCACCTTCCTTGAAGAGCTTGCGCAGATCTCGCATGGGCGCTTCGACGGTCTGACCACGCAAAGGACCGTCGTCGACACGGATTCGAACGACTTCGCCATAGACCTCTGTTGCTCGACCGATCAAGCCCATCTGTTCACCACGGAAAATCTCAACCTTGTCTCCAGGTAAGTAGTCCGCGCCAGCGTTGGTCTTCAGCGTTGCTGCGAGCGCAGCAAGGTCGAGGTTCTCAGTACCGTCTTCTGCTCCAGCTGCGAATCTGGTCACTTCTTCCAGAGTCGGGTTCACATTCTCGGTTTGCAGGGCACTAATCCTCACTCGCTCCAAGAGGAACCCATCCTTGTACTCCTTTCCTTGATAGTTGTAATGGTTCTTGCTAAGACCACCCGTGCTGGTCAAGTACTTGGAGTGCCTCTTCTTCGCCTCGGTCTCGCTAAACAGTCTGGCAGGTGGTCTGGCGCCGAGTGGCTTCTGTATCCTCTTTCGCTTCACGCCTCCCTGACCATCAGGCTCCACGAGAGGGGCGTTGGCGTCCTCATTCAGACCGTAGTCAAGTCGTGGAACAACCTTGAGATCGACCTCTGTCCCGTTTGGCTCAATGTCTTCGATCTGAGCAAGGTCGCCAGAGTATAGCCCACGCTTGTAGCGTACGTACATGCCTGCTTCGAGTTGCTTGGTCTTTCGTGTACGGAGCAAATCGGGCATTTCCTCCACTGGGATCATCTGAGGCTTGGTGCCGAAAAAGATGTGCGTGATGCCCTCCAGAGCAGGTAGGATATCGTCCTGACGTGCTGCCTCAACGTACAGGCTGCCACCCATGGGTCCGCTGCGCTCGAAGGCTGAGAATATCTGCACCGGTTCGCGACTCTTAGATCGCTCGACTATGCGGTGCTGAATGGCGAAGATGATCTCACGTTCTTTGCCTGGTCGACACTTCAGCCGCCAGATGCGTGGGTCATTAACACCAGGCATGAGCAGCTTCTGTGGGACAATGGCAGAACCGGCACCACCAGCACGCGCTTGCCGACCGTATCTCTCTTTGAGCCTTGCAGCGGTCTCTTCTACGTCCATAGCCTCCTGTCGCTCTCGTTGGCGATCAAGCTCACGATGCATGCGGTCGTCGCGATCTGCTCCCGGGGGCAGCTCTTGAAGATCGTCTGGGTGCATTTCTTCGCCGGGCATGTCATCTTCCTCCTCTGGCTCCTCTTCGTCGTCCTCGTCGACTTCGGCTTCAACATCAATGAACTGATTGCGTCTCCTCTTTCTCCGCTTCCGAGAGGGCTGTTCCTCGTCTTCGTCCTCTTCGTCCTCTTCCTCGTCCTCTTCTTCGTCGGCACCTTGCGCTTCCTCCTCTCCCTCAGCTTCACCCTCCTCATCGTCGCCGTCGGCGGCGTTCACGCCATCTCCGTCTTCCTCTTTGAGGTCATCGTCGTCTTTGGGCGCAGATCGGGCGCGCGGCCGCTCTGACGATGGCTCATCTTCATCCTCGTCGGCTTCGACGTTCGGCTTCGCGTCGGCTTCATCGTCGCTGCCTACTTCTGGTTGAGGGTTAAAGTCGTCCTCCTCCTCCTCGTCAGGGAACTCTTGGTCGAGGAAGTTGGCGCTCATGGTGGCCGATGTGTTGGATGCGGGTTTGATGATGTGTTGATGAGAATCTGGCGGACGAGGGGAATGGTGACGGTGGTGCAGTCGGAGAGGTCAGAGGTGCAGGAATGTTGGAATGCAGGACAGAGGGCGCGATGTTTAAAGATGGAGGTTCGCGGGCAGGCGGGTAGAGCCGAAAGTCTAATGATGCGCAGCTCGTGAACAAAGCGCGGCGCTCTCTTCACGTATCCATCCACTTTCATTTCTACTTCCGCTATTCCAACCAGGACAAAGACTTCACTTCCAGCTATCGGCTGCCGCTATCTCGAATCTGTGTCATGTGATGGCCAGGCACATATTGACGGCCTGACGGTAGGCGATGCACCGGCAGGCTGTGAGATGCGAAGTGTTTGTACCTCGTGCTTCGCCTCACCGGTGAGTGAGGGTAAAAGGCTGCACCATCCGCAACAATTCATCTTTCGCTCCTTGCCTTGTATTCCTTTCATATCGCTCATCTTAGTTTTTGACATGGAAGACCATCGACTTGGCGAGAAGAAAAGCATACCTGTGGGCGATGATCCAGCAGACCCTCCGCCTACCTATGAGGAGTCTCAGGAAAGGCCGGCAGACTGGACGCTGACAGATGATAAGAATGGTCACAGCCGATCTCTTCCATGGACCAACGGCATCTGGCAAAAGCTACAGGAAACAGCTGGCTCAAGTTCACAACGAAACATCCTTGTCCGCCCATCGAAGCCGCTCATACTACTTACTGCCGACCCTCGAGCTGTCCTTTGTAGATGCGGAAGGAAGGTCGATACTACTATATCGTCGCCCGGCTTGGAGCCTGGTTCGGTTCGTTGCATCTGCAGCTACGTGGTAGCAGGAGATGGTAGCTCTCATTACCAGCCTTCCGTACTATTATGTCCTGGCAACGGCTGTGGACGTCGCGTTGATTGGCTTCGGGATATCTCGAGCTTTCGCACTTGCAAGTGTGGACAGCGATTCTCGAGCCAGGGGATTCCGCTTTTCATGAACTTGGGCAGATTGAACGCGAAGGATATCAGGTGCCCTTGTGGTGAGGTGAACGACACAAGCGAACGTTGTAGGGTCGTGCACAAGGACGCTTGTAGTTACGAGTATGTTCACGGTTAATATTCGAGACATACACGCTGACTGAGTCGTTCAGATACTGGTTGCCATTGGGGACCGTCAGATGCAATTGCGGCCGCATCGTAAGCGAAGATGGAACTGTCACACTAGGATATCCGAACACATGCTGTAAACGCAGCTAAATGAGCATGGCATTTCTTTCGAGACCTCCTTTTCCTTCCTCCTACACAATCCTGTACGATGACATAAGCGAATGGCGCGGTCAACTTCGACTTGGCCGCTTGCCCGGCCTCATTTTCTGTCACTAACAGATCTGCCAATGTTTTTGTTTTTCACGCCGAGCAATCCTACCGAAAATGTCAATCACAAAGCAATCTGCGCTTCCACCGTGGGCTCAGCCGCAACAGAATGAGAGAAAGCGTCGTTATCTCGACTGGCTCCCGATAGTTGCTGTGCTTGCCTTAGGTGCTCTATGGCTCTTCAAGTCAAGTATAACAGAATCTTTCAACGCTCGTTGCTCAGGCACAGACCCAGAGATATCACTGAAGCTTGAGAAACACCCAAGCCTTCCTCTCAAGGACATCCCAAAACACCTTCGATCGTTCCAGGATTGCTCGATCAAGAACCTCCAGGCCAACCTCAGTTTCTTGGACACCGCACATCCATTACCAGTTGCCGAGTTCGTGCACCGCCGGGATAGATTGGCGCAAGCACTCGTGGAGGATGGTCTCGATGCTTTCCTGGTGGAGCCTGGCTATACGTTCAGTTACTATGCAAATGTGAGCATATTTCAGCAGCAGCAAGGGGTACATGGAATCTGACGGACTATAGGTCACCCAGCCAGACTGGGAGGTTTGGGAGCCTGAGGAACGACCTTTCTTGATGGTCGTGCAGCCACAGTCTCATGGCAGCACGTACAAAGCCAAGACCACGTTCCTCGTCCCGTCATTTGAAGCAGAGCGCGCAAGACTGCTCAATATGCCATTCGAAAGCGAGATCGAGCTTGTAACATACGAGGAGCACTGGAATCCTTACACGACACTCCTGTCCTCTTCCATATTTTCCACCGCCAAAACAGCACCTAAAGTCATGGTCGATGAAGAAATGCGAGATTTCATTTCTCGTGGCCTGGCTGACAATGGCTTCAACGTACATGGTCTCAACGGCGAAGTCGAAAGGGTGAGAGAGACAAAGTCCGAAGCTGAGATCGGCATCCTTCGTGCTGTGAACACTGGAACCGTGGAGTCAGTGAGAGCAATGCGGAAGTGCATGAAGCCTGGCCTCACTGAGGACGAAGTTATGTGGGTACTCGACAATACCATGCGCTCTGCTGGGATGGATCCCTTCTTTGACATCGTCCTCTTCGACGAGGATGCATCAAACCCACATGGCGGTACTGATGGATCGAAAATCTTGGAGAAAGAGACAATGGTGCTGATCGATGTTGGATCGCATCTGTTCGGCTACTCGAGCGACATTTGTCGAAGCTTCTTCCCGCCCTTCTTCGAGAAGCCAGAATCCGACCACGACTACGAAGCCTTGAGCTCGGAATTAAAGGAAAAGCTCTACGTATGGGATGTCGTATTGGAAGCTCAGACCGCCTCACTTCACGCTCTGCACGAGAATGGGACCTGTGCTTCGGTGGATTTGGCTGCGAGAGGTGTCATCGAGGATGCTGGCTACGGCGACGCCTTCACTCATAGGGTCGGCCATGGTATCGGTATCAAAGCCCATGAGTCGCCATATCTCAACAAGGGCAATGTCGACACGAAGTTGAAGGCAGGCATGACTTTCACGTCTGAGCCTGGGATCTATCTGGTGGACAAGTTTGGTGTGAGGCATGAGGATATCCTGTTGGTGAGAGAGAATGGATTGCCGGATCTTTTGACTGGACAAAGAGCGCAGGGCCCATGGGATCCGTAGATTGCAGTGCTGTAGTGAGAGCAAGACATCTAATCGTCCCTAATGTGCTGTTCTGATTGGGTCCATGTCACGTGAACTTGTGTCGAGCCCGCTTCACGCGTCGACTTCACGCGCCGAATTTCAAAGTCTCTGTCCTTCCCTTCACCAGTACGAAGACCCGGCTATAACTACTATGAAGAAGCGACGTACGTTTTGCCATCTCGTGACACGGCGAGATGGTTTCCAAGGTACTCTGCGTGGCTGAAAAGCCTTCCATCGCCAAAGCCGTCGCGAATCACTTGGCTGGTCAAGCTGTGCAAGCGGTATGTATATGTGCACATGAACTGACACTTCTCCGCTCTAACATGACATCAGCGCAATGTTCAAGGCGAAACGTATACCAAAAACTATGTCTTCCAGTACAACTTCCCCACCTGGGGTCCTTGCGAAGTGACCATGACATCTGTCAGAGGCCATCTCATGGAAAATGACTTCGAAGCTCAGTACAAGAACTGGAATAACTCGGACCCGGTCGTACTATTTGAGGCTCGTATAAGCACTTTTGTCAAAGAAGACAACAGGGGAATCGCACAGAACATCGAGAGACAGGCCCGGTACAGCCAATACCTCTACATCTGGACCGACTGTGACCGAGAAGGCGAGCACATTGGAAGTGAAATTCGCGATATTGCGTGCAAGTCGAATCAACAGCTTCGCGCGCCAGGACGAGTAGTTCGGGCTCGATTTTCCAATATCGAGAGAGCTCATATCATCAGTGCGGCGGGAAGCCCGATACCACTGGATGAAGCTCAGGCGAACGCGGTCTCATCGAGACAGGAGCTGGACCTTCGAATCGGTGCTTGCTTTACACGAAACTTGACACTGACACTCAGGGACATGGTGAGAGCACATGGCGACAATCGCATTATAAGTTACGGGGGCTGTCAATTTCCTACACTAGGCTTTGTGGTGGAACGATATTTCCGAGCACGGAATTTCAAGCCAGAGACCTTCTGGAGCATCAAAGTCATGCGTCAGAAAGACGACATCAAGGTCAACTTCAGCTGGGCGCGCAATCATCTGTTCGACCGCATGATGGTGGTGATCCTATTCGAGCGATGCTTGACCGCCCGGACCGCATCTGTCACGAAAGTGCAGACCAAACCGACCAGCAAATGGAAGCCACTCCCATTGACCACAGTTGAGCTCCAGAAATGTGGTAGCAGATTCCTCCGCATGGACAGCCACCGCGTCATGACTATCGCAGAGAGCCTGTACCAACGGGGCTTCCTCAGCTATCCTCGAACAGAGACCGACCAGTTCGACCGTGGCATGAATTTGCAGTCCCTGGTCCAGAAGCAGACGCAGAGTCAAGCCTGGGGCCAGTTCGCCCAAGGACTGGTGAACGGCGGGTTTTCCTGGCCAAGAAACGGGCGTAATAATGACAAAGCTCATCCGCCAATCCATCCTGTCAACTTTGTAGCTCCCAATGTTCTGAACGCAGAGGAGCAACGAGTGTACGAGTTTGTCGCTCGACGCTTTTTGGCGTGCTGCAGTGAAGATGCCAGAGGGAGCAAGACCGAGATTCAGATCCAGTATGGTCCAGAGGTATTCACTACATCTGGCCTGACGGTGCTGGAGCGGAATTACCTCGACGTATACCCTTACGACAAATGGACGAGCAGCCAGCAGCTACCCGATTTTCGAGAGGGTGAGGTCTTCGTGCCGACTGAAGCTCGCATCCACGAAGGAAAGACGAGTCCGCCTGGCTATTTGACCGAACCTGAGCTCATTGCGCTGATGGATGCCAATGGAATTGGCACTGATGCCACGATGGCGGAGCACATTCTCACAATCAAGACGCGAGAATATGTTGAGGCGAGGCCTCGAGCCCGTCAACCACGTAACGAGGGCGACGAAGAGTCTGATGCTGAAGATGAACCCGTTGATCAGCCTGCTTCACGCGGAGGACGGGGCCGTGGGCGTGGAAGAGGCCGCGCAGGACGTGGTGGTCGTGGCGGCGGCAATGCACGCGGAGGCGGCACTACGACTGGAGTCCAAGAGTTCATTCCGACTACGCTTGGTGTTGCTCTGATCGAGGGTTACGAGAACATGGGCTTCGAGATAAGCCTGGCCAAGCCTTTCCTGCGCAAGGAGGTACGTATGCTTGAGAATTTTGACGAAGGTCCATTTGCTGACCCTTGATTAGATGGAGCTCAAGATGAAGGCCATCTGCGAAGGCCGAAAGACTCGTGCTGAAGTCGTTGCGGAAACGGTCGAACAGTATCGAGCTGTGTATGTTCGAACGCAACAACGGCTTGGTATGCTCCGAGCAGTAAGTATGCCTACGTTCAAGTTGGTGTTGCTGTCGCTGACCGAGACTTGACAGGCTGTGCAGAAGTATGTGCAAAGGCCGGGTTGAGCGCTTGCTGTCGAGTTCGGGCTACGGCTGCTGCTCCTCTTCTTCAGTGATTGATACGTTCTCGGTACGACCCTTGTCGGTGGCCTCTGTATCGACAGAATCCGAGAAGATGTCCGGAAGCATCCACCAGGTAAAGACAGGCTTCGCCAGATCCAAAGATGTGTTGAGGGAGCCGCCCAGGAGAATGTCCCTCTGCAAGAACTCCCTTACGTGGTTGGCCCATAGAAGCCTCCTCTGCTGTTGCTTCTTTCTGAACCATTCAGAGCTGAAGTGCAGCGGCGCTCCACAAGAAATGACCCCAGCGAATCCATGGTTGCCCTGGGATAGAAATGCAACGGACTGACACAGAGATGTAGCGCACTCGTCGATCGAGGCATTGAGCATGGCCTCTTGATCTTGGTGAACTGCCGCGAGCAGGGGATACGGATACAAGCAAGCGACATCCGCTATCGCTTGCCGGAGGAGCAGGAGGGATGTCCATATGTATATATGGCTCGTGGCGCTCACAAAGGAAGAAAACTCGATAGCGACCGGAAACACATCAGCCAGTCCGCCGCAGCGATCGTAGAAAGAGGTGTGTGTCGAAGTCGGCACACGCTTGTGAGGGATGAAATCGCCACCAGACCACCGATCCGCCTCGATTAGCCAATTCTTCAGACCCAAATCAAGCTCCATCATATCATTCAACATGACCACGATCTCCGCTTCGGGCGGTTCAGGCGAAGCACATAGTTGATCTGCTTTCTCCAAAGCCGCACCAGTCTTCAGAGCCATATTAGTCGCGTGAAAGGCAAGGCTATCGTGGTTCTGCTTCGCAGCTGCGATCCACTCCGGCGTTGCGAGATATGAAGCCTTTCGATTCAGGAAACTCGTCGCCACTTCCACCATCCGGATATTCTGCAACAGCGCATGCGCAAACGGCGTGACAAAAGATTTCGGACCGCGGACCTGCAGAATGCGTTGGAAAGGTCCCGTATGTCCACGCCAGCCTTTGCCGTTCTGACTGATGACCGAGTCTACCCGCAGAGAAGGCTGTTAGCCATGATCCCTGTATGTCTCGCTCTGAGGGTGCTATCCTTCATACTTACACATCTCACAATGACCCAGGGTATAGCTCGCTCCAAGAACACAATCGTCCAGCGCCGCATTGGGCTGGCTAATCGCCGCCTGCGTGTGTCTCAACGCAGCGATATGCCTCGTCCGGCCCTCCAGCAGCAGTCGTTCATCCCGATACCTCACCCCCAGATGAATAAGGCACAGCGCATCCCGCGAAGCGTTCATGGCATCCGACTGCGGCGCCAGCCACTGGAAGACGTGCAGGAAGGCTTTCGAGGAGGTCATGACGCCCATGGACCAGTACGAGGAGACGAAGCTTTGCTTCAGCTGCGCCCATTCTAGTTGAGGGCTTTTGAGGCCGGAGACGTCGGCCATGGCTTGCCAGAAGATGAGTTCGTGTTGGAGGCGGAGGGAGTGGTCGTGGCTTGGAGGGGTTTTGGGAGGGATACACCCGGGACAGGTGGGGATGTTGAAGGGACATTTGTGGTTGGTCTTCTGCTCTTCGAGGCGTGGGTTGGAGAGGGTGTGGTTTTTGGGTGGAGACGATTCGAGGGGTGTAGATCGGAGTGTGAGGGCCATTTTTACATTATTCGGGTCCTCTCCAATATGGAAATTCTTCTTCTGGATTCCTTTCTCTCAGTCGTCTGGTATGTTGGCTTCGGAAGGCGTCTCTGGTCCATAATGAGAGCAATATCGTCCCCAGACAACCCTGTCTCACCGATGGGCCTACGGGACAAGTCAAGAAGGATGTAAGAAGTGTAGTACTCAGAGGTCTGATATTTGGGGCGGTAGTAGCGTCTAGCTTTAGGGCCAGCTGAACGGCATGCAGGTCTAAATCTAGGGTCATGCCTAGTAGGTTCGTAAGCGAGGCCCATCACTCAGCAGAGTATTTGATTTCAGCTCTGGAGACGCAGGAGACGGTTGGTCACTTGAATGAAGCTTCAAAGGACCCAGGCGTATTAGAGGGCCAGCTGACTGGACGTTCTGGCTTCGGGCAAAACGTTCTTCCTATAGTTAAGAGGACGTCAATGATGGAAGTATTAGCGTTATTAGCTGTGCCGAACGCTCCTCATATTTGCGACTGTGTACGAGCACCTTGATACTTCGACGTCCTGCAGTCAACGCAGACTATCAGACGGCATTGTTCACAGTCCCACGCTTGATCTTCCTCCTTCACTACGACTCCACCCTTCGATCTTCGACGCAGGCTCTCCTTTCGTCGAGGCATGGGTTTGATCGACCTAGAGCAGTGGTTACACTCTAGGTAGTCCAGGTTGCCGTGATCGAGGTCGTCATCTGGGTCGCGGAACTTGACGAAGTAGTGACTGCAGCTCCAAACCTGGTTCATGGGTTCCTCCTCCGGCTCTTCCCCGAAGTCTTCTCCAGATTGTTCCCATCGCGCGTCACCTCCAGCATCGAGGTTTGTGGGAACGATTGGAGGGTCCTGGCGTTGTTGTATGGGCAATTGTAGAGTTGCTCCGCTGGCAGACTCATGAACGGTGGGTTGAGCTCCTTCGACAAATCCACTGTCCTCATCTTTCTCGACTTCTTCACCGTCGCCCTCATCGTCGTCTTCAGCCATGTCGTCTTCATCCTCATCATCTAGCTCGCCGTTGCCTTCTTCAGCGCAATCACCAAGGCATTGGTCAAGGCTCTTAGTGCACCGCCAACACCAGTGCGCACCACACGTGCACTGCATATGGGAGCAGCCGTACATCCTCCTGACTCCCTGCTTGCAGCGAGGGCATTGCTTGTAGCCAAACTGCTCAAGCATGGCTAATTCGTAGCTGTCTCGATCCGATGTATCACACGGCTTTCCAGTATGCTCGACCTGTTTGCAGCCAGTGCAGATCGCCACATGGCACTTCGGGCATGGGAAGAAATTGCGAGACTCTGGGGAGACGAGGCTGTGCGCGTCTTTATGCGATGTTCCGTTTCCTGAGCCAGCCGAGATACGTTCGATGAAAAAGGCGAAGAGTCCGTTAGCGGCGTGAGTGACAGGATGACCATCCCCGTTATACCGTTTGGCGTTTTCAACCAGCAGAACAACATCATTGGCCAGATGAGACATCGAAGAGTATGATCGGGTGTCGTTTTTGCGCTTGATATCTGCCAGGCTGATTGGATTGGCCACAGCCTCTCGAAAGCCGGGCAAAGTGTCCATGTTGAGATTGCCGCGGAAGAAGCGTGCAAACGGAGTCGAGTCGAGCAGTCGTAAGAGATTCGATATCGTTTCATGGATAGGGGTCTGTGGCGGCGCAGCTGCCTGCTTGGAGGGTGGTATCAGCCTGGACATCATTAGCTCGTATGTCACCTATCATCCGCCAATCTCTCGCACGACTAAGCTCTGAATCGTGCTTTCGGTTGCTTAGACTCCTCGCGAGCAGTGGGGATGAACCGAGCGGAGTGAATTGCTCACCTTTCAGGTATGAACGCCGAGCATGTCGGCACAGGGCAATAAGTCTTCTCATTGCAGAGCCACTCCTCCAACATCTCCCGATACCGTGCTGCTTTGTCTGCATCAAAGCTTGGAAGGAGCGTATACAACTGTATCAAGCAACAGCATCTGGGAGGGAACAGCGATGGCGAGTCGAGAGCATTGAGGAAATACTCGTGTAAGCACTGATAGCAGTAGTTGGCGTCGCAGCGGCGGCAAGCTCGTATAAGATGGTCGTCTTTATTTGTACTACCACAAAGCACGCAGGGACGTGGAACTGGAGGTGCTGGTGCTGAAGGTGGAGCTTGAGCCGGTGGGAGCGCAGGCGCAGGCGCAGGTGTGGTCGTCGTCGCCGGCGGTGGTGCTGGGGGTGGCTCCGTTGGAGGAGGAGCGTCGGATACTTCTCGCCTTGCCGTCTGAAAACCGAAGAAATGCGACATGATCTCTCGCAAAAAGTAGTGTGCACAAGTATTCGTGTTCCGTCGTCGGCGGCAGAGTTCCTGTAGTCGTGGTGGGGATGGAGAGTTGGGGGATCCGTGGAAGTGGTCAAGGTTGGCAGGAGCACCAGTCATATGGCAAGAGCGTCAGTCATAATGGATGCCTAAGTCAACAAGCGCGTCACGACATCGAGTGAAGGACGTGGACATGTGAATGACAATGAGAAGACTTCGACAAACGCAGTTGTGTCGAGTTGCTCGCATGCAACTATCCGCATTGTGCGTAACGCACTCTTTTCGCATGTGGGCCGTCGATCGAGACGACATCTGCCAGCCAATGTCCTGGACTGCCATTGCCTCGCTGCGTTCGCCGCAAGTATGTTCACGAGTACCAGGGTCGATGTACGCGTGAGTAGAGGATAGGAAGGAGAACGAGGAGTCAGAGCAACGACAGCGAGCGGTGTTGAATTTCGACCGGTGTCAAAAGTAGGGGTAGAGTCCATGCCGCTGCTGATCTGATGAGGACTATTCTTCTCCATCATCAACATCACCATGAGCAATTTCAACTCCGCTAGTACACTTGCCATTGTGTCTCCGCCGCGGTTCACGCATCTGCTCAATCGAAGCCGTTGAGCTCTTCGTTGTGCGTGTTGACGCGCTGCCATGGCTGCCGCGACTTTTGGGAGTGGACACCTCCAACCACGCCATATACAAGAGTCATGGCGAACGGTGAAGCTATATCATCGCGCCAAACTCTACGACTTGCATGTCAAGACATAGAAACGTTTGATCTGATCAAGATGACATCCAGCAGTGCACAATTGGACCATGTTGTCATTCTCCTTCCACACGAAGATGTCGTAAACCCGCCTGAATGGCTCACGAAGCACTTCACCATCAGCCCGGGTGGACGCCACGCCGATGGCAAGACGGAGAACAAACTCATACTCTTGTCCGACGGAAGTTACCTGGAGCTGATTGCATTCACCTCAGAAGATGCTCGAAAGGGCCACTGGTGGGACAAACCCTATGGAGTCGTCGACTTTGCTCTCACAACCCCAGATGAGAAGTTCCCCGAGCTGTCCTCCATCAAAGACAGGTTGGCCAAGACCGACACGGGCATCTCGTATCAGGACCCAAAAGCAGGCGGTCGACTCCGCCCCGACGGTGTTGAGTTGCAGTGGCGAGTGACCTTCCCCATCAATTGCAACAGGGGAGAAGCGCCATTCTGGTGTCACGATGTGACTCCAAGAGAACGTCGAGTTCCATACACGGACGACAACACCTCTCACCCATCAGGGGTTCTCGGCCTGGCTGGCGTGGAGCTGAAGACATCTTCACATGCACGTCTCAGCACTGCTACCGCTGCCATATTGGACAGCAATCTAGAACAGAATGGTCAATATGGCGTCGGTGTGCCACAGAAAGTACCCACGGCCAAGCAGCCATCCATTAGGATCCAGTCGGCAAATGGAGATGGTAAAGATCTTAGCCTCACGCTGGTCTTACAGACCACCCAAAAACTGCCACCGATTATCCAGAAGATCGGAGGCGGCACTGTCTCGATTGTGTTTGAGCAGCCAAATTAGGGGATGTGAAGTGGACACAGGGCAGAAGACGGAGAGTAGTAGTGGAGCTTTACCTGTCTGCGACGAGGGGCCACGCTTGGATCTAGTCAGTAGAAAGCGATATCCTTACAGGAAGTGTTACCTCAAACCTGCTACACCCGCCGTATCTTGTATCTCGGATAAGTGTCACATGAGGCCGGTCCGACAGACCGGGCCACGGGACACCCTCCAGGGCGAGACCGGCAGCGAGTCTGTACAACCCTAGTGCGTCCAGATCTCCGTCGTTCAGATGGGTGGCACCGTTGAGCAGGGCGACGCTCCACCTTTGGCAGCTGTCAGCCTGCAATCAATCCGTATCACGGGTCTCTGATCCAGCCAGGGTGGTCTGGCGGCTCTGGTCACCGACGTCCAGGTCACATGCCCTGTTCGGCAGTGTCGCGGTACACAAAGGGGATCGAGAGTGGGACAGTGCATGGCGCCTGTAGACGCGCGTCGACATCATCGGCGGTAGAAAAGTGGAATTTCTGGTGTGGAAATTCAGAACGTGTGCGACAAACACCTTCACCTTGTTGTCCATCTCACATCGACTTCCTAGCTTCCCGGTCCCCTTCTGGACAGGTGATGGAGGTGGTGAGACTAGTTCCGTGGACGTGGTGGCACGTACCGGATGCAGTTGGAACGCAATTGTCTTTCCATCGATACAAGAACTGCAATTGTGGGTATCTTATTACAAGGAAATTTTCTTCATCCATATGCCCTCCAGCTAAATCGTCGGCGACGTCCAACCAAGAGCGAGCGCATCTTCGAGGCATGCGTGACCAGACAGCGAGTGTGAATGCTGCCCCGTCCCATGCCCTCATTCCTGCCGTCCAAACGCCAGTGAGATGCCCGATGATATAATGTACAGTGGTATTTTTCTCTCCAAAAAGGCAGATTGCTCTGCAGAAAGCCCAGTAGTCTACCCAAAAATGCCCAATGCCAGTTGTGTCGCCACCCTTTCCCATCTACCCAACGCCAGTTCAAAGTGTGTTCAAGTTTCGTAAATGAGGTGCAGGTGGTCGGTTGGTGGACGACGTCGATTAGGTGGATGGTGTCGCGGTAGGTGCGAGGGTTGCGATGAGAGCGAGGGTGTCGAAGAAGCGCGGGTGGTGGTGACCGAAATATCAAAAAAAGGTAGCGAAGATGCTGCAAACGCTCCGGGTATTATGCATGCAACGAAAGGCGATGAACGCGGTAATCAAGTCGAAGTCGTGGAAGTGCGAGAGGTGAGGTGAAGGTGGTAGTAGGTGTGGTGCCGGCCAGCTCGTAGCTCCTGCAGGGTAGCTGCACGGTAAATTCGGAGCTTGTTGGAAAAAGTTGGCTGGCGGGTGGGTGCGCTCTCGTCAATCGCATCTCGCAGACGATTGACGCGCAGAAGAGAGGGAGGATGCATCCAGGACGGCGGCATGGCTCCTATCGCCTCTTCGGCTTCGGAGGCTTGGGCTTTGGGGTTCTGCTGGAGGTCAGGATGGCGCTCTCGTTGGTGGGAGAGGTGCAGTAGCTTACCCGGTGGTGTCGTATGCGCCGCGTCCCATGTTCATGACAGCGAAGTCTTCTCTGACAATCATTTGTACGGAGGCTGGAAGGAGGTCAGCGACTGCCGGCGACTGGAGCACGCTTTATACGGCATCGGCGGGCGGAATGCTGTCGCACAAGGGGACCGGGATTGACTCACTCTCGCAAGGGCAGCGAGGGCCTGGCAGGTGGATATGTGTTCACGTCGGACAAGCGACGAATAACGGGGAGGGGGGCTTGTCGGCTGTCGCAGCGCCTGCGGTGAGGGACGGGGTTGTATCAAAGGCGAGCGCTGGAATGTATTTGCAACGTGTGCGCTGGTGGAGGCCTCGGTGGCCTGGTGGGCGTGCGGAAAGGAGTCGGCGGCGCGACGAGGCAGACGATCGCGACGACAAGGTAGGTGAGTGGAGATGGAGCTGCTGGTAGTGGTGGTAGTGGTAGTTGGCTGCAAAGGAGTGACGACGGTCGGACTGAAATACTAGAGAACAAGATCAAACGACCAGGACGTGCTGGGAATCAATATTTTTTCGAAGCGCCCCTGTCCAGGCGTGCCAGGACACAATCGAGACAGACAATCTCCTTCCTCTCATGACGACTGTTTGCCCGGACGCCAACTCGAAACAAGCTCCCCCTGCAACTCAGGAGTACCCGGCGAGATCTGCACGCTGTGCCTGCAGTAGTATCAACTTAGTTTGACGGCACTGTTAGCCCGCTCCAGCCGTATTTTTGGCACGGCTCTGGCATCACTTCCTGACACACCACCACCACGCCTCTCACTCCGCGCCCGGCGCATGAGACAGGGCGCCCGCCGCCGCCGCCGCCCAGCACCTCGTCGCAGTGGCGAGATGGCGGTCCCACGCCGCCGCCCTGCGAGCCCTCACAAACCGGCGCCCGTCCCGATTGAGCGCAGCAAACGCATCCGATATTCTAGCACTGTTCTAGCGGTACGGAAGCCCTCTCCCGGCTCGCCTCACCCGATCGCAGGGCGCTAGCTGGTATGTAGGCAGATGGTCCCAGTGATACGGGACCTGGAAGCTTGTTCCTCTGACTTGGGCACCGTGGACAGCCGTCGTGGCCAAATTCTCCGTCCACAGCCACTAATCACCATCGCGCAGCCTCGTGGCCTGACTGTTTGGTTATCCACACGCCCACTTGTCCCCGAACACCTACTCGCCCGCCCGTGACTCTCGCATTGGAGTGTGAAGCGCTAACGTTCCTGTCGGCTTGAAAGGAAGCGGTGCCGTAGTGGCCCTTGCTGACGAACCTACGCCTTTAGACCCTGGTACTCCCTACTTCCCAAGAAACCGTCGCAATGTCGGTACATACACACAGGTGCCGCCTGTGCGGTATGCCTTTTCGCCTGGTCAGAGGCGCGCGGTGCTTCCTCGCCTCTCGGCGGCTCACGCCCACACCGAGGCCACGACCGAACAGCGAACACGATCGTCACAAACCAAACCCGCGAGAGGTGTCCCAGAAAGTACCTGCATCGCGGCACCACGGTTTGGCTGTCAGAGTCAAACCGTTGCAATCCACCCCTGCTCGCGTGGTGTCACTGATTGCCTGGATCCTGGGACGGCCCATCTATCTTGCATCCGCCGCGGCTGCGAACGCCTGCAGCCCACTCCACAGCGATTGTTTGTCGCGAAATCGACTTATCACGTTGAGAACAAAGCAGCAAACGTCGCACGCGAGCGTCGCGGAAACACACATTCTCGTTTTTTGACAGATCTGTGTTTCAATGCGACCAGCCCTCTGATTGCCCTTACCGGTCTTTGTCGTCGGAGGCGAGCCGGCTCACACTGTACAGAGCAACATATCCTTGCTGGTCTCTGGCAGGGTATCCCGTTCGCAGACGTAAGGCGCTCGATTTCTTCCAAACGGCAAACTTTTTCTCGGACTTTCGATTCAGAAACGCTGCTGGCATGGACCTGCGCCGTTGTCGCGGCACGTGGGCCGCGAAGTCGAATGTCGCGCACTTACCACCTCATACGCAACCTGCTCAGTGTGTGAGTGGTGCCCATTGTCACGCTCAAAGTGGACCGTCTATCCCCAATACTCTCGAGCTGGCTAGGCATTCTGAGATACGATCAGGAGCTTGGTCGCTGCAAAACCCGGAGGGATAACAATGCCATGTGTTCCGCTTTGAGCGGGACGACGAGGGTGCGAGATAAGTAAGTAAGTGCGCTGCGCGGTCCGTAAAATACCCAGAGACATTGCCAATAAGATGATCCTTAACCGATCTCAGGGATTCGCTTCGAAGCTGGAGAAGAACTTGTTAGTCTCGTATGGGGAATCAAGGGCCAGAGATCCACAACATGCGATTTCCTGGTGGCAGGTACAGACGGTGAGAAAGCCGTCATCTTCAAAATGTCGGCTTGAGAATTTACCATTGACTAGCAGGGTCACAAGGGTGACATGTCGAGCACTAGCACACTCCTCGCTTTCGTTTGTATCAGCCCTCAGATCTTGCAGAACACCATCCTAGATATCAGCTATCTATGCTGACGTTTGCTAGACAGCACGGCCTCCATTTTACAGGAGCAGAGAATTCGCCGAATGTTTGTGGAAGCATCTTCCTGTCAACCTACTGAATGTCGAGGCTCAACCGGCCGACTACCCGGCACCTAAATGGTATCAGGTCACCAGAGCATCAGGTTTGTTTCTCAATGGTATGATATCTTGAGTCCGGATGATGGGATGCTCGTACGGTTTCTTCACGGAAACAAGAATTTGCCAACTTGGCGACACACTAATGCAACTGATGTCAGTCCAATACAGGTCTGAATGACTCGTTGAAGGATAGGACACTCAAAGCTGTGATCCAACGGCACGAGAATTGGAAGAGCCGACTTCGGTAGTCCTCCAGCGCCGTTCAACGAACATTACGCCGAGCGTTGAGTGTTGTCAATTGATGGAATTTAGACAAGCTTCGAGAGTCAGTTGAGAAGCTACGCCTGGAAGACCGACGTGCAAGTTTTCTTGATCGATGCCCGGCGTGAAAGCTGAAACAGCATGTACTCTTCTCTCATGAGAAGATCTCGAAGCTGGCGCACCTCAGCTTCGCGAATGACCTTCAATTAAGATACGCCTCCTCTTCCCAGCTTTGTGCAGACAGCCATTCAATTCCTCAAGGCTGTGTCTTCGCCTCTTTGGATGTATCGTCTCCAAAACGGACAGTATCTTTTCCATCGTTTCCAGAACACATTGCTCGAAATTGCAGCGCGAGTTCCCCAACAAGAGATCACCCAAGCCAGATAGCTACGAGGACAGCCAGGTTGGTGCGAACTTTTAGAGCAACTTATCTCTCTGCAGCGATTGGCCAGCGATCGAGTCGTCCAAGGATATACTCGTCTTTCGACGTACAAGCGTACGTCCTCCCTATAACACAGACCATTCAGAAGCCGGGACGCAAAGCACATCGTCACTCCATTCCAACTTCTTCGCTGGCTCACATCAAGTTCAACTCCTGAATACACACTTGCGACAGTCGCCAGGTCCAGCAAGAGTCTTTGCGACAGCTTCGCATTTCAGACCATACCTGCCGATACGATGGCGACAATGCTCTTCTGTCACCTTGGCATCTCGATGATTTACCGACCGGCAGGTATCGACTACGGGGAACTGAGTGCCCAGCTGTCGATACCTAGCCAAAAGGTTTAGATGCCGGTATGCCGATAAGGCAGCAGGCAGATCCATGACTCTGGACGTTTCGACTACAGCTGCTGAAGTGTGAGCGTGACTTGCAGGCCACGAGACTTTGCGAACTTCCTGGTACGGAGTTCGGTCCGCTCCAGATAGTCGGCCACGATTTCTCTTCACGTTGACTTCGTGTGGCTGGATGCAAGACTGGTCGTTGGGTCGCTCAGTCCATGGTACGGAATTGGGGAACGGTCGTAGTCTTGTCACGAGCCAAGATGAGCGGAATTCCAATTCCACGTCGCGACAAAACGCTCCAGGTGTCAGAATGGTGGTCGATACCGGCTCCTTATATCCCGCCAACTTGACAAATCCATGCAACTTGTAGGGCTTGGGTCGAGAAAGTCTAATGTCACCTCCCCAGCCATCCGATCGTTCCGAGTAAGTTGACTTTATCACTTGCTTCGTGGTCGTGTGCCAGACTTGCGACGTCGTTGTATGCAGAGTGATCATGTTCGGGTTTCAAAAGAACAGAGGTGAAGCTGGGCTGCGGGCCGAGAGTTTGCATCGACTGTGGGAGTGTGGAGTTCTGTGGAGAACGACATCCTCGGCTTCGAACTTTCGCGGCTCTACTCACTTCACCTTGCGACATGACATGTAGATGTCAACCAAGTACCTCCAGAAACGTAAGTGGTTGTTCTCTCCTTACGTTCCTATCAGTCTCAATATGAAGGCTATACACAAACCACAATTCGTAGAAGACGTAGCTACGCTGCGACCGACAGAAGTCCCAACTCCTCAACCGAAAGGCGACCAATACCTTGTTCGCGTCACGCACTGCAGTCCTCAGCATGCCGACATACTCCACGCGAAAGGCAAACACCAGAACAATACCAAGCGAGGCTGGTGTCATCCCCCCTTCAACCTCGGCTACGACTTCGCTGGCGTGGTTCAATCTGTCCCTTCGCTAGGGAGCAAGAGCGGATCGAAAAAGGGCGATAGAGTCTTCGGCGCTGGCATTGGCGCTTTCGCAGAGTATGTCTGCGTTCCCGAAGGTGCGATTCGTAGGATACCAGAGAAGTTGACGTCGGAGACTGCTGTTGCCATGTCTGGCCAGGCAGTGAGTTACGCTTCGGTCGTGCACATCACGAAAGTCCAACCTGGTGAGACTGTGCTCGTCAGCGGGGCTAGTGGTGGGCTGGGGAGTGTCTGCTGCATGGCGGCTAAGGCTGTGGGGGCCAAGGTCATTGCACTTGCAGGTGATGAGGAGAAGGCGAAGCATATGAGGAGGGATATGAACGTGGATCTCGTGCTTGTGATGAAGGACGATTGGATCCAAAAAGTCATGGACTTCACGAAAGGCGTGGGTGCGGAAGTGTGCTTGGATAATACGGGCATGGTTAACGACGCGATCCGATGTCTGGCGTACTTTGGGCGTATTTGCATATTGGGTTTCGCGGCGCGGAAGGGTGTGATGGAGGAGGTCAAGATGAATAAGCTGCTACTCAAGAGTATCACTGTTGTCGGGTATAGATTTGGTGAGAGTGGGAGAAGATATCCCGAAACCCTGGAAGAAATCTGGCGAGGATATTTATCGATGCTGGAGACTGGGAAGTTACAGCCTCTCTTGTATGGCAAGTATGAAGGCCTTGAGGATATCGGCAGGGCTTTGAAGGATCTGGAAGATCGCAAGGTATATGGCAAGATTGTTGTCAAGGTTGCTGATTTACCTGCGGGAAGTAGACTTACCTGAATACATGTAGCATACGATGTGCATCCTGCTCAAAACTTCCATCCATCTGCCATCCTCGGGAGCTGTCGGAGCTATCTGCGTGACGAGTAATAGCTTGGTTATTTTAAATGTCGGGAGGACGATGGTGCTGCCATCTATCCTACTTTGAAAGGAGCGACGATGATAGATCGTTCATATTCACTTACATGTTGGCCAGCTCAAGCTGTGGCCTGTGTGGGTCATGTGGGTCTAACCGCCGCTAAAATAGCGTACCCGTCTTGCTTCTGCTTGGCTCTCCTGAGAGACGCCAGCGACACGCGACTGCATCTGTCTTTCACTTGACACAATCATCCCTAAAATCGCAATGTCGATATAATGCATCGCGGCGTGCTCAAAGCGCACGTCGACCTAATGAGGACTTCTGGACGCGCAATAACCTGAGAAGATGGCACATCTTCGCTTCCTGACAGGGATTCGTTCGACTACCGGCATTTACACTATACGAAACTCAGGGCGGGCACGGATACTGGCAACGCCATTCGTACAGCGACGATATCAAGGATTGCCAATTGGTCCCCAATTACCTGGTCAGCAAGACGAGGACGCGGACGATCAACCAAAATCCTCCAGCAAGAAAGATGGCAAAAAGGAAGGATTCACCTGGGGGCCTACCCTCTTCAAGATGTTCGAGGCCGCTCTCACTACCTTTGCGTCAGTCGCCATATTAGGCGCCGTGGGTTATGGCTACACTCGATACTACAAGTATATGGTCCTCGAGAAGATTGAGAATGCCTTCAAGCCGGGTGATCCAGTGCTCGACCTCGCCGCGACTAGCAAGCAAGGCACGGCAACTGGTGGCACGATTCTTTTGGACGAGGACAAGCAGCGCGAGCATTGGGTTCTCCGAGAGGAACAAGACCTCATCGACTCAATCGTTTCCGGACGGACTAGAGGCCAGTACCATCTACTTGTAGGCGAGAAGGGAACCGGCAAATCCAGCATGCTCATTGATGCCATGGCCAAGATTAATGGTGAAGGCTGTGCGATGTTCGATGCCCACGCCGATCCAGAGATCTTTCGCATTCGACTAGGCAAGGCGCTGGATTTTGAATATCACGAAGACAACATCGGCTCTCTGTTCTCCATTCGAGGACCACGGGACGCTGGTGCAATACTCGACATTGAACGAGCGTTCAACAAGCTGGAGAAAGTCGCCATGGCCCGACGAGAGAGGGTCGGTCGGCCGATCATCCTCATCTTCAACTCGATGCATCTTCTACGAGACGACGATATTGGTAAAGACCTGCTTGAGCTCATTCAACAGCGCGCAGAGCAATGGGCTGCGAGCAACCTTGCCACGGTGATCTTCAACTCGGACGATTACTGGATCTACGAGCGGCTCAAACAATATGCGACGAGGATGAACGTGATTCGAATTTTGGACCTCAACAAGGACAAATCGATTGCCGCGTTGCGGAACTATCGAAACCGGTACCGTGGTGAAAATCCCGATTCTTCGTTGCTGGAGCAGGTCTACGACAAAGTCGGCGGTCGGATGTCGTACTTGACCCGAGTGGCAAAGTCTCCAGATATGATGAAGACAGCTGAAGATATCTGTCATATGGAAAAGGTATGTGATAGCCCTCGTCGTTCCATCCGATCCACCCACTGTGGACCGTGCGTCACAATTGCCATCCCATGGTTGACGAAGCCCATTGTCAAGGAAGCTAACATTTTGCAGACCTGGTTTCTCAATCAATGCTGGATCCTAGGGCAAGGAATGGACGACGATGTCATGGACCAACAGAAATACGCCTCTGCTGCGATGGTCCTGGCCAAGGCACTCGTTGACCAAGAGAAGGAGATGGAAAAGACCTATGATCCGGACCGAGGTCACATATTACCAGAGATTCCTCTGCACCAGGCACGAGAGATCATGACGAGAGCTGATTTCATTCAAGTAAGATCATACTAAGAGCACTGCGGGTGGCTTACCATGCTGACCTGGTCCCATAGAGCTATGATACCATCAACATCTTTGCGATTGACAGCAAGGCCATGGTCCGTGCAGACTCCGTTCCCATGATGAACGCATTCAGAGAAGTCTGCGCAGAGGAAGGCTTCGATCAGTTCTTGGAGGATACGTTGGATCGCATCAGCGCCATCGAATCGCTTGGACGCACGCGGGAGTTGACGATCAAGGACCTCTGGGACAAGGGCAAGTATAGAATCAAGATCGAGGATGCACGTGGAAGAGGGACTGGGGGCTTGACGTTTGAAGTGGAGAAGCCTGAGAGTGATGAAGACGATGACTAGTTGGGAGGAGTAGGAGGTTTTATCAGATACCCCTTGATCGACTTCATTCTTCTGTGAGGAAGCCATACATCAGCGCCTCTTCCTTCTTGACAATACCCCGCGTAACGATGACCCGATTCCTCCAGAAGGAGTCACGCGCTGATGCCGTGGACTCGTATTCAAGATGGGCGCCGATTGCACAAAAGTAGCATGCGAGCGTTCGGCGTCGTCCTCAGTATGAGGGCCACTCTCGTGTAGCCAACACTGCCGAATATGTGCCTTCGAGAGATGATTCCAGCAAGGTACAGTCGAATCTGATCCTGTGCCGTCTCCGCGAAGTGTGCGAGCCACCAAGCCCACGATCAGACCCCCCCTGGGCTGGTCAGACTCAGCACAGCGGGGATTAATTCTGTTTCTCCAGCAGAGGGATCGCATCGGCGCAACTTAATTAGCAGTCGTATTCGCCCTTCGAGCGAGTAGATCAAACTCGGGCATACGTTCGTAAAGCGTGCATCACATCGAGGCTCACTTCAACTGGCAGAATTCTTCCCCTTCGACTTTGGTCTATGCTCCTCCTCAGCCGTCATCTCAGTCCTCTCAGTAGACGAACTCCACAAACTCCTACTCTCCCCTTCCACCCCCCTCATAGCCTCCGCAACAACAGCCAGCTTCGCAACAACATCCTTCACCCCACTATCCACCTTCTTGAAATACGCCTCATTAGCCGCCCGCCGTTCACTAGCCAGCTTGATATCCGCCGCAGTCTCATCCTCCAACTGACTCCTCCCGCTCCGACTCGTGACATCGCTCCTCACACTCGTGCTCTCATCCGACAGCGCCGTAGATGTACTCGCCGCGGTATCCGCCCTCTGTCGCCGTGAATGCGCGCTCGACCTATCCAAGGCGATATCCTCTGCACCCTTGAACCGATTGATGTTCAGTTCCAGGTCCTCCGCCGCATCCGCTTGTCTCTCGTTCCCTCGTCCCCATGCTCTTGCGAGCTCAACCTGTGCTCGTCGTAGGTCGTCCAGAGCAGCAGCATGGCTCTCGCCAAAGACGTGTGTGGAGCTCTGAGCCGTCAATTCCACTTCGTTCAGTGTACTCTGCATCTCTTTCCATTTCGCCTCGACAGCCTTCTCACTGGCCTTCTTGAGAGGGGGCAGATTGCTGCTCGGGTTCGGAGCATCGCCATCGCCGGTATTGGTCTCTGCATCGGGGTGGTAGGGACGCGAGAGCGCGGATTTCTGGCGATTGAGCGTATCCCTTGTCTTGTTCAGAGTCGAGTCGTGCGTTGCGGTCCGGGCGATGGAGAGCTGTGAGGCATTGCGAGATGGTGGGCCGACGAAGAGCGTCGGCGCTGGCAATCGATTCGGTTTGGTGTTGGCTGTGGGCGATGGTTTGTTGTTGCTAGTAAGTGTACTTGCGTTGCTTGACATTTTGGGTTCTGGGAGTTGTATTGCTACATGATTGTGTGAAGAACAGCAAGAAGTCAAGGTGAAGTGAGGTGGGCAGGAAGCCCCCACTACCTCCACGCCGAGGATTCATGTGAAGTTTGCTGGGCGGAACGATGGAACATTGTACAGAGAAGAGTTGTTCTGCGATTTGGTCACCGCTCATGCCAGTCAAGCCGGCGGTGATATTCTATACTACAATCTTCAAATGCAATGTCGAACCTCAAGCCGAGGATTGCTGTACAGCTGAAGGACACACCCTTCCTTTCCTTCCGATGTCTTCCCTTCCCATATCACATTTGAATGACCCATGAACGCCCTCGCTATGCAACGGCCGTTCCCGGTGTCGGTCGTCAGGTGCTCGTCGTCGACAAGCGCCTGTTGATCGTACATTGACGTCGTTCTCCATCCACAGCGAACAGCCTAGGTTAGCCACAAGCTTTCTTTCGGCTGTAGATCACAGCCTCATGTGCCCCGTCCAGTCGCAGTCCTGGAGGGTAGATGCAATCCTGCACCCACACCGTCTTTGCCATCGTATGTTTAGAAGGTCCTGTCTCGCGAGGAGGCTTGGCTGTAGTCCACGCGCAGTTGACGACCATACACCTCCTTCCTTTCCAGATGCTCTTTCGCCTGCTGGGCGCTTTCGACATCGATGAAGTCTGCGTGAGCGAAGCCTCGGGGTTGGCCAGTTCGGCGATCGATGGCGACACGGACGTCAAGAACGTTGCGAATCTCGCGGAAGAGATCTGTTAAAGCATTAGCACAACTTGTCAAATGTGGCAGGCCTTCTGGACATACCGTTCAAATCTCTGTCGCTCATCTGGTATGACATGTTGCCAATGAAGAGTGTCTTGCTAGGAGGATTCGGGTCGCGTGCTGCGCGCTGGTTACGAGGTTCGCGGCGAACGTGATACTGGACAGCCATGCGTCTGCCCTGGAACACCTTCTGATCAAGTTCACGCACAGCTCGATCAGCTGCATCCTGAGTGGCGAGTTCGACATAAGCGAAGCCCTTGCTGTTGCCCCTGCTGTCTGTGACAACTCTGCTATTGGTAACATCTCCATACTTTGAAAATTCAGCCTCGAGTTGTGGTGCGGTAACTTCAAAGAAGAGGTTTCCAATGTAGAGGATCCTGCTAGGTTTTGCGTCTCGTTGGGTTGCTCCAAATGAAGCTCCGGACTCGCGTGACGGGAAAGTAGCATTGGAAGCAGCGCTGGCAGCATTTGATACCAACTCGGATGCTCTGGCGGTAACGTCCTGCGCTGTCTGTGCAGCACTGCTTGCCGCTTGCTGGGCTTTCGATGCCGTCTCTTCGACAGTCTGTTGTGCCATTTGTGCAGTCTCCTGCGCGGCCTCAACAACATCGGGGGTAGCAATGCTCTCCTCCTTGATTTCTTTCTGCTCTTCTGCGGAAGGCTCTGTAGTGACAGTCTCGCCGCTCGTCTCTGCCTCTGCTGGACTGACTTCCTTCTTCTGCTCCTCGTCTGCAAGCCATCTCCAAGATTGGTGGAATGATCGATTGAGCGCAAGCTTCTGTGATCTGACTGTTGAGATTCGCGTTGGAGCCGGTCTGAGGGTCGATAGCTGTCGTGCTGGCTGTGTAAAGACTGCTCGCGCAGCCACGCGTCGCAAGGCGAACATTGTGGCACCTCGAATCGGAAAGTTCGTCGACTGAGCAGTAGTGATGAATGCGAGATGGCGACGTCAAGTTCGATCAACTGCGGGAGGAAGAAGAGATGTGTGTGCGGCGAAAAGAGATGGTCACGATTGCATTTTCTCCAAAAGATCAATCAAGGAAGTTTTCCAAAAAGGTACCACGACTTTTGAGCATGATTCGGGCTCGCCCCTGACCTCACCTCGTGTGGGCGATTTCTCTTTACCACAGCATCAACGCAGGCATTTGTTGACCAGAAAAGAGTATAGCCCTATACGGAGATTCTGGAAATCCACCATGGTCAATCGATTTAATTCATGCCGATTCAAAGTCAAGAAAGGGTTGTAGTAACACACAAAAGCTGATGACATACACCACCACCTCATCGAACCCAAACATCGCGAAGATAGACCCATCCTTGACCCGATTTCCACGCTTGTCGCTGCATAAATCATCAAATTACACGCAAACCTAGAGCAACAGGGTATCGCACGAAACACGCATCATCAATGCCGAATACCAAATCTCCCAATCGCTCTGGAAAACCTCGATGCTGAGCTTGAAGTCGTGGTCGAAGTCATGCCACTCGTGGAGACACTGGCATGGGACAAGGTGCTGTCTCTCCTTGGAATGGACCTCTTGAGCGCGATATAGTCCCTCATCCTCGGCGGAGGGTGGACTTCCTCGATCATCGCGCCTTTGCTGAGAAGCAGCCTTACCATGCTCTCCCGATGAGCAGTAGGCGCTCTCGAAGCTGCGAAGTACAGCGCATTTCGAGACATGGAATCGGTGGCGTTGACATCTGACTCTGAGTACCTGCCATGGTCCAAGAGTGCAGTCGCCTGTTCGAGCTTCTCAGACTCAGCGCAATGATGCAGTGCCGTCTTACCAGCTCGATCCACGGAATCCTTCAAGTCTGGTGCCAGCTCGAGAAGCAAGTCTATCATCTCCCGGCTGGACTTGTGCACAGCGTAGTGGAGAAGGCTCCATTCGTCGACGCCCTTGGTCTGCAGTGTTGTTTCATCCCACTGGAAGAAGACTTCGACCATGGAGGTATGCCCAGCTATAACAGCTCTGACCACTGGAGCTTCGCCTTTCCTATCTCTGGGCTCGACGTCGGCGTCATGATGCAGTAGACATCTGGCCATATCGTTTAGGCCGTTGCTCGCCGCGTAGTGCAGAGCAGTCAGCCCACGCTTGTTCGCAGTGTTGACGTCTACTTGATACTCTGGACCGAGCAGCTTATGCACCGTGCTCTCATCCGACTTCTCGACGGCATGCATCAGAAACGTCTTGCCCTTGGAACACAAGCGCTCGAGATTCAGGTCCGATGCCAGCATATTGTGGACCTGTTCAGAATCGCCAGACTTGATTGCCTCCACAAGTATGTCATGCTTGTCGACAACATCAAAGTCCGGTTGCGGTCTTGTGTGGGTCGAGATTCTCCGCAAGCTGTCGCTGGCTGCAGAAGAGCCGGGCCGCTCAACGAGAAGCTTCCTCAGACCACTGGCCTCGACCGTCTTGTCCCGGGTTTCCAGGATACGTGCGAACAGTTCGATGCAGTCTCTCTGCTGCTCCACCTCTTCAGCAGCTTGATCGCTGGTATCACTGGACTTCCACTGCTTGTTGAATGCCTTCATGGCATGGTTCTCGGCCTTCTCGATGTCATTAGCACTTTGGGCAAGTGCCATTCCAGCATTGTTCATGTATCTGTCGTAATATATGGAAGCAAGAAGATAATGCTGCCTCGCCTGAGCCAGAGGTGGTTGCTCCTTGGATGCGATACTGCCATTCGTGGTTGCCACTGACGACGATCGCTCTCTCAGCAGCTGGTGCACCGTGGAGACCGCCTCACTCCATTTCTATCAAGGTGTCAGCAAATGTTCGTTCGTTGCACAGGCAGCACGACCATAACCCAAAGGCTGCGCACTACAATGCTGGAGCCGCGGGAGATAACTAGGTCGAAGACAGTTCTTTGACTTACCCTCTGTTTTTGGTACAGGAAAGCCAGCTCCTCCTGCATCTGCGCGCGATCTTCAAAAGGAACGCCATAGTGTGACTCTCGAGTCTCTGAGTTGCGAATGGCACGATGGAGATTGAATTCTGCTTGGTTGAACTGCTCTGCATCTCGCTTCTCTGCAGCTTGCTCTGCGTACGCTTTGATGTGCGTGTTCAGCATGTCCAGCGGCCAGACGCTCTCATCATCGTCGTCCTCATCATCGTTTTGTAACGAATCGGCGACCAAGGCGTGGCCTGTAAAAGCAGGATCAGCACTGATTGGCACAGATACCTGCCCTGTCGACGGAGTAGCAAGCGCCTCTGGAGGAGTAGAGACAGCAAATGGACTGGCGCTCGTTTGCTCAGCGTCCACGCGTTTGATCCTCTCGGACCTGTCATCTGGAAAGTACTCGGAGGTGTAGTGCTCGTGAATGTCTTCTGCGGTTCGAAGGCACTGCGACAGACTGTCCAGAGCGTCCTCGTTTGGTGGAGTCGGATCTGCGGATGAAGCCTGCTGTCTGTTCTTGAGGGCCCACTCATGGTGCCGATGCATCATCTGCTTCTGGATTCTGTTGCCCTCCTCGACCTCAGCCCCCAACCGCTCGATGGCCTGCAAGAGTTCATTGTGGTTGTTTTCGATGACAGCGCCGGTCCTGGTTTGATCGAAAAGTTGTAGCACAGCAAGCTCCGTGGATAAGACGTGGACTCGGGCTTCAAGTTCGTCGTTGATCCGAGTGATCGATGGTTGACGCAAGGCGATGCGCCACTTGTCCAGGACCGATCTTTTCACTTGATTGTCGAACCCTCCGACTCGTTGTTGGAGTTGATTTACGGTACGTGTGCATGCCTGAACAGAGCCTCTGATCGTTTCCGCAACTTGGGCGCTGACCTGCGCATGACTGCCTGAGGAGGCATCGTGGTCGTCCCTATCTTGCAGCACTGCCTTGACGCTATTGAGGACAGAGTCCAATCGTGTCATTCGTTCCCAGAGCTCAAAGGCGATCTTGTCGGCATCTTTTACTTTCTTGAGGAACTTGCCAGCCTCATACGTGACTTTCAGCAAGTCGAAGACTGCGGCGACGGTTTGCAGTTCTGCCATGGGAGCTTCAATCCACTTTCTGGATCCATGAGGTGGGTATCAAAGCACTGCCAGCGATAGCAGGCTGTGGGAAAGTACACTATAACCAATCCAGTCACACGCGACTGTGTCACTTGACTGCATGCTCCGAGTCTTCCCTGGGCGGCCTCTTTCGCGAAGGAAGCTGGACAGAACTCCGCCACCATGGCTTGAAGATGATCATCGTATTTTGCCCGACTGGCGACATCCCCGGCCAATCCCACACTTCCCCCGTCCAATCACCCCGCAAAATCGCTTGTCTTGCAGCTGCACGGGAGGGATCTTGATCCTACGAGGCATCTGAGGCCACGAACTCCTCTTCTGGTCGTTAGACCAATGAGTCTGGGCTGCAGCAGAATCATGAGGCTGAGTGTCGTGCACAGGATCTTTGCGGAACTCGACCGGCTTCATGGCGAGCTGCACAAAAGGTGAGGCGGCATAGCCTTGTCCTGCACGAGACAAAGAAATTGTTATCGTGATGCAGCTGCGCCTGCGTTGGCGGTAGTTGGCAATATACTGCGCTGCGTGGGATTGTGAAACTGCAAATACCGCGGCAACTCCAGGCAGCCTTGGAGTTCTACAATCGACTCGATTTGATGTCACATGAGTGTTCTTGTATTCGACTATCTCTGCCTGTATCAACTTGTAAGTCATGGAGGCCGATGAAGTACATCAAGTGAATGGGCCTCGAAGACGCTTTGTCGAATCCGATGAAGAGGTAACTATAACGTGCTGGGATACAGAACAATCACTCACTGTAAAGTAGTCCAATTTCGAGACAGACTCGATCGTCGATGCTCCTTGGCGAGCACACATATTCGAAGACAACGACCAGAGGCTGTAGGTCAACGTTCAATGTCTGATCTGAACAGAGCTGACCATGCTCAAGGATCGATAATCCTTTGGCAAACGTTCACCATATCGAGCGTGAGATCAAGAGCTTCGTCAAAGATCATGGCTTCCAGCAGCAGGAAAGCCTCTTCGTCAAGGTATGTTCAATCATCGCCTTCCATTCGAAGATCAGCACTCTACTGGTACAGCCTTGGGCAACTATGATGGAACATTCTGACGACATGAACAGGCAGGACAGATTCTTCGAGACCCTGAGGCGTGGCGAGCTGTCCCGAACCTGACCGACGAAGAAAAGGAGGCCCTGGAGAAGGAGAATCGCAAAGGCTTCTGGAAACAGCCCAAAGAGCTGCGAGTGACTATCATCACTCTCTGCGTTGCTGCCGTTGTGCAAGGCTGGAATCAGGTACAGCATTCAATGGCCAACATCCCCCTCTTAAGACTTGTGCTGACGTCCTGGTTTGCTGGATGAAGACTGCGTCCAATGGAGCCAATCTGAACTGGCCAAGCCAGCTCGGTTTGACTAACGTCGATGGATGTGACCCTACAGGCACTGACGCCTGGATCTTCGCCATTGTCAACGCCATGCCGTACTTCTCCGCCAGTCTCGTGGGTTGCTGGATCTCTGATCCTATCAATGAGTACTTCTTCGGACGACGCCCAGCGATCTGCTTTTCAGGCGTCTTGATCTTAGCGTCTATGATTGGCAGCGCTTGTTCGCAGACATGGCGCCAGCTGCTGGCTTGCCGTGCCCTGCTGGGCATTGGAATGGGTTGCAAGGCCAGCGTGGTCCCAGTCTTCGCTGCTGAAGTTTCCCCTGCACAGTAGGTACCTCCCACTATCAGCACGACAACAGTCCTAACATTTTGCGTCTGCAGCATCCGAGGCTCCTTGACAATGAACTGGCAGCTCATGGATGCCTTCGGAATCTTCTTGGGATTCACAGCGAATCTGGTCGTCTCAGGCGTTGGTCCGACGGCGTGGCGCTGGCAGACGGCATCGAGTGTATTTCCCTGCATCGTCTTGCTATCCCTCATCTACGTCTGTTCGGACTCTCCCCGCTTACTCATGAAAAGAGGCCCTCGACGGTACAAAGACGCATACACCACCTTGCTGTCGCTTCGAGGCCAACCGATCCTGGCAGCCAAGGAGCTGCTTTACGTCCACTACCAAATGGAGGTGGAAAAGCGATACATATCCGGCACGAAACGAGACGCAGACATCGTCAGAGAAGAGCAGATCGTCGAAGCATCCAAGGGCAACACAACTTCCACAAGGACACTCCGCTCTCGCTTCGGAAACACGAGCTCCATCAACTACTTCCAGAAATTCGGCCAGCTCTTCACGAACAAACGGATCCGCAGGGCGACCGTCGCCGCAGTCGTTGTCATGGTCAGCCAGCAACTTTGTGGAGTCAATGTCCTGGCTTTGTACTCCTCCAATATCTTCTGCGAGTCGGGGGAGCAATTGAATGGTAATCTGGCCGATCCGAACTACCTGGAACCCCTTTTCTTGAGCTGGGGGATCGGATTGACGAACTTCCTGTTTGCGTTTCCGGCTTACTGGCTAATTGATAAGCGTGGACGACGATGGTTGCTGCTTGTTGCACTGCCGTTTGTGAGTATACAATGTCAATATTGGTCTTCGGTGTGCTGACGCATGTTCTAGATGGCACTCAGCATGTTGGCGGCGGCCCTGAGCTATCAGATTCCTGGTAACAGTCCTGCACACTCGCCTGTGATTGGACTTTTCACTTACACGTATGTTCACAGCTGGCAGAGGGCTGGGTGGATTTACGCTGATATGACCACTAGCTTCATGGTATTCTACTCGTTCAGTATGGGCCCAGTACCATTCACGATGTCAGCCGAGGTCTTCCCTCTCGAAAACAGAGTTGTGGGCATGAGCTTCGCCGTTTTCTCTAACATGCTCGGTCTCGCACTCTTGACGCTCTTGACGCCAATGTACGTCGATAACACTATAACGTCAGTGAACAAGCTGACTTGTCTCTGTAGAATCACGGTCAAGGTCAGCCACGGCGGCCTCTTAGGCATCTTCGCCGGCCTCAACCTCGTTGCCTTCGTCCTCATCTTCTTCTTCGTTCGCGAGACCTCGGGTGCTACACTCGGCCGCACAGCAGGTAGCATGACATTCATGTCCCTCGAGGAGCTGAACTATGTCTTCGGCGTCTCGACGAAAGCGCATGCCCTTTACCAAACGAAGAAGGTACTTCCTTGGATGTGGAAGTATTACATTCGCCGCGACAAGTCGTCCGATCGACCCGAACAACTATATACATGGGCGAATGCGAGGAAAGCGCAGAAACAGGAAGCGGTTGTGCAACATGAGGAATAAGACTGGTTATCATTGAGAAGGTCATTTTGGGACGTCAGCACGTCTCTATCATTCTATGCAGCCTTCCCGGATCCGATTGAACGCCTTGCAGATAGCAAAATTCGAGAATAGCAGAAAATCAATCTTTGTGGTCGACTCGAACTTCTGGTGTCGCTGTACCTGTCTCGCTCCGGCCTTGTGGGTGGCTTCCGTTGGTGCCGTTCGTTCGCGGTCGGTTCTCCATCAGGCGCAGCAGGTTCCTCATGAGGACCACGATGGTGACTTTGCCAATTGCGGGGACGTAGATGGAGGCTTTCTCTTTGATGTCCGGGTTGAAGTTCTATATGTTGTTAGTGCACGATACTGCCTGCTTGATTTACCCCTGACGTACCTTCTCGCTCGAGAAGTTGATGCAGATGGCACCGTCTCTGACAAGCTCTGTGGGTACCTTGTACTTATCGCCAGGGACGCCACTGATCACAACGTCGCTGATTCGAAGGACGTCCCTCAATGCTAGATCCGGCTTGTCGATGACTTCGTGCTTCTGCTTCTTGAGCCCAGAGCCACGGGTGAACTGCTGCACACCCGTAACATCGACACTGTAGACTTCAGCACCATCATTCGCAAGCAAAGCCGCAAGAGGCCTCCCCACAACCTCACTCCGGTTGATGATCACAATTCTTCGTCCGAAAAGCCGCTTGCCGTAGTCTAGAATGTTATTATAGACCTGCAAGTGCTCCAAGATCTTGATGATGGCGAGCGGCGTGCAAGGCAGGATGGACTTCATGGTGTTAGTCGGAGGGTCCAGGAAGCGGATGTTCTGGTACATGTTGCTGATGAGCTGAGGGGAGAGGCCTTCGATGTCCTTGTACAGGCTGACGGTCCATTGCAGGGTGCGGTCGCGCTGGGAGTTGAAGACGGGGTAGTACACGATGATGCCGTCGATTTCGTCGTCCTTGTTAGCTTGGCGAAGTGCTTCCTCGAGTTCTTCTGCGTTCACTTCGTGGAGGGTGAATTCGATGCCACTTTTGAAAATACAACCCATCAGTTCAGATTCACAAAATCTCACTTTGAGATCAATTTTCTGAGTTTGGATCGCTCACTTGTCCTTGCAAGTCTTCGCCGTCCAGTCTGCATACATGCGACCCGCGGGATCTCGATTCGCCAGAAATCCATGCAACTGAGGCGGTCGTTCCAGAGCCTTGATACCCGCCGCGACCTCCTGCAGCAAGTTCTTGGCGATGTTGTTGGCCAGCACGACTTTGCACAGAGGCTGCGGCGCGGCCATGTTGAATGGAGACTCGTAGGAGAAGGAGCGGGACTGGTGAAGAGGTCGACGGGGGACGGCGAGGGTGCTCTTTTTGCGGTTGGGGGTTGTGGACTGCATCTTGGGCGATTGTTCACTGCCGTCAAATATAGCGGTTTGCTAGTGTCGAAGCTAAAATTTTCTAGGTTCCTTCACGGGGAGTCACTTTGCTGGAAGGAAGGACGACGAAACTTGGGGGTTGCTCTTGCTATGTTCGCTGGTCTTATCACTGCGTGCTACATGCCTCTTGATCGTAGTACATTTGGAACGCTGTGAAGCATTGCGAGTTGATCTCTCCGCCGCATTGAAGCGAGGACATGCTCGGTCGTTGCTTGCCTCTACTTTTGAAGCTATGTCATTGCCACGTGGGAGCGCCACATCAACGCCACACCTCTCACAATCGTGATAATGCCCTCGATTCGCACATGGTGATGTGATGCGTGATAAGTATGTACATTCGTGTCTGTGGAGAGCACGGCGGGGCCGGCTTTGTTGCAGTCTCATGTGTTGGAGGGCAGCCATCGCATTGGTCTGCGAAAAAGTCCTGAAGCAGAGGCATTCAACACGTTCAATTCCGAACTCCGAATCCTCACCAAGTCTTCAGCTGCAGCGTATCCCACCAGCGCTTTGTCTGCGCCAGCATGCTCACTGGAGAACTTAGCCGATGATGGCACTATGAGCTAGACTTCATGTGCTGAGCGCACAGGAACTAGGCATCCTCCTTCGTAGAACGTTGCAATCTGCAACCGAGTGCCTCGACGCCGAAGCGGAGCTGATCTCGATGCTCTCGTCATGTGCATGTCGTCTATCTTGGGCCTGGAAAGTGACCAGGCTCGTCAATGAGTACCCTTCAGGCAGACAGCAGATGTCGGCGCTCGGTTGCGCTCGAATGTTACGTCGTCATAGCTATAAAGGACGCTCGCGAAGCCTTCTCGACACATTGAATGTTCTGGCAATTGCAAGATACCCGTCCACACTCTCGACGTCTGGTGGATCATTCTGCTGTGTAACAAGCCTTTGGGTCACCATGACTTCGCGATCCTCGAAAAACTCCATGGGCTCACTGGTCGAAGACCATCAAACTTCATCGAAGAGATGCGACTCTCGGACGCCCTGTGAGAGTAAGCAGAGGTCTCCACTCAGACAGATCATCGACAAGGCCAGAAGAAAAGCTTGGGGGGAAGAGATACTTGCTGGCGACGAGACAAAATTTGCGAGAATGAAAGCCAAAGAGGTTGAGAAACAGAAAAAGAGAGAAGAGTATGAAAGACTTGGTTTAGGGGACAGAACCAAATTGGGTACGAAAGTTGGTTTCTTATCGTGAGCATGTGAAAGACGGTCGTTGACAAGACTTGTGTTGCCAGGGATGCAAGGTGCTGGCCAGTGGAATGGTTGAAGAGGCGAATGGCGGCCAGTGAATTGGCGACAAGGCTGCAAAGGTTGGTGAAAGTCAGATAACAGATGAAACGAGGGTCACTGGTACCAACATCCAATAGACTCAAAAAGCATACGCGCTTCTCGTATGGCGCAAGTCGGGTCGCGGCAAGGTGAGAAGTCGTCCACAATGTCGGATGGTAGGCCTTTGAATGTGTACACAGCTGTTCCGTAATTTAGAGCGAAATACCAAACCCCCATTGGCATACGCACAGCATCTGATTGTAGCTCTGTTGAAGATCGTCCGAGTCTGCGATTCGGTCTCCGACTACGCGATAGCCAAGGGTCCTCAGTGCAGCCGAGAAGTTCTGACAGGGTTCTTATTATTGGTTGCTGACAGGGAGGATTCTGACGCAGGACGCAGGAAGCCTCGACACGTTGTTGTAGCTGCACTAATTGGCGCTCGTCGGAACTTCGTGAGAGCCGTCAGCTGCGGAAGTGCCGGCCAGCAAAGATTGACATGTTTTGACCTCCATTAGAGGTGGCTCAGAGCTGACGAACGATCCCTTATGATGTTCTTCGCGAGCCTTGGGGGACTGGGTCCAGGAAGCCGTGTACAGCCGTTTGCTCGAGCGTGATCAAGCAGATATGCGCTGTAGTCTGACCATCCGGAGAGCTCGCAGAGGTGGCAGCATGTTGCTTGACGCTTGTTGCTTGTCAACTAGGATGGCGTACGATGTCGCGCCACGGTTTCAAAACATGGTCGAAATGCTTGTTGTCCGTCATTGCGATGTCAACAAGTGCCAGTGACTCACTGCTGCGAGGCAATACGCATTGAGGACGACGTGCGCGCGTGTTGACGGTGCCGAGCGCCGAGATAAACAATGAAAAAGGTACACGTGTAGGCGATGCAGTGACAACAACAACGCGAGAGCAGCAGCTGGCGAGGTCTTTGTTAAACTTCAGAGTTCAAGGGTTCTTGTTCCGGTCCCGTTGCAAGGATCTAGCGGCACCAGATGCCACGACCCCACTCGCTTAGTAGGCCCTAGCAATTAGCGGGCTCACATCTACGCGCTTGCTTCACACCGTGCTGTCACTCACTCACTTCACCTTCGCTACCACCTCCACCTCGCCCACCGCTTCCACTCTCCGTTGCATGACCGCTTCCCACGACGCTGGCCGTACCCGTCGGTCACTTGTGCCTACCGCTTGTTGTCTTGTCGCCGACGACCGCTGAACCAGGAGACGTGCCGCTCGAGTTTGTGTGAACCTCCACTCGACCAGTCTACCTCCCATCTGGTCCGCGGTCACCATGGGCAAGTTGGCATAGTGGTCCACTGGGGTGCCGCTCGGCGTGCTCCCAACGCTCGCCAATTGAGCCACGAGACAAGACGAATTCGCCATGTCCGAGTCCACGGGAGGTCCACCTCCCCCGATGCTGGCTCCGCCGGCAGTGATGGCATTGAAAGATACGGCTACCGGCGACAATACCGATAAAGGGCAAATGTTGAGAACGATCAGTATGGATATTCGCGAGGAGCGTGAGGATCTCAAAAAGGCTGCAGAAGAGTCCTTGAACGCTATTCTGGAACTCGACCTCGAAGGCAATGTGAGATGGGTCAGTCCCTCGTGGCAGGACGTAGCCGGCAGCCCTGCGGACAGCGTGCTGGGCAAGCCGATTGCCGATTTTGTCGTCGACCAACCCACAGTCTTTGCCGATTGCGTTGAGGCTATGCGCAAGGACGACTCCAAGAGCCACTTCGTCCGCTTCACAATCAAGGCGGGTACAACCGTTGACTCTGAGGATGCCTTCTCTGCGGACGACAAGACGCCAGTGGAGCCTAAAGCGGGGTTGGAGACAATGCCAGAACCTGGACAGGAACAGACAGACAAATGTCAGCCGGCTGAAAGTGAGCAAACGGTTGATTTGGAGGGTCAAGGTATCATGGTGTACGATCGGACGACTGGGCAGGAGAGTCACACCATGTGGATGGTGAAGCCGGCAGTGTCGCGTGAGATCACCATCGATCTCCCGCAAGTGCTCGTGGACTCTCTTGGCATTGGCGCGGAGATGCTCGCCAACTATCTCACCTTGCTGGCCGACGTGGGAGTGTACGACCCCGGAAACCATCCACCACCGTTACCAGTCCTTTGTCGCATCTGCGAGCGCCAGATCACGCCTTGGTGGTTTGAGAAACATACGGAGCTGTGCTCACAGGAACATCGAGCCGAGATGGAAGTGCAAATGGCACAGGAATCTCTGAATGAGCAGCGCTCGGCACTCGTCAAGGTGCTTGACGTTTTGGAGTCGCAGGCAAATCTAGCGAAGAGGTCTGGATCGGACGCTGGGTCGCCAGCACCCTTCCCCAAGGCAGAGTACAAGGGATTACCAATCGGGCCGAACTCCGCACCCTCATCCAGTCCGTCTTCTGGACGTTCAACACCTTCTGCTCATGTGCCACGATCACGGGACTCATCAGCAAGTGGATTCAGCCATCAGAGGGCAAGATCATTCGCGGTTCGGCGACCTCTTGCGCGGATCGTGGAGCTGGTTCTCGACCTCTGCGATACAGCGATGGAGATCAGCACCCCATCCATCAAAGACACCCGGGGCTACGCTCCAGGGGAGTTGAGAACGCAGTCGCCTCAGTCTGAGGGTCGGATTCAGCAAGTCATGCAGTGGCAATCACCGAGTGCCGGATCGCTCGAGAACGAGACTGGTCTTTCCTTGCTCTGTGATGACACTTCATCGTTGGCCAGAACCAAAGTCGAGGCCGTTTTTCGCCATCGTCGGATCTTGGAATACTCTGAACGCATTCGTATCGAGTACGACATATTGGTTCAGGAATGCATCGAAGCAGCTCTGCAGAAAGCGGCAAGGATCGCAGCAGGTGACATGAGCGACTCCAGTTCAACTGAAGACTCGGCAAGTTACGAGGCGTCCGTACAGGAGCAGTCTCAAGAACACGCCACCGCGGCTATAACCGAGCAGACAGAGCAAGTCAGCGCAGAAGAAATGTTTAGCATGTCTTCTTTCAGATCCCATGGCAGTCCCTCTGCCATGGCGATGGCTCTACGCAACTCGTCTGATCCGCTTCAGCGCAGACCATCCTCGGCGGAATCATCTCGAGCGAGCAGTCCTCGCGGCGCGACCACACCAAAATCGTACACGGCTCCGACAGAACCGTTCCCACTCCACAAACGCGGATCGATTGCTCTCGAGAGTGATGCTGGAATGGAAAGTGATAGCAGTATGCGCTCGTCCATTGCCAGCGGCAGCCATCGACGTGCCGATTCTCCTGGCGCCGAGCTGAGTCTCAGTCGCGTTGCAAGTACCAGATCTCGCGACCGGAAACGGCAGAGTCTGGTTCTACCCAGCCTCACCAACAACGGACGACACCAGTCTCCGGGACGAGGACCACCTGCTCCATCGTCTCCCTTGCGCATGGCGAAGCCCAGGCTACCAAGCGGCACCGACAGTAATCCTTCCCCAGTCACGTCGCCTATTCTGACCCAGAGCGAGTTCAATTCACCGGTCATAAGGGCCCAACACCACCACAATCATCATCGACGACAGTCGTCTGCGGCACTGTCCGAAGCTCTGGGCCGGCCAGCATCCCCTCGCCTTAGCGCTGTCATCAGCAATCCACAGCCGAAAGCGGTGCAAACTTCCATCAAAGACTTTGAGATCATCAAGCCTATCAGCAAGGGCGCTTTCGGCAGTGTGTACCTCTCCAAGAAGAAGTCAACTGGCGACTACTACGCCATAAAGGTGCTCAAGAAGGCCGACATGGTCGCCAAGAATCAAGTCACCAACGTGAAAGCTGAGCGAGCAATCATGATGTGGCAAGGGGAGAGCGACTTTGTCGCGAAACTGTATTGGACTTTCTCGAGTAAGGAGTACCTGTACCTGGTCATGGAGTATTTGAACGGCGGCGATTGTGCGTCGTTGATCAAGGTGCTTGGAGCTCTTCCCGAGGACTGGACGAAGAAATACATTGGAGAGGTGGTGCTGTGTGTCCAGCATTTGCACAGCAGACAAATCATCCATCGTGACCTGAAACCCGACAACTTGCTTATTGATGCCAAAGGTCATCTCAAGCTCACCGATTTTGGACTATCTCGAATGGGTCTCATCGGACGCCAGAAGCGAGCCATCAATGCCAAGCCAGGAGATGTACCACCGGATCTCCTTCAGGCCGGTCCGTTTCGTCGTGCGCCTTCCGTCACGTCCTCACGCTCCACATCATTCGATTACCAAGGTCTCAACCATTCGCCAGCCCAGACCCCGGCCCTGACCCCGGCCATCATCAATAGCGACATGAACCAGCCGTCCTATTTCAGTCTGTATCGTGAGAGCTCCCGTGAGCCCTCGCGCCGTACGTCAGGACACCGCAGTGACAGCGGCGATAGCGATGCATTAGCGGCGATGTTCAGACGCTTTTCTGTGGCCGACGGTAGAACGCCAATCGAAGAAGAGACCGGCAGCGAGGAGGGAGGCGACTCACCCGATCCTTACGCGCTACAACCTATTGTGAGCCATGCAAGCACGACCAGAACAGAGACGCCACCTCAACCGTCAAACATGCCCCCGCCAATGATGGCGCTGTTCGACCCTGAGGATAACACCCGCCGCTTTGTAGGGACACCCGATTACCTTGCCCCCGAGACTATTAATGGCGCTGGTCAGGACGAGATGAGTGATTGGTGGTCACTTGGTTGTATTCTGTTCGAATGTCTTTACGGCAGGCCACCATTCAACGCGGATACGCCGGAGGAAGTCTTCCAGAACATCTTGGCGCGGAACATCCAATGGCCAACTGAAGACGAAGAAGACCCCGTCTCAGAGGAAGCCAAGGACCTTATGAACAAGCTAATGTGTCTCGACCCTCAAGAACGACTCGGTTCGAATCAAGATGGCACGTACGACAACGGTGGCGAGGAAATCAAAGCGCATCCGTGGTTTGCTGATATCAACTGGGAGACACTCCGCGAAGACGAGGCCTCTTTCATACCAGCCAGCGAGAACCCAGAAGACACGGAGTATTTTGACTCGCGAGGTGCAACGATGCAGAGCTTTGCTGCAGAGTTTGAAGACCAGTCTTCGTCGCCAGCACAGACTCCTGGCGCGGACTACCCAGACCGACCCCACGATGCACTGTCGCGGGTTAGAAACCAGGTCAACTCTGTCAAGCGCAATCTTATGCCCTTACACATCCCGCCTCATGTGCGTGATGGACGATCACGACGATTGAGTGAGCCCGTTGGTGGAGACGACTTTGGCAATTTTCAATTCAAGAATCTGCCGGTGTTGGAGAAGGCGAATAAAGACGTTATCCAAAAGCTGCGCGCGGATGCTATGCAAGCGCAGGCGAAGACAGCGACTGGACAATCTACGCCGCAATCTGCAGCTGTCTCCCCGTCTCCAGGGCCTTCGCTAGAGTCCAGTCCAGTGGTCTCGGGGTCTCTCAAGCGCACACTGTCGACCAACAAAGGTTCAACAAGGCCGCAGTCACCGTCTGTCCTCAGCCAAACCAACTCTTCACCAAGCCGTGGATCGCAGCCATCGTCTCCGCTTCTGGTTTCCTTTAGCACCGGACAGAATCAGGAACGCCGTAAGACTTCCAGCGGATCATCTAACTTGTCCCAAACGAACAGCAATTCTTTGCAACCTGGCAACTTCTTTGAACAAGCTCCGAAGTTGCCGGTGACTTTCAAAACATCGACGACCGCACCCTCTCCCGTGAAGCCGAGCAAGAGTGGATCCGTTCACATACCGATGCATCATGAGAGAGCAGCATCGACAAGTAGGCAAGCCAGCATCGGCTCCCCTAGGCAACGATCGCAGACCCTGGGTTCTACAGATCAAGACGGCGATCTTGTACCTGCGCTCATACCTGCTCAGCATCAAAAGCGTAGAAGCGGTGTGTTTGATGTGTCTCCCTCTTCTTCTGACAACGAAGAGAGCAGACATCAGGCGGCGCTTTTAAGAGTACAACGACGTCGGCAAAGCTCTCGCAGGTATTCTCAGATCAGTCTCACAGACGGGCCCAGCTTTCGCACATTGGATGTCCTCGTCTGCGAAGACCATCCTGTGTCGAGGCTCGTGATGGAGCGTCTGCTGGAGAAGTTGCGATGCCGCACGATCTCTGTCACTAACGGTTCCGAGGCGATGCGCTACGCAATGAGCGAAGTCAAGTTCGACATCATCATGATGGAGTACAAGCTGCCTCACGTGAACGGTGCTGATGTTGCCCGCATGATCCGAGATACCAAGAACGCCAACTCTCACACGCCGATTGTCGCAGTGACCGGCTATCTCAAAGAGCTTCAAGCGCCTCATCATTTCGATGCGCTTGTGGAAAAGCCGCCAACAAAGGAGAAGCTAGAAGAGGTGATGGGTCGCTTGTGCCAGTGGAGGACGCCCCCAGAAGGATGGAAGCCAACGCCGACGCCCCCTCAGACAATATCACAATCCAAGTTGCGAAAGGAGTCGACCACTACTGATGATAGCCCCACGACCACGTCATCGATGGGACCTTTCAGCAATAGTAGCCAACAGCCGAGCAGGGAAGACTCGCTCACTTCCGGGTCGATTGGCGAGACGGACAGCAGCATCTATGATCCTATTCCAGTGATAATCAGTCGGCAGCCCACGAATGAGAAGATGGAAGACCTCGAGCGCCATCTTGGAGGCTTGGGGATTTCCAACACTGTCAGTGCTGACCATGCAGGTGCCAAGCAACAAACCCTCTCAGTTGGCAGTCCACCACGTTTGGAACAGCATGAATCCGCACCAGCTGCGCTTGAGACTGAGCCAACGGGACCGCGAAAGCGCCCTTCGAATGAGGAAATCCAAGCCAAGCGTCGGTCATTGGAGAAAGGACGGCAAGAGTCGGCGGCTGAGAGTGGCGACGATGAAGACGAAGAGCTTGGACTGTTCAAAGGGCGACAGCGTTCTCCTAAGAGGCACGTGAAACGCAGTTCGAAACTTGGCACTGAGATGATGCGAACGAATAGCCAAGGAAGCGTGATCTCTACTGACGAGCTGGTGTCTCCTCGCATGCCATCCAACACCAGTGCCGCTGATTCGGAGAATGTCATTGTCGAAGAGTCTGCCCGAGAGGTCGAAGCCAGCGGCAAGTTGACACCGCCTGAAGTCTTCACGCAGCCCGGCGATCAGGTCGAGGTCATTGATATGGCGCTAGCCCCCGAGGACAGCGAAGCAACGCCAAAGCCTCATCATACAACCGACCCCGATCCTGACCCAACGCCGCGGCCAGCTTCACGGCAGGATTGATCCCATACCCAAGCAAGATTTTTGGATCGGGCGAGAGTTGCATACACCGCCGTCACAACAACTATCATTCCCTTTGTTTTGAAACAAGAAACACATCACTACCGACGCATTACGACCGCGACACGTACATCTTTTTTGGAATTTTTGCTTGCGTTGCTGCTTGTTTCCCCCGAAGCGATTGATTCTGAGCAAGGTGTTGGAGGAGTTTTTGAAAAATGTCGAAGGATGGATCCATCAGCGACAATCCAGGTGAAATTGTCGAAGGGCTTTTTTGTATTGTTTTCTTACTATGATGGGGCTGGATCATACGCAGGCAGACACACACTCTTCATTCACTTTTTGTTGTTTTTTGGATGGATGAAATTGATACTATGGTCTGTTTCCAAAATGAGGTGGGATGGATGGGGGCCTGTGGCTTCTTCGGGCAGACACGTGGGCAGGAGTGAAGATGAAGTGTTGAAGCACCTGTAGCAGGCCGGCCAGTGGATGGACCAAAAAAAGGGAAACAAATGGAGAGGCAATGTAGCATGTAGCGCATACGGGGTCAAATTCTGGTTGACTGAGACCATGCAACAACACGCACAAAGTCTTTTTTTCGTAGTCTTTGAATCTGCTTCATACTCATTCGTATGTCTGATGCTTGATATCTCAAGCTGTCTCAATCTTGCTTCCACGGACTAAACCAACCAACGCCTTCGCTAAAACCTTCATAAACTTTTTTTTTGTCGTGTCGAGTCATCTGCTCTGTGATGGACTGGATGAGGATTTCCATCCACGTTGCGCCTATGCTGCCCGAGTTGAGAGTCGCAATTCCAAGCCATAGTATCCCGAGAGATCGGGTCTGACAATGCAGCCTCGAGGCTCTTCCTGCAGAGCACACGGTCTGAACCACTTTCTCTTCATCAGCCATGCCACCCTCGAGATTCACTGACCGCAGCAGGAATACTCTACGAAGCCGACCGACTATTGGAAATCGCGCAGCGCGGATATGTGCTTCAGGACCTCTTCGAGTTCTTCATCGCCAATCTTGCCTTCGAGCGAGGGGATGAGAGTGCGGGCTTCTTCTGAGGTATCGCAGCAGAGAGTCGCTATTTCATCAATCACATGTCAGCTTTTTTGTCCCCCTCTATCCACGTGCATACCCCCAGCACGACCTACCTAGTTGTGCGCGCTCATACTGCGTAATGCCCAAATCCCTCTCCGTCAGCTCCGTGCTGATCTGGTTGACCTGCTGGATGGTGTTCGAGTCCTTGAAGCGCGCAAACTCGCGGCAGTAGTCCCGCGTCTTGTAGTAGATCTCGGTGTGGTTGGGGTTGCCGCGCGCTTTCTCGAGCTGGTCCAGCATCAGGGTGACTTCGGCCGGGGAGAGGGCTTGTTCGCCGGTCATGTCGCCGAGCTTGAGGCGGTTGGTGGCTTCTTCTTCGCCTTGGGGCGGTGGGCGGCGGCGCGAGGTGGGTGCAGGGAGGGTTTTTGTTGCGGGCGCGGAGGGGTTTTGGGGGCCGGCCATGGTTGCGGTTGGTGAGGGAGGCGATGTTGTGAGTGGTGTTGTTGATGATGGTGGAGTATGTTGTTGGAGAGTGAGGTGGTTGCGACTTGCGATGTGATTCGGCGGGTGGGTTAAGATTGTGGTAGATTGGATGGGGTGTGGTTTGGGTTCATGGAGATGGGGTCGCGTGCGCGCTTAAAGCTTAATCAAAATACGAGCGATGGATCATGGGACGGGGGAAGTGCCTGAGGTGCAGCAGCAGGAATACTAATCAACTGTTCAGTCTGCTGGTGAATATGGGCGACTGAAGGTGAAGTTGGTCAAAGGCTGGGTGGACGCTTTCGGTCACATGCGAGAGTTGAATCAATGAAATGGAATAATGAATGTTGTTGATTGACTTGATTGACTGCGCTAATGGTTAATTGGATGTGGAGTGCGGACAGCCAGAAAGATCGGAGAATTCGACGCCATCGTTGATTTGGGCCAGCAGTAGTACGGCGACGAGAGAGAGGCTCGCCGAGGAGAAGCGGCAGGAGAGAGGAGAGTGCGGTGCGGTGTCAAGGCTGAAGACGACCAGGCATCTCTGCGTGTTGCTGCTATTCTGCTCGCCAACACGAACGTCTTCGGGATGTGCACTGCCTGAATAGCACCCTGCCCTCTACCTCATAGCAACAGCTTGGCGCGCTGGTCAGTGAGCCGCCCATCGCATCGCATCGGCCACCAGCACCAACTCCCCAACCTACACCGCACCCATCGCCGACCGCTGCATTCCTGGGCCCGTCGCCGCCAACACATCACCCTCTGCGTTGTCGCCGCACTCGCAGGCCCGCCTCATCGGCAGCAGTGCGCGGCGGAGGAGGAGACGACGCTACTCCTGGGCCTCTGCAGCGAGGGAGGCGTTTCATATTGCCCGCTCGCGACCAGGGCGTCACCAACCCAGCCCATCGCGGCCTTGCGCTGCGCATCCAACTTGTCGTCGCCGCTGCTGTGGATGCCGCTTCCATTGCACCTCCGAGACGTAGGCTAGCCGTCCGCCACCACGCCCACTACCGCCACCGCAACACACACTCTCCCTCCATCTTCTCCCACAACCACCGACACGCTTTCCCGGCCGTGGCCCCGGTGCCGCTCTTTACCCGCCGAATCACCGCCCTGTCCAGCACCTCGCACCTCGCCCTGCACAACCCACACTGCGCGCGCCGACGACTGCATCTTGCGCGCGACACTCCCCTCAGAGCCAGCGCCGCCTAGCGGAGCCCTGGCATGGCTGTGCCATCGGACGACAGACCGCCCGGCGCGGTCAAGCAGACTTTCTACGACGACAGCCAGTCTGCTTCGCAGGACCCGGCACCTCTAGCTAATGGACAGGCCAATCTCTCCCTCAGACCGCACGACCAGGCCGAATCTTCAGCCCTGTCACCCACTTCATACGACCGATCACGGCCTTCGGTAGACAACCCAAATGAAGGGGGAAGCAAAGAGCGATCCAAGTCGAATGGGAGGAGGCCCAGCGGACAGCAGAGAGTATGCGGTAAGTGTCAGAGACATCTGACAGGACAGTTCGTGCGGGCGTTGGGGGATACATATCATCTGGAATGCTTCACGTGTCATGTAAGTGCTTCCCATTATCACTGTGTAGGCTGGGCGGCTCAAGAACTGACATGCGCCTAGGACTGTGGCAAGATTGTGGCCTCCAAGTTCTTCCCTGTACCCGACCAGCCGCCGAATCAATATCCCCTCTGCGAAACCGACTACTTCAAGAGACTGGACCTTCTCTGTTACGCTTGTGGAGGTGCATTGCGAGGATCATACATCACGGCGCTGGACCGCAAATACCATATCGAACACTTCACCTGTTCCGTTTGTCCGACCGTCTTCGGCGCGCAGGATTCATACTACGAACATGAAGGAAGTGTGTACTGTCATTTCCACTACTCCACCAAATTCGCGCAGAAATGCAACGGATGCCAGACCGCCATTCTAAAGCAGTTTGTGGAGATCTTCCGAAATGGCGTCAACCAACACTGGCATCCAGAATGCTACATGATTCACAAGTACTGGAACGTCCGTCTACACGCGTCGCCGCCAAAAGGGTCAGAAGAAGAAGCTGCGCTCGAGAGGCTGAGGTTGGAACAAGAGAAAAACGAAGGTGATGCCAGCGAAGACGAGCGAAGAGTTGTGCGGAATGAAGAAGAAGCAGTTGAATACAAGGTTCACTGGATATGGCACACACTCTCAACTTTTGAAGAACGATCAGCCACCTGCATCTCGGACATGTTGTTACACGTTAGTAATGGCGCATACATGGACGGGGTGGTGGCGGCTAAGAAGTTCATCACACACGTGGATCTGTTGTTTGGCGCTGCGGACGACCTCGACCACCGGTTGCAAGTACGGCCGAACAAGAATGCGGAAAAGGGTGTGAGGACGTTTGAAGCTATTGTGCACCCAGGCTTGAGCTACAGCAGAGAGGCGAAGCTGTTGTGCAAGAAGGTGGTTGCATTCTTCCAGCTGCTGGCAGAGAACCAAGATAATGGTGTTCGAAGGCTGGGTGTCACCCAAGAACTGCTATCTCTGGTTACTGGACTCGCACATTATCTCAAGCTCATGATTCGGATATGTCTTTCGGGCGCACTCAAGCTTGAGCGGGAGACGTCGAGCGCCGAAGGTCTGGAGAGTTTCCTTGAAGACATCAGCAAACTGGACGATCGCCTCGATGCCGAAAGCCAGCGAGACTCACGGGCCGAAGCGGATATCTACGTCGACAAGAGCGCAGATACGTGCGTAGTCTGCAGCAAGGCTGTGGAGGACAAGTGCTACCGACGCGAGAACCGAGTACTGCATACACAATGTATGTGCTGCGCGAAATGTGGCAGAGACTTCAGCGACGATCCAGGAGATGCACGGTGGAGTGAGCAAACCCAACGGGTGTGGTGCTCTACCCATGCGCCATCTGATGCCCGAGCTGGAGGCTTCATTCCAGTGACAAGACTGCAGCAATACGTTCACCTCTTACGCGTGGCCCATGCAAGACTGCTAGCTACGTTGAGGACCAGCGGCGCTTTACCACATACAAGTGACGACCCTAACTTGACCGGTTACAATTCACGAGAAGGCCACACATCGGGAAGCGAGGACCAGCCACCTCTACTGCGGTCGAACACGAGGTCAAGATCTTATGCTGGGAGGTCTGGAGCACAACGAGCACATGGCGACACAAGCTATGAGGACACGATGGGCGATATTCGTCGCTTGAGGAGCACGAGAATGGATAAGCACCTTTCTAATGCCACCCGAAAAGCACGTACGTCGAGGATAATTGATGGTCCAGAAGGGATGCGGCCTGGCTCCGCAGACGGCAAAGACCACAATCGCAGGAGGACGAGTACTTTCCAGATTGTTGAGGACCGAGATGCAAATGGTGAAGCCGTCACGCATCTGGCATTCGGTAAGAACGATGCCATGACGTTGGACGACATCCCCAGGATAGTTCAAGCACAGCAGACGCGAGAACAACGGCCGAATGCATCGCGGTTCGCCCGATCGCCAATGTTACCGCAAGAGCCAGTACCACGACTCGTCAATGGCCACATGCGAGATGCTTCAGGCGACGCGACAGACAAGTTGGAGGCTAGACCGCCTGGAACGAAGAAGTACTTCTCAGAGCTCACAGCACTTGAGTACTTCATCGTGAGGCATGTTGCCGTGCTTTCGATGGAGCCACTGCTAGAAGGCCACTTCAATCAAGAAGAACTCCTTGACTTGATTGAGACGAAGCGACCCACGTTCTGGAGCAAGTTCGGCAAGGCTTTCCAGGGCAACAAAGACAAGAAGGATAAGCGACCCAAGAACGCCATCTTCGGTATACCCCTCGAGCAGCTCATCGAACGCGACTACGAAGAGAGCACGGACGGCGTCGGCCCAGGATCACTCAAAATTCCGTCACTGGTGCAAGAATGTATCACGGCAATGAGGACTATGGACATGTCTGTCGAGGGTGTCTTCCGTAAGAACGGGAACATCAAGCGACTCAACGATGTGAAGGAGGAAATCGACACCAAGGGCGCTGTCGACGTCGACCTTTCCAAGGAGAATCCAGTCCAGGTTGCGGCGTTGCTGAAGAAGTTCCTCCGCGAGCTGCCCGATCCTCTGCTCACCCACAAGCTGCACAATTTGTGGGTGGCATCACAGAAGATTGAGGAGAGTGACCGAAGGCGGCGAGTATTGCACTTAACCTGCTGTCTCCTGCCTAAAGCACACCGAGATACCATGGAGGTGCTCTTCACATTCTTGAACTGGGTCTCCAGTTTCAGCCATGTCGATGAAGAAAGCGGCAGCAAGATGGACATTCACAACTTGGCTACCGTCATTACTCCCAACATTTTGCATCGTGGCAAGGAGAACGTGCCCGTGGACGACAGCTTCTTGGCCATTGAAGCCGTGCACAGCTTGATCGAGTGTAACGAGAGCATGTGCGAGGTATGTTGACTTCGTAGAACAGTTCAAGCGAGACTACTTTGCTAACTATTTGTGCAGGTACCTGAAGATCTAGCATTGATCCTCAACGACTCCTCGCTGTTCAGCAAGGACGCGGATATCACCACCAAGGAGATCCTCAAGCGATACGGTGACCGCGCAAAGGCTCCCACAGTCAACAACAGCCAAGGCCCCAACGTTGTGGCCGCCAACGGCACAACCTCACCCCAAGGTGCTGCGCCTGTCGTGACCAGAGTAGACACCGACCCGCACCAACAGACCGCCTGGCAAAACGAGAGTTCTGTCCGCCACGTGGGCGGCGATCCCATGACACCGCCAACGCTGCCCTATGTCAACCCCAGTGCAAACACAGAATCGCACGGCAGCCCGAACCGGGGCAGCATGCGCTCTGGAGTCTACGACAAGCAACGAGCCATGGGCATGACATGATAGACGAGGAAGAAGGCGACCTCCTCGCACATCAACCCGATACACTGTTCTTGGTTACACCAAGCTCTTGTTTTCTGTTTTTGCTGCTTTCGATATCCCGCGCAAGTACGACGAATGCTTTTTTGCGCTTGCTTGCTTGCTTGCATCTGAACCGCATGACGAAGGGAGCGGTACAAGGCGTTGTTGTTGTTCGGCGACGGGACTGCCACGGCAGATCTGCCCAGTCGCGACCGTTATTGTTAGGTCGACGGAGAACGGAGGGCGTGGAATATTGTGTTTTTCTTTTGTGTCAAGGCGCGAAAGGGAGTCGAGAAAGATGAATGGGATGGAAGGCAGCAGTCCTAGGACGGACGCTCACATCGTGGTGAAGAGGGGACGGGAAGTTTTCGATCTACGGATCTGACTAGTGACTGGAATGGGGTCCAAAAATCGGGCATAGGCGTCTTCAAAGGGAGATGGATGGATGGATGGATGGATAGTAGCCGGATGGAACCAGGTGTACTAGTGCGACGTCCAAGAAAGGGAACAATTGAAAAGGCTACATACCGTTCGTTCGTTCGTTCGTTCGTTCCCTGGCGAGGACGATGATGATACTGTCTCCAAGTCAAATTCACTCACTCACTTTCCTCCACGACTGTATAGTGTCACCATGCATGTCAACCTACATATCATATCATGTCGTGCCTGCTGTCTGGTCCAGACCCCATATGTCACAACAGATGTGGAGAGGAGCAGCATGTGGTGTACCTATCTGTACCTGCATATCTTTGACCGCCCCCATGAAAAAAGAAGCCCGTCCATGCATATCTATGTCATGCAAGATAAGATACACTGCAGGGACGAGATAGGCGATACGAAAAGTGAGTCACGACGTCACTTCATCCACCCAGCTATTTCTCCATCTCCATCAACTCACATATCATATGTGCTCTACATGCCAGTGAGAGTGAGGTTTTGGAGAGGGTCATCATTGTTGTTCGTGGTTCTGCTACCTGGGTGCTCCACCTCCACCTGTTCCCGTCTACCTTGTCTTGTGCTGGTTCCTTTGTCACAGCCTTGTGGATACCCGTCCACGCGTCGGTTTCTTCACACGGACGGACTGTCGAGGTCCTTTGACCATGGTGCGACAAGTCTCGAATGTTAATGGCGACTTCACGTTTTTGTTCTTCTTCTTCTTCTTCTTCCTCTTACCTCTCCCATCGACATCTTCAGTCAAGATTCCTTGATACGTACCGGCAACGAGTCAGCACTTACAAAAGACCGGTGAGACTGCAACATGTCGATGTTCAGAATCAGAACACGCAAATTAGATACAGCTACTTAATGTATCAAGAAGCAGTAAGTACCGTCTTGCCTGAACAAAACACAAGCACACTACTCACGGCCCGACCTTGGCAGGAACCGCAAGGAAGATATAAGTAAGAAGAACCATAAGCCATTGTCGCATTTGTCGTTGTTCTTTGTCGACCATGTGTAAATGCGCCCAACCTGACAACCTTTTTCCCACCCGAGCCGTCCCACCGATACAACGCCAACGCAGAAAATGCCAATCACATCGGATTCGATGACAATATACTTGTTGTTGGACATTTATGCGAAGACAGCGGCGGCGACGGCACCGAAGACGAGCGCGACAACGCTGCCACCGGTGGTCATCATGGCAGCACCGCCAGTGGACGAGGCAGCGGCGGAGCCGGTCTGCGAGCCCTGGAAGCCAGCGCCGGCGCCGGTGGACTGCGAGCCGCTGCCACCAGTGGCGGAAGCAGAAGACGAGGCAGCGGTGGTGCGGGACAGGGTTGGGCGGGACAGAGTGGTGTTACGGGTGATGGGGTAGCCAGTGCCAACAGAGCCGGTTCCAGTCAAGATGGTGGTAGCATTGTGCAGAGCAGAGGTGATGACAATGGAGGAGCTGTGGCTTGGGTAGCCGCTGGCAGAGTGCGAGGCAGAGCTGGTGACAGATGCGGAGGCAGATGAAGAAGAGGCAGAAGCAGAGCCACCGGTGAGGGTGAATGGGCCGTAGTAGTTGGTCTCAGAGCCCTGGGTGATCTCAAGGGCGTAGTCGGAGCCGCTGGCGAGGCTGGTGGATGGGGTCCAGGTGTACTTGCCGCCCGTCGCGGAGGCTGCAGCAGGTTAGTGATCGTTCACTTTGGATGCGAACGATCGATGTGCGACTTACAGGTCAGGGTAGAGACGGTCTGGAGGTTGCCACTCGCGCCCTTGCGGAGGGTGATGGTCACTGGCTGGGCAGATTGTAAGTGTGCGCTCTTCTCCCTCCGATCCTCTCTTGTAACATACCGAGTTCAGATCGGTGGCCTTGTATTCGATGGCCTCAGGCTGGCCAGCGGCGATGGTGCTAGGCACACTGGTGAAGCCGAGAGAGGCAGACTGAGCAGCAGCGAGCGCGGCGAGGCCGGCGGCGATGAGGGCTTTGGCGAACATTATTATTGCTGTTGGGTATATGTCGTGGTAGAGCGGATGAATGCGACAAAAATGGGGTCGACGAAGGGTAGCAGTTGGGTTGTGCAGCGAGCGACAGTGTCTGAGACGAGGGTGAGGATGAATGAGCGTGGTGGTGAGCGGAAGATGAAGAAGCGACGGACGGGCAACGAGGGTGGATGTGGAAGGACGCGCACGCCAGGAGAGGCCCATTTCGAGATGAACCGCTCTTCCTGGGACGCTGGGCCCAGCGAATGACCAGCATGTTACTGCAGGCACGACCGCCAAAATGCCCGACAGCCAATCAGCCGCCGCGCCGTTCCTGCCTTGTTGTGAGCGTGCCTGGATCCGCTGCAACAGCGACCCACTCCCGATGCGCACTGCACTTGCTGCTTGGGTTTTACAGTTGAGCCGCACTGCTTTCGTGCAGCTGACCGAACTCGTCCTTCGATAGCGCCGTCGCCATGGAAGCCCACCAGAAAGCGGGATGCCTCTTCGACAGCAACCTTCTCTGCGCCGCCTGAGGGAGGGCCGCGCAATCTGGGAGCCGGTGGCTTGCTGTCGCATCTATATTCGGGCGTTCTCAGCCCATCCACCACCACCATGCACCTGGCCAGGCCATCCAGACCTCGACGATGACTCCATGTTTTTCATGCTCTCCTCTCATCCTGCCCTTCCTCCTCCTCCATCTGTTCGTCGCCGGTACGATGCCCAGCAACGACGGCCATCAACACCGCCAGTCTGGACCGATGTCATCAGTCACCATGCCATGCCAGCTCTGTTGACAACACACTTTTGCACGCTCGCCACGAACGCCTGCCCTTTGCCTCAATTCTGGAGTACAGCGGAGCGCGCATGTACTGGTACAAGACGCCGCGCTAAGTCGCAATGGATGGATGCGCTACTTCGTGCTAAGCAGCTGGAGCTACCCATTCGCATCCCCTTCAGGAAATCAGGATGCGCCGAGCCCAGCGCTTCATGCAAAACTGCGTGTCGTCGTTGCCCATTTCCATCGCACGCGACATCTCAACGAGTTGTCATGACATCGGCGATAGACCTTCTCCGGCGCCAAATCGTCCTTCGCCTGCTCGGTCGCGCGCACGCTCGCGTCCCGCGCATCTGTGGCGAGTGCAATTTCACGTTTGAGTGCCCAAGATTCAACCGACGCGGCAGCAAGGCCGTAAGCACTTGGAATCTCTGGTCTTCGTATGTCTCATCACACCTAGTACTTCTCTCGCTCTCAACGAATTCATTATTTGCTCCGTCACGAGACTCTGCTGTACTTTCTTCCCCAGGCTGCAACAGACGTTCTTCGTGGCGAAGGATTTAAGTTTAGCTCAAGCTAACAAAGAGCTCGGGCTGTACGCAACGCCTTCGTCTCTTCGCAACCTCACTCATTGGCCACACTCACTTACCGGTCTAGCCTACGAGCTACCGCTATACAGATTGGCAGGGGGTCATGAGGTACCTGTGTAGATCTGCCTAACGCACATATCTTTCTCGCGTGGCCCGCGCAACGACCGTCGTTTTCCTTTCTCGCTGTTTCATCACACATCACTCTCGTTGTCAGCTCCCCACAGTTTCCCTCGTATCCAACTCAATCAGAAGATCCTTGTGCTACCTACCCTATACGGCAATCACTTTTTAATACAACAACACCATAATGTATATCCCACGATCGTTCATCGTCGCGCTCGCCAGCGCGCCCTTCCTGGCCTATGCGCAGAGCAGCAACCCCAACCCATTCAACAACCCATCGGGTGGATACCAGGTCACCGCTGGTCAGCCGTTGACCTTGTCATGGGATCCTACCACCGAGGGCACCGTCTCCCTGTCTCTTCGCATGGGTAACTCTGGCAACTTGGACGATGGAACCACCTTCGCCGGTGAGTCGCCCTGTCACCACACTTCTACTTCCACATCTAACGCGAACTCCAGAGAACATCCCCAACTCCGGCTCGTACACATGGCAAGTGCCAGCCGACACCCCACGGGGTTCGTCCTACACCATCGAGATCTCCTCCGACTCCAACGACAATGAGAACAACTATACTCCACCCTTCATCCTCGAATCCACCAACAACGCCGCTCCTTCGTCCAGCGGCAGCAGCGCCTCTACCGCTGCGTCCACTGTAACTCCTAGTGCGTTCCCTCTTCCTTCTGGTGTCACCATCGACACATCCTACCACCCATCCTCGGGTTTGTATAACGAACCATGACGAAAGACAGTTCCGACTGACCGCGCTTTCTAGGCTCCACCTCCACTGGCAGCAGCTCGGCTTCCGCGACCTCCTCTTCAGCGGCTTCCACCACCGCTTCGTCGTCCGCCTCTGACAGCGCTTCTTCCTCCACCGCCTCTGCCACCGACTCCTCCTCGTCCTCCGACTCCGCCTCCACGACCGCGACCTCCAGCGGCTCGTCCTCCTCCGCCTCTTCGTCCAGCGCCGCCTCTACCTCCAGCGCCGCCTCTACCAGCGACAGCGACCTCGTCGCCAGCCAGACCACCTCCAGCACCCAGTCCTCCAACGGCGGTGCTGCCCGCGCGACCGCCATGGCCGGCATGCTCGGAGTCGTCGCTCTCGGCGCGCTCGCCCTCTAAGCGACTGGGATCCTTTCCACTTCTTTCACGGCCGTATTTGCAGCTGTCTGTCTTTGTGTGTGTGATATCCTCCGACGCAGCGACTTTTGGTTGATGACTTTCTGAATTGTACATATTCTGCGGCATAGCGTTGACAATGGAGGGAACAAAAGATAGGGGGAGGTTTAATGTGGAGGAAGAGAGGAAAAGCTGGGGGTTGAGGACTGCGGAGATGAGATGGGGAGGACGAGTTGTACAGATGTTGCGATCGAACATTTCCGCTGGAAGGTCTCTAAAAAGCTCATAAAGATCTGTACAAATTCATCAGCCAACATTCCAATACCAAGCCTCCTCACTCCGGTCAAAGTGGAACGTATTGATGAACTGCCATCTCTCCGACTTTTCATCAGCGTCTGCATTGCTGATTGCCCTCCGAGCAGCTCGGACGGCTTGGGAGTTATCGGGACGAAAGTTCCACTTTGAGCAGAACATCGAGGTAAGATCTCAAGAAACTGCGCTCTACTCACCAGCCTCGCAGACGACGAATCTCCCCTCTCCATCTCCATCCCCACTCACTTCCCCACCGGCTCACAAACCGTAACAAAAGGCGCCACAACCCCAGCCAGAAACACCCTCCCCGTCCTCGCATCATGCACAACACTCGTCGCCCCAGGCAAAACCTCCCCATGCCGATCCTCCAACATCTTCTCCACCTCCCACCCTTTCCCATCCCCCTCCTCCTTACTCTTCCTCACCCTAAACACCGTCGTCGCCGCCGTAGACCCCAAAGGATCCGCGTACGCCTGCAACATCTCCAGGCCCTTCGGGAACGCCGGCACCCAGATGTCGCCGTCGCGGTCCTCGGAGAGGTTATCGATCGGGTAGGGGATGTCGATGGAGGAGATTTTTTGCAGGTCGTTGGTGTGTGCGTTGGGGGCGTAGATGGTTATGCCGCCCGAGTGGGCTGAGGGGACGAAGAGGTGGCCGTGGCGCGGGGAGAAGTGCAGGCCGTTGGGGAAGGCGTGCGAGGTGGAGACGGTTTTGCAGGTATTAGTGTGGGTGCAGTAGGTTACGTCGCCGTTGTGGAGGAAGGGGGCGAGGGTGAATTTCTGTTTTTTTGTTAGTTCTGGGACTGGACATATTCATGGATGGGATCGAGTTCTACTCACCAATCCGGCCTTCGCAGTCCCGTGGTCGTTAGTGATATAGAACCCATTCGTCGGGGCAAAGGCAACATTATTCGGCGTCTTGATCTCAGGGTGATGGTACGTTTCCTTGTGTCGCAGTTCCGTGGCATGGGCATCTGTCTCAAACAACTCGATCGTGAAATCGCCGCCTAGTTCGGACGCATCGAGGAACTCGCCCGTTTGGGAGTCCCTGGGTGGACGGCCATTGACAAGGGCAATGTCAATACTGAACGGCGGCTTGTTGGGGTCGTTTGCTGCTGGGATGTTATCTCGGCCAGTCAGACCGACGAGGTAGAGATGTCCGTCGCCGGTCTTGTAGGATGGTGTCTTTAGCACGCGGTAGTCGAAGCTGTCACCCTTCGGCTTGTCGATGTCCAGGGCAATGACGGCGTCGGTGCGGGAGCGGCCTGATATGTTGAAACGACTGAAGCTGAAGTCCCATCTGTCATTTCTTCTGACCACCAAACACATCGTCTGTTGTTCTTACTTGGGCATCCACTGTTGCCGAGCCAAGGGATCTGAGCAGGCCAGGAACAGCTGCCTGGTCTCTTCCGACAACCACATGTCCTCGCAAGCCTGCAGTCTCTCATCGTGAATCCGTCTGCATTGGTATGGGAAGTCCGAAATCGGTTGAACGTGCCTTCCAACACCGATGATTGTGAATATGAGGTTCTTGAGGGTAAGCTGGTAGAAGACAGCTACGGCAAGCGCCAGGATGGTGCCATACTTGAGGAATGCTGAGGCCATACCGCCAGTTGCAAGTCTCTTTCGAGTGTTGTCAGGGAATGTGACGATATAGCACTGGACGGTGAGCGGTGATATGAGCGAGATGTCTTGGGTGGGGTCCGAGCTACGTCGTCACAATCCTTTGTGCGAGCTGACGCATCGCGTTTCTCGCAATTTTGGTACGAGGTCTTTGGTAGCATCTTCGTGCCCTATGCTGACTGGAACGTCTTTGAAGTCAGTTGGGACTTGAATGGTGTGCTTCTAGCACAGTTACCATTTCCAGATTCCTCTGGATTCGCGCGAGTACGTTTGGGGCTCCACTCAAAAGTGGGCTGCATGTAAGGATCGTCTCTGTCGAATGTCGGAAATGATCAGGCTCGAGATCGTAGCACAAGTGCATCGTTAGCTGAGGCAGTATTCGGCATGCACGTTCCAGTTCGAGCGGAGTACCGAGGATAGACTCTAGCTCGTTGTCCGCGGATTCGTGACAGAAATGGACATTCGACTTCTAGGGGAGATCAACTACCAGTGCTCGCCACTCGTCATCAGGTAGGTTCGCCATGACGATGGAATGTAGTCGTGTAGCCGATCCTTTGGCGAACCAGTAGTGGTCTTCCAACCTCTTGGTCAACATCAGCCAGTGCGCAAAGATCACCAATGCTCCAGGCTGGGCTCCAGATAGCATGTGGATGTATTGATCGGGCAGGATCCTCAACCACCCTTCTATGCCGTCCCAGATGTTTCGTACCTGCATGGGCTATCAACATTGTTTGCTTCGTGGATGGTTGTGAGGGCAATCACTTACATCGTCGCTCGCGAAGCTCAGGCTTGCAGCAGTCGTCAATGCGTTGACGGCAGGCTGTAGGTCGTCCAGGCTGGCCTCTGGAAAAGGCTGTGCCGCTATCAAGGGCGCGACCTTGGCAGGAAGTGACGCAAATCGTTCCCGCATGTCGTTGGGTATGTTGGCTAACTGTGCGTCGCTGACCGTTTCATGATCCTCGAGCTCACGCAGACTGGCCACCACCTCTTGCGACAATATCAGATCCGAATGCCTTGGAAGGAGGTGTTGCAAAGTCAGGAGCATCTCGTGTCCACCTCGTAGTAGAAAGAAGAACTCCAGCAGCTTCGACATGTCGTTTTCGTCTGATGAAGTGGACATGGAGAGTAGCCACTCAAGCTGATGTTGCACACAGCGCTGGACGCCGAAGAATCGCCCGAATGCTGTCACACAGTCAGTGTACAAGTCCTCTAGTGTAGCACGACCGTGTCGTGACTGTCAGAGAGGCAGGACTCACCGATCAGTGCTGTACTGTTCTCGGCATCAGGCATTCGCATAGCTGAGCGAAAGTCAACCAGAGCTGCGTTTTGATACTGCATCGCCTCTTCGTAATGGGACTGGCAAGTTTGCAACTCGTCGATAGACTGCATTGCATGATGCATGGCGCTAAGCCCAAGTATCGCGTACATCAGGAAAGGGTATCGAAACGCTTGTCTCGGTATGTCTACCTTCCAGAAGGTTTCAGACTCTGTCATGCTTCGGCGCAGCGTCAAGCTAGTATTGACAGTATAATGGTGGAAGTACTGGAGCGTCTGCATGTCGAGCGTCAAGGGGATGACGGATTCGTCTATGAGTGGTGTAACCTCATCAGACGGGCTCTTCGAAATGGAAGAGACTGGCTCTGTCCCCGAAGGCGGGCTGAGGGAGGTGTTGGATGCATCGTTGTCCTTGCTGCTACTAGGCATTGCCAACGTTTCGCCTGGACCATTGACCTCGAAGTAGCGAATCTTGTTGCCTCTGAAGAACGTCTGGAGATACGCAGACCTTGCCTTGACATTCCTCGAGTCGTGTTCCTGCGCCCGTCGTCAGCGAGAGGTGCTTCACATATGTGTGTAATAGACATTACCCACATCGTGCTGCTCGCTCCAGTGCTGGCTCATTCGCTTGGAAGAGACACATGCATGCTCACATCCCAGCTGCTCGCACTTGAAGCCTCGGTGCACATTGAGATGAGGCAAGGGATCTGAATTGCTGTCAGGCAATGACACATTGTCAGGCTCTGGTAGCTTGAGCTTTGAAAGTCGTTGTAGCAGCTCGCGTCGTTCGTTGCGGTAGATTTGATGGCGAAGGAGATGGCTTGGAAGAGCACTAGGCTGGATGGCGAATTGACACTTCTTGCATATGGCGACTCCATACTCTTCTAGATGTGCAATGAGCTCGTCGGAGAACTTGGAGGACCGGTCCGCAGGCATGGCGTGCGGCGGGCGATTCTTGGTATGCTTGGACTGATGTGAGTGGCATCCCTGCTTTTATCAAGTCGAATCCATAGTGTCACCGCCACGTCGAATAGTGCTGGCGATTATGAAAGCTCATAGAGTCCTTAGGGCAGACAGGAGCGAAGGACGTTGTAGCAGGTAAGCGATGAGCTTGTTCGTTAGTCAGAAGGTGAAAGCTTCCATAGAGACAGCTAGTATCTTGACTGGTTGTTGACCGACCTCATCACAGCTAGTCAGTAGTATGCAAGCTCACTATCTTCAATAATGGACATGCCGCAGTCTCTTCTGGATGGCACTTCTCCTTGCGACTCCCGGCTACCACTCTTTCCGAGCCATGCGGCGTTTTGATCCCGTTCTCCGACCTGAAGGCTTGGCAGTCAAGGTCGCTGTGCTGACTCTCTACAACATTGCGTGGTCTGTCGGAATCTGCCATTCAATGTCAGTAACGATTTGCCTCTCGAACTCAAATAGAGCAAACGCACGAACGCGTACCTGGGCTTGGCGTAGTCGTATTCGTCAATGGCTCTCGACACTCGGCCATCGGCCGTGGAATTTCACCCACCGATAGGACGAGATCCTGGCTTAAGCACGTCAATTGAGCTTGAACCAAAAACCCATCATGCATGACTTACGCATGTTGCTCAGGCCATTGCATCCACAGCCACTTCCAGTACGTGGCGGACGTATTGCGGAACTTTGTGACAGCAAGGACTGGTGCGTTATTCGGGCGGCGTTCCTTGAAGCGCTCCGTTTTGCCAACTCCATCACTACCGATCTTCGGCATCATCGGGGAGATAAGAACAGCAATGCCGATGGCGCTGCAGCTATGCTGGAACGGCTTGGGCGAAGCAAGCAAGAGGCTCTCGTCGTCGCGTTGGGCAAGGCGAGTATTCGCGTCTTCTCGTTTCCGTATGTGCGTAGAAGGGGTACTTGATATGTAATGAGTCCCTCGCTCGTCCTGTAGTCGAGAGGGAACCGGTTCAGCAAGTCTTTCTTCACGGTATGTTGATGAGAAAGTCACAAGAATGAAAGAATAATCGCAGTCAAAGAGATCTTTTATGGAGACCATCCATCCTCGTTAAAGATCTTGAAGTCGCCCCAGATGGCAGGTGTCAGAACCTGGCATGCCGTTCAGTCCAGGATGAGTAGTTCGAGGCCGAGGGCAGTTCGACAGACCGCAACATTTGCGAGCCAAGGGTTCAGATCATGGTGCACAACGCAACATTCCAGTCTGGTGGCTGCTTTGCCTTCCTACTCACCGTCGTCCTCCAGGAGGCTCTGGGTGATGACTTGAGACGATCCAGCGTTCTCGTTCCGTTGGTGTCCAGCTCGTGAACGGAGACGGCTCCTTCATGGCGGTGCTTTCCAGTCTCCATCTTTCAGCGCCTGGATTGGTCGAAAGGACAGACTGGCCAGAACAGAGAAACATCACAGTTGAAAGCACTTCTTGGTGGTGAAGGCGCGTCGCGTCAGCGAAGTTGTCCGTGAGGGTTTCCAAGGTTGTCCCAGCGCTTTTTCCTGTGGGGCCAGAGCGACCCGACTTCACTCTCCCGCTTGGTATGCCTGTGGGATGAGAATAATGAGCAGATCTCATGTTTCCACGACTTGTTCCAGGTATTTTTCGGCGCCGAGAAGGCGACTGCAATCTCAATTCCCTCTTGATCCGGCGACAAGAGGCTCGCGCGGCTGGCTGACTGTTTCCCCTTCTCACTCCCATGGCTACGGAGGCAGCATGTTGTCAAATCGAAAGGCAGACCCGGTCCCGAAAATAATAGGCTCGGATATCTGATCTTGTTGACATGGAAAACACAAACATGCCAGAGTTCCGCTCCTACGATCTTTCTCAACCCCTGGGCAGACAACTGCCAAAAGCTTGCGAGCAGTGCCATGTCCGCAAAGTGAGGTGCATACCGAATGCTGAGGGCGAGGCTTGCCAACAATGCGTCAAGCATGGCACTGAGTGCCGACCGCGTATTAGAAAGCGGAGGCGAGCCCGGACGAGTGGGAATAACGACCCAAGTTCTGAGGCTATCGTCTCGCGCCACTATCCCGGGGCCACAAGTGCCAGTGTCTCCAATGAAGGCGGGCTCGATCACAGACACGGCCGACGACCGCCGCCTTTGCTCTTCGCAGAATCTGGCACGAGGGGATCCACGAACAGCTCTCCGGCCACCTCAAGCACCCTCGATCGCTTCCACAACTCATCATACCTATGCCGCACTGCTATACTCGGCCAAGACTTTCAAGACATCGACCACACACATGGAAGCAATGCCGATCGTCGTCATGCTCTGTCATCCACCGACCTGCAGATGCTCGAGCTTTATCAGGCGTTTGATCTCCCCGAGCAACCAGAGCGGCAAAGCTTGATAGATGCTTGCTTCGAAAGGTGTTGGACCTGCATGCCTGTGGTTGATCGAACAACACTGGTAGGGACGGCAGAGAGTGAGATCTCATATGTGGTTCTCCAGTCGATTTTACTTGCAGGATCGCTCATGCGACCAAATCGCTATTCAAGCGCGGTGGTAGAGACAATATACAGGCGGGTGAAAGCGCTGCTTGATTGTGGTCATGAACGAAATCCACTGAACGTCCTCGCAGCCTTGTGCTACATTCAGTGGTATCCTTCGCAAGCGCCAAAGGATATCTCTCTGGACTCGCCCAGGTTCTGGACTACGATGGCGATTGGAATAGCTCAGCAAATGGGCCTCCATCGCAAGTCTTTATCGCCTGGTCCAGAAGAAGGCCTCAGGAGGAGACTGTGGTGGTGTCTGCGAACGAAAGACAATCTTTCAGCCTCTGCCCATGGTAGGCCACGGCATGTGAACCCACTCGACTGCACTCAACCGCCATTGACCCTGGAAGACTTTCCTGACCCTTCGGACCGCAGAGCACACATCTCCATATCATATGTCACCATCATCGATATTTTAGGCGACCTATGCCAATTGATGGCGCGGAACGGCGATGCTACTCTTTCAGAGAAGAACGAAATCGCAAGACGACTACTAACATACCTAGACTCCCTGCCCGAAGACCAAAGACTCGTCGCCGCTGACGGCTCGGCCATGCCTTACGATCTGGACATAGCCCAGCTCCACATCCACATCCTGGCAACAATCTCCATCCTCTACCGCTCGAAATCCATGTTCTCCTTGACATCCGCCAACGCCGCCAGCATAGCAGCGGCAAACCTCAGCTTCCGCATATTCGAAGCCATCGAGCTACGAGAGCATACGCACTGCCTCAGCTCTGCTTTTGCGTGGTACATGCTGGTAACTGCCTCGCCTCCTTTGGCTTGCCTGCGTCTGCCAGAGTTGAGCGTCAATGCTGGCTTGGCGTTAGACTCTCTTGAGATTTCGTTGGAGACGCTGGCGAGGACGAGACCTTCCGCTAAAGCCAACCTCCGGAATGTCAGGGCGATACGCAAGGCGATGACGTCTTCAAGTGTCCCATCTATTGGTCGCGAGGCTGAGAACTGTGTGGTTGGATCGGAGGAAGGTTTCAGCTATCTGACAATGGCATCGACACTTCTTGCACGATACGGTTATGATGCAGTGAGGCATTACGAAGAGCTGGTTCAGGTCCTTGGACCGAGCCATACGATTGTCGGTGTAGAGAACAGCAATACAGTTGAACCAGGCACACAGCACATATCGATGCAGGAACAACAGAACTTCCTAGACAACCTTGGTATAGGTGCTGCAGATGACCAATTCAACTTTGACGACTTGTTCGGAGCAGGCCATTCGTGGATGATGAGAGACTGGATAGATGACCTTCAGCCAAATATGAATTGACGACAGTGGAACACGAGGCGAAGCTTCTTCTTATTTCGTTATATCTATATCTCGTCGATCTCGTTATCTGCCTCGCTGCATTATGAGGCTGCCATGAAACCAGGTCTCAGGCGAAGTCGTCGTCTTCCATAGTTCCTTCCCTTGACTCGAATTTCAAAAAGGATTCTTGGTCGGCTTCCGTGATTCGCTGCCACGCAGACTTCACGTTGTCCAACATGCTATCATCAAAAGCAAGGTCAGGGGAGAGAGGCTGCAGAGGAATGACATTACTATACGCCGGTGCTTCTTCTGTTTCCGCATAGTACTGCCGATAGTGCATACTCCAAAGCACTTGCGGTACTGTTTGCTCGCCAATACTTTGGAGTAAATTCGAGACAGCTTGCTTGAGAAGATCCGATCCTTGCGTATCAGCTCGCGAAACGGACGCATACAGGACACCTAGTATGGCGGTTAGCTGACGATCGACCATAGTTCTCCATGTTTGCAAAACGGTAGTGAGGTCGAAGTTTCAGGTTGTCAGAGATGTTTGTTCTTCAATGCAATTCAGGCAATGTAGATAAGTATTCGTAAGGTTGTTCATCCTTTCGATGATGTGTGAGGTGTATGTGGGCTGGGGAGGATGGTAGTACTTACATTGCTCTTTCGGGCACTCGCCAGATTCGCTCGAGTGTGCGAATACATGCACAGGAGGGTTGGCGCGGTCTGGCGGCTGGACCACGACGACCGCACCTGCTGGTGTCACGCCGCCTTCCGAGGTGGGCGGGAAGAGTGAGGCGAGTGGCGAGGATACTATCGAGATGCTCTTCGTTATCCAGGTATGCGACTCTTCGCTCGAGCTCGACTTTGAACTGCGAGGAAGGTCCTGTGCAACACCAGCGAGGGACTTTGTGGTCACTACCTCTCCATCTGTCAGGTGTACCTTCAGATCAGAGTCGCCGGAATGCTCGACATTGGTGATGCCTTTCCCGAGGACATAGACACCACCACCCACAGCACAGGCTCGACAAGCGACTTGCCCAATTTCTGCAAGACCGCCCCATTTGGGTAACACAACACCAAAGCCTGGGCCGAAAAGACCTATGCTGGTGAGGTATCTCGCGACTCGTGGTACGGCGAATCTTGAAAGAGTGTCTTCCTGTGACTCCGCACTCAAAGCAAGAGCAAGAATCGGCGGGTGTGAGGCCGGAACCAGACCGAACTTGTCTTGCAGAAGTGTGGAGAACGGCTTGTCTCGATAATCTTCCCAAGTATCACCCTGCTCTTCGTAGTCGACCACAAAGCGCAGAAACTTCATCAACGATCTCTTCGCTTTCAAATCAAGCGTCGCATCTTGGAAGATATCTTCACGCCCGCCAGGAACCCTCGTCAGCCTCGGTTGTGTTGAAGAGTCATCAAGAGGAGGGTTGACCAGAAACCAAGATCCAACAGCCTGGAACTCGAGCTGACTATGCGTTTTCGAAGAAACCAAAGCAGGAAGCAGTGCCGACTTCGAATGCAGAATATGTGGTGCGAGTGCCAGAGAGTATGCTCGAGAACCCCCAAGTTTGCCTTTGCTTTGCTCGTCATCCGTGGGAGCTTGTGTGATCGAAGCATGACTGAATGTGGTGGGTGGATCCGATGGCTCGCCAGCATGCTTCTTCGCCCACTCTTCCGCCTCCGAAAGACTCAGCGCAGCTTCATCACCACCGTAGTAGTCGTTTCGGTCGACGTGCAGGATTTTCTTGCCTGAGCGTGACAAGGCGCTTCACGAAGGGCTTTTGCGTTAGTTAGCCTGAGCCGTCGACGTGAAAGCGACAAGCACGTACAGCGCAAGCAGCGACGGTGGCAGGCCAGTGCCGGAGATGACAACATCCCACTGTGTATCGTTGAGGGTTTCCATGCTGTGCTTGAAGGTGCTCACATCGTTGCGTGGTGGGAGAAGAAGCAGAGAACACTTTGAAGAGCTCAGTCAAAGCGACCTCGTCAAAATTAAACTTTCTTGGCAAGCTAGTCCTGCAGACTTCTTCTCACGACTCTCCGTCTCCGTCTTCTCTCTTTCCTCTCTCATCGCGCCTTCGAACAAAGCAACTCGACCCATGATGCGGAGTATCTATTCAGGCCGCTTCACTGCGGCCCTGCGGGCGCGAGAGAACGAACTGCCGTCCATGTATCTCCTGCCTGGACATTTCTTGAAGGAGCAGGTCGTTTGAGACGCACATCACTTCACTTTTCAGAGCTGGTCAGGGTCGAAGACCTTGAACCCGACCAGGATGACAAGACTCGGTGGCCTTTACTTTTGTGAAATCGACATCATCGTCCCAGCATGCTCCTGACTGCGAGGTGGCCAAGCCAGCCAGGATCTCAATCATGCTCCTCTGAGATGTCTGTATCGAAGAGACGGCCATAGACATGACGAGCTGCTGCCGATACGCGAGGTCAGTTCTTCCTGTCTATGGCTCACTATTGCTTGGGTGCTTTGTCACGCTCATGGATACGGCGTGTTTGAATCCATGTCGCGGTTGAATGCCGTAACTTACGGACGGAGGCGGATGCCCAGGTTCAAGTGAAACCGACACTTTTATTAGGAACCAAGACCTTTCATGCTTCGGAGTAGCATGATATCCTTGAGCCTCCGCCATTCCACGTGCGTCACATCAATCTCGGCGTCTTGGAGTTCGCACGTACATAGGCATTACTGTAGGTTTGAAGTGGTCAGGACGTCCTCACTCCTGAGTTGACTTTCTCTCTGCGGACTTTACTTTGTGGAACGTCAAGCCACCAAAGATGCTGTTCTCATTCAAGCCCCTCGCAATCTCGCTCCTGGCCTCGAAAGCGCTCGGATGCCTCTACTTCAACGCCACACTTGAAGACAACAAGTTGAGCGTCCACAGCTGGGATGACGCCAACAACAACAACGCCACAAATCCTGAAGACATCATCTGCAAAGGGGACAACCTCGATCCCGTCGGGGACCACCAATGGAGCGTGGAATGCTCCAAGGCCGACAACGCCAAATCCGACACAGTCTTCGACCTCTTCCTTGAGCCCAACACTAAGCGATTCCTGGACATAATTTACCGCTACTCGAACCCGAACGCTGCGGGCCTGCAAACGGGCGAAGATGCGGACGAATTTCTTTTCAACTTCCGCGTGGCCAGCGTTGATGGCAGATTCTTCAAGTCGAGGGAGTTCTGCGCCCAGTACGACATTCTTCGACTCATCAACCCAGACGCTCTGAAGAACCCCTGCGATTCTTTGGATACTTGTTAGGTGGCGGCTACATTGTAACATATGTACTACAACCACGTACGGAGGAGTTCTGGTGCATATTTGGGGATCACATCATGCGATGGCATGGTCGCGCATGCACAGCTGTGTAGTAACGATGTAATTTAACGGAAGCGTGCATACGGCTTCGTTCCTTGTTTTCACTTCGGTATCGATTCTGGCATTAACTCTGGCTTCGTGTGGGTTTCACATCTGGCCCAGTTCTCTGGGGCCGCACTTACCCTTACGCTTGCCTTCATTTCTTTCACGTTCTGGAGCTTGACATTTCGTACACCGTTCGCTTAAGAAGTCTATGGTACACGCTCACATAACGATTCAATTCTCCCCAAAAAAAACACGCAGCAAAACAACCACTCTCAAACCACCGAGCCAATTGACAGCACTCGACCTCAAACGCCTTGTCGCCTAATGGCCAAACCAAGGGGCCCTTTCCCAACCAGATTCTCCGTATACTCAGTAACATCCCACCGCAGCGTGATCTTGTCGGCGAGGTGGCCCTTTCTGAGCTCAATGCTATCCTGCCTCATCCGAGCCATAGCCTCTGAATTCGACCGGAGAAACGTTCTTAGATTCTCAATTTTGAGATAGTAAGAGTCGATCTCTTTAGATACAGCCTCGTCGACCAAGGTGTTGGCAAGATTCAGCGCTTGCGTCAGTCTCTCGGATGTGAGTTGCATGTTGGCAATTTTCTCTTTGAGAGCCTCTTTTGACGCGAAGGCGGACCTTTTCGACTTGACAAGGGCGTCGATGTCGGCCCACTGCTGCTGGGAGTTCGTTAGTGGCGGTTGAGTTGACATAGTTGGAACTTTGGTTGGAGTTATGTGGATTCGTGGTTGGATTCGTAGTTGGAATTTTGATTAGGATCGTGGTGACGGTTGTGATGAGAGTCGTGGTTGATGTAGAGGGAGCACAGGAAGAGGAGGACGAGGTTTATATAAGCCCTGCCTTCTGTTTGCGACAACACACATGGTTCAATATGGTCACAGGAGAGGCACAATGGTCTGCGGCACGAGTGTCATTTCGTTGCTAAGAAGCAAATCTGTATCAGCAGTTCCATAAGAACGACCTTGGTCTCGAGACAGGGCCGTGTGCTTGCATTTGTTCCTCAGAAAGACATTTCAAACTCCACCTGTTCCTCTTCTTGCACACCTCAACTTCCCTTCAGTTCTCCTTCAGCATCTCCGCACGCTCTTCGCGCTCCCAGCGCTTTTCAATGAACATGCATATGTGGCCCTTCACCTGCAATTGGAAGGCCGCAAGGTTTTGATGCTGCGAGACCGTGATGTGTGGCAATTCTGCAAAAGTGGTTGTCTTTGCTTTCCGGAGTTCTTCCTTCAACAGCTCAATGTAGTCGTACTTGGCCTTCTTCAACTGATTTTGGACGTTGGATCGGGCTCCCAGTAGCTGATTCGGCGAGAGTTGGTCAAGTGAACAGACACTACTCTGCATTTCCGCAATATCGGTGAAGTCTGACTTTGGCGATTTCATGATTTTCTCGAGTTTCTGAGCTTCGAGCTTCTGACCGTCAGTCGTTGCGTTGAAGTGTGACATTGCTGTGATCGAGATACTGTTTTCCTCTGTTGTGGGCAAACAGAGGATGGTGGCACACTGCCAAAGATATAGTCGGCAAGTTGTTTGTTTGCAAAGAATAAATATGGTGGCCGCGTGAAGTCTGAGACATGTCTGGAGCATAGTGGAGCTTGCTAGAGCAGCAGAGGCGATGCCAGTCAACAATCTGCGACATTATTGTCCGTCCAAGTCCCGTGTTCTCACAAATACCTGAAGCGTTTGGCACTCAGCCTGAGACTAGGCCCTTTGGAAACTTGAGAGGCAAGGAGCTGCGTTATGGCATTCACTATTTTGTCTTCGACGGAATCTCCTAGGCAATCAGTAGGTAGCAGGAGAGCCTAGAGCTGATATAGGTCAATTCGACGATTGCTAAAATTCACACGTCTATATCTCTATCGTTAACGCATCGAAGCAACTTGATCGACTACATGCTCAAAGCTTCGAAAGGACGGACTCAGCGCCAGAGACCTAGATTATTTATCAGCTTGATTGAGCAACGAGGCCAGAATAACGTACCGTCACTTTGCCAGGTCCATCTTCTGCGTCTGCAACGGTAATCTTTCCGTCGTCGATGACAAAAACGTAGCGCCCGTTTCGGTCGCCCATTCCAGCATCCCATCCATAGTTCTTGCTAAAGAATGTCTTGGTATCTAGAGACCTCTTGTCAGAACCACTCCGACTAAAGCTTTCAGCAGTTCTTGTACGCACCGCTCATGAAACGGATCTTGGTATCCTCTTTCGCGCCATTGACCTTTCCCCAAGCCGCCATGACCCATGCGTCATTGGAGGCAATGACAATAACCAAGTCGACGCCTTTTTGAAGGAGCTTATCGAGGTTGCTGAAGTAAGGAGGGATGTGGTAAGCTTGGCAGCCTGGTGTGAAAGCCCCGGGAACCGAGACTAGCACCACCTTCTTGCCAGCAAACTCCTTGGATGCATCGTATGTTTGTGGTATACCGCAAGAAGTCGGCGATGGGTCGGTAATTGGAGCCCATTCAAACTTGACTCCCTTTCAATCAAGAGGTGTCAGCGAAGAACCAGGCTTACGACGTATCTGTACTGGGCTTACTTCTGGGAACTTGTCCCCGACTTTCAATGGCTTACTCATGGTTTCAGGTTGTGTATAGGACTGAACGATGTCAAGTACGGGAGGTAATGTGCTCTGATGTCCTCGTGGTTGAGGAAGTGAAGTCGTACTTCCACGAGCCAGGCCAGGAACGTGGAGCCCCAGCTGCCCCGCCATGACGCAGGTTTCCCGAGCTTGGCTCCAACTGCCGGTGCCCATGATTCAGGCTGTATAGCAAAAACCATTGCATTCTTCACACATGCCTTTACTAGCCTCGGACTGAATGGGCAGCCTGACTACACATCGAAACGTTGTGGAAGGACCGATGGATTGGTCTTTCCTTGTCGACGCGCGATGCCAAGACAATATGATAGGAGGGACGACCGTTGCGCACGGATCAGCCATCGCTCACCGAATTTCCGTCTCCTGCAAACTTGGCCCCGATTATTGTCGAGTCACGTTACCTCCAGGAGAAGCCAATGGACGCGTTAGGTCGCGTGATGCTGGACGCAAAATTCATAGCGACGGCGACATGTCTCGCTCTCGCTGGAATATTGTATCTCCTCTTGCGGACGGATCCTGAGAAGGCTGTCGATTTTTCTACGCCCGCGCCTGAGCAGTGCTCGCCCGGTTGGCGTGGGAAGGAGCTGGATCGGCCATCCATCAAGGTGCCTGGCTCGACGGCTATACAATGCTACGCACCCGCCACTGGTCACTACTTGGGTCTTCTCAATCCCTCGACGCCTGATCGCATTGACCGCACCATCGCGAAGGCTGCTGCCGCCCAGCAACAATGGAAGAAGTCAACCTTCGCCCAACGAAGAAGAGTGTTGAAGACTCTACTGAAGTTCATTCTGGACAACCAAGAAGAAATCATTCGGGCCGCATGCCTGGATAGCGGGAAAACGCGTACGGACGCCCTCTTTGGCGAAGTCCTTGTGACGGTGGAGAAGCTCAAATGGACCCTCGACCACGGCGAGAACGCTCTCCTTCCAGATCGACGACCAACCAACCTGCTCATGTTCTACAAGCGCAACGAAGTCCGCTATGAGCCGCTTGGTGTGGTCGCCGCCTGTGTGAGCTGGAAGTAAGTTGTCGTCGCGTCTGATCATCTCTGAGGGATCTTTGCACTGACCGCGTCTTTTCCAGTTACCCGTTTCACAATCTACTCGGCCCAATAATCAGCGCCATCTTCGCAGGGAACGCTATCGTCGTCAAGAACAGCGAACAAACAGCTTGGTCGTCCACGTACTTCGTTACGATCGTTCGAGACGCCCTCACCGCCTGCTCCTTCGATCCGAACATCGTCCACGCCTTCTCCTGTTGGCCTCAAACTGCCGACTATTTCACGTCGCATCCCGGTATCAGCCATCTCACATTCATTGGCAGTCGACCTGTCGCGCATGAGGTCGCGAAAAGCGCGTCGAAATCTTTGACCCACTTGTGCGTCGAACTCGGGGGCAAGGATGCTGCGATCGTTCTTGATGAGCCCGGTGGACGCGTCATGTCGAGAGGAGAGATGGAACGTATTGCAAGCATCATCATGAGAGGAGTTTTTCAATCGGGAGGTCAGAACTGTGTAGGCATCGAAAGAGTTGTCGCGATGCCTGAGACATATGATACTCTCATCAAAATGCTAGAGCCACGCATCAAGGCGCTACGGCTGGGGGATGACCTAGACCCCGAAAACGCTGGCGAAGGATCTGCCATCGACGTCGGCGCTTTGATATCACCCGCGTCGTTCGACCGCCTCGAACGCTTGATTGCGGAGGCAACAGCACAGGGCGCTCGGTTACTCGTGGGAGGACACCGCTACAGCCATCAACGTTACCCACTTGGCCATTACTTTACGCCCACTCTTCTTGTGGACGTATCCCCTCGAATGAGAATCGCGCAAGAAGAACTTTTCGCGCCAGTATGTGTCATGATGCGTGCCAACGATCTGGACGACATTGTCAACATCACGAACGGCACGGCCTACGGACTCGGATGCAGTGTATTTGGTCCTACTTCATCTTCGCTTTCGAATGCGAACCTTCAACACGTGACGAATAGTGTAAAATCAGGAATGGTGGCGGTGAATGACTTTGCAGTGAGGATTCCAAAGAAAGCCACAGATGGTCAGACCATTTTTTGCTGACGTTTCTCTATAACAGGCATACTATGTCGTCCAATTACCTTTTGGAGGTGTTGCTGGGTCTGGCTATGGGCGTTTCGCCGGGCGCGAGGGCCTACGAAACCTATGCAATGCCAAGTCAATCTGTTCCGATAAATGGCCGTCACTAATCAAGACGGCTATCCCGGCTAAATTGGATTACCCAATGCGGTCAAATGCGTGGCATGTGGCACGGGGTGTTGTTGAAGTGGGATATGGGGAGAGCCTTTCTCGGCGAGTGGAAGGCCTGCGCAAGCTGGTGGGATTCTGAGACCCGTGATCTCGTAACTGGAAGCCCGTCACGTTTCCACATGTCTCGTCCATGCAACATGTTACGGTACCATTTTTCTGGTACTGCGGCTGCGGTGTGGATTTTGTGAGTTGTGCTCGATCATCTGATAAGCGGTATTGACCACTCTGAGGCCTCGGCGAACCCGATCCCCCAATGGCAGGCTTATCCGCCGCAAACGCGTGCATGTTGGGTGTGCTGTTGGACGTGACCAAGTCTGCAAGGACAGCTCCTAGCTGCAGTCATCCTCCGACAGCTCCCACCAATCCCACCCTGCCACCTACCCACCTATCTATCCAAGCATCACGAGTCGCCGCCCGATGTCCACCACCGCGAGCTGTTGAAGATGGGTTCAGCCCACAAGACGTGGGATTCTGGACAATTGGATTCGCTGATTGTGCAAGTCGTACGGCATAGTCAAGCACCTAGAGCTCTTCAGACTTTGCGTGGCTCCATTCCACCCTCGATCTGAGTGGGCAGGACCGTGACCGGGGTGCTGCTCGAAGGCCTATATCTTCTCCCTTCTTCGTCCATTCTGCTCTCTTTCCGATCCAGACAGTCCATCAAGGTCCTTCCACTGCAAAGCTACTTTCACACAACAACACCAATCAACACCACCCACCACCACAAACAATAATCACAATGGCCGGCTGCGATTCTTGCTCCAACGCCAACTGCAACTGCGCTAGCGGCAGCTGCACCTGCGTGAGTCCCCAATGCCATCCTTGCTGTCCTTCATCTATCATCTCTACGCCACGACCCTATCGACTTTTGGCTGACAGTACGTGCGTTGTAGAAGTAAACACATCAACAACAATGTGCCCACCGGCATGAACGAGGGAATGTATGCATGGTCTACGTCCGCTCATCCCCGTTCGACAATGATTGCAAGCGGTGGTCGGTACGATGGCGGAGGAGAGGAGACGTGTTGCGTCGTCCGAGTTGAGTGGGTGATTTGAGGAGGAGTGTGCATGTTTCGAGACGCTCATTAGCTTATCAATCAAACTCGTCCCCGGGGAAGCATCTTTCTCTCTTCTTAAAACCTATGTCTTGTCGATGCGTGAAGACTCCGTCAAGTCAACTCGATGTTGGGCTGAACAAGATTGTGTGTCAACGTCGCCCGTGCTTCAGGCTTTGGTGAGGCTTGCATGTAGGAGTTGGTAGACGATGTGATCTACCATCTTGAAGTAGCGACGCTGTAAGTCTTCCCGAGTCAGCTCCTGCCCTTCTCAACTGATTGGCATCGCAGCATAGAGCCTCTCTTCAGGAGGACGTTATCGAAAAGCTGGGGACAGGCCCCTAGCAACACCCGCACGAGCAAGAGCAACCCCACATTCTCACGTGCGCATGATCAATCCCTGCACGTCATGCGAATGAACCCCACTAAATATGACGCGGGCTTTGATGATGAGCTGCCACATGAAAGCGGTTGCCTTGCAGTGAAACTTGGAAGACGTGGAACAGCAGATGCCGCCCAAACAATCCAACAACTCAGCCCCGAACAAAACCGAAGGTCCAAGCAAGAAGGAACTCGAAGCCATCAACGCCTACCTCGCGCAGAAACCAGACTTCGACCAGCTCCTCAAGAATTCTCCGAAGGATCAAACTCCTGCTAAGGTCGAAGAGTCAGCGTACCGTCGAAAGCTTCGAGAAGTAATTGCCGCCGCCGAAACCACGTAGGGAAAGTTGCAGCCATGCCTATCATTCCAGGAGATAAGGATCCAGGTGAGGACGATGCTGTAGGTATGTTAGTTGGACTTGGCTGACAATAAGGACAGAGATCAAGAACAATCTCGCAGAGGGCGCCAAAGGTGCTGAGCAGGCCAAGGCAGAGAGGACTGGCGGTGTTGCGTCGACAGAGCACCACAAGGCCAACCCGGGACCAGTGAGTCTCGGAGCTACGTGTACCCTCGACAACGCACAGCAGCTAACCACGCGCTAGGTGATCGCGGAAAACCTCCCGGAGGCTGCCAGCAAAGAAGAGCTCAAGAAGCGTGCAGAGGAGCTGAACAAGAAGTAGACCTCATGACAGATACGAGTTTCTAAGATCTTCCTATTACGGCGGAATCTCTTCTCCCTTCCAATCCCAGCACTTGCCTCTGTCGTTTAATGTCCGGCTGTTCACCACTTCCATCAGCTTTTCTGCGGCGAACTCTGGACTGAACAGCTTCTCTTCTTTCACATTCCCCCAAAAGTCTTTGCTCAGGTTTGTCTTGACGGTACCAGGATGCAACGCGATGCTCATGGCGTTGCCGCCAGAGCTAGGCTTGAGATAGTTGTCGAAGGACTTGGCGAGCTGGGTGACAGCTGCTTTCGAGCTTCGATAGCTATACCAGCCTCCCATCTGATTATCCGTAATGGAGCCCACTCGAGCAGACATCATCGCCCAAACCGCGCTCTTTGGCAGACCTTCCGCCTCTTCAACATTGACAGCTTTCTTTGGGAGGAATGGCGAGAAGTGCTTCATGAGCAGCATTGGGCCAAGCGTGTTTGTGCGGAAGGTAAGGAGGGCCTTGTCGTAGTCGATCTGAGCGGGCGACTTTTCGGGGAAGAGTAGGCCAGGGATGCACAGAGACAAGCATAGGTAGGACTCCTTCTCCGGAAATAGAGATGATACTTGCTTCGCTGCATCTGCAACAACATCCTCCTCTGGGAAGATGTCAGCCCAACGCACTACTCCTGACACATGAGACCATCTTACCAAGGACATCTAGCTTGACAACATGCAGCCTCCCTTCATCCACTCTACTGAGCCCCGAGAGCACATTCTCCTTCGTCTGATCGAGATCTTTCCGAGCAGTCGCAACGACTGGCACCTTGGATGTTTGCAGCAGTCGACGGGCGAGTTCAAGGCCAATGCCTCGAGACGCAGGGCTAACCAGCGCCCAAGGTTGCATCGTGGATGGTGAGTATAGGGGAAGGCGAATAGTGGAAGAACATGTTGTGCAGCGGCGACAATGGCTGCTTTGTTGACTGTGGAGTGATCTCCGAGAGGTTGTCAAGACTCGCAACCCAGATCGGAGGCGCAGATTGAGTTTCAAACTTTAGATCCAGCGAGCGGTAAGGTGGCCGTTAGTCGTGGCAAGGCATTGGGAATGCTCGAGCTATATGAGCAGTCAACAGCTCTAAAGGTGCTTTTGATCAGGCTGGTTATTGCTTTTCTTGATGGTTGTTCCAGGAAGGTACCAAGGGCATACGTGAAAGGCATTCGTTTGCAGCCCAGAAAACATGGCACACACCGACTCCACTACTTTTGACTCGTAGGCTGTCTCCTGTATTTACGGCTGTCACTTTGGTGAACTTTTTGCTCCTACCTTCGGCACCTGTCTCCAATCGAACATCCGCAGACGCCATCCGAGGAGGCCATGCAATGATGGCAGACCTTTTATTACAAGATTCTGGAAATGAAGCTTTTGACCCGGAAAGCGCTGCTCCAGCGTAACCTCGCGAAGCAAAAACAGCTCGATGCAGTCGTTACTACGCAGCCTCTCGTCGAAGGCACAGTTACGAAACGACGAGTGGTCCCTCCACCGGCTTATAGAGTTGCAAAATCTACAGCAGCTGCAGACGCTGGTAATAGAAATTTTTGTGAAGAATGTTGAACATGCCCCCTATCTAATCATTTCGCAGCTTCGCCACCTGAAGCAGACCAGCGGCCCCTGAAGAGGAGTACAGTCTCGAAAAACGGCGAGACATCGACATTCGTCAGGCTTCCTCCTAGTCAACGACCAATACAGAGACCTGTGTTGAAAGCATGGGAACCTCCTCTTCCAAAGCTTGTCCGACGCGGTGTGGGCAATCCATCACGCCGCCGCCCTTGGCTAGACTCTCTTTACCTGTTGAAGCTTGGCTATGGAGACCTCGATCAGCTGCAGTCCATCTTCAAGCAGGATGTCACATTTGTGGCTATAGACACCGAGTCGGAGCGCAGCGGTCTGCTGAGACATGTTGTTGAGATTGGAATATCAACGCTGGAAGCTCGAGATGTCTTTCCCTCCATTGAACCTGGTCCTCATGCTGATAATTGGGTCTCTTGCGTGAGGCACAGTGAGTCTATACAGGATTTGTGTCACTAGCTCGGGGAGCATGGCTAACTGTTGCTGTAGACCACATCGTTGTTGCGAATGCAACCATGCCTTATCAAAGAATGGGTCGTACCCAATTCGGATCGAGCACTTTGATCTCTAGTGACCAAGCTAAAGCTAAGTTGCTCGAGATCCTACAGACCATAAAGCCTCGCAACGGGAAACGACGCATTGCATTCGTGGGCCATTCGCTACAAGGGGATCTTGACGCGCTACGACGGAGCCCAAACCTGCAGTTGGACCTGCTGGACTCTGATGACATGGACCTGGAGATTGTCGCCAATTTCGATACACACCTTCTGGGAAGTCTTTGGAAGCAGAAAGGTGCTTTTGTGCCATCGCTTTCTCTCAGCGGTCTGGCGACTGCTGTTGGTGTCAACCCGAAGTACTTCTACAATGAGAAGCTGAGGGGTTGGCATAATGCGTCCAACGATGCAGCGTACACGATGATGGTGCTTCTGAAGCTCTTTGCCAGGGGACGTGATGGTAAACTCGACGACAGAAATGTCAAATCGGTCACCAAATCGTCAACAAGTGGCTGGACAGCACGGATTGTCGGTTTCCTTAGAAATTGGTTTTCAAAATAGCAATGGACGACATGCGGCTGGATGCAGTATCACTCACGCAACTCCATACGACAGTGGATGAAAACGAACAGTCCATGCAGCTCTGGGTCCAATCATTTGGTGTTCAAAAGGGGTATGTGAATGCTGGACAATTTACAAGGGGAGAAGTACCACATTGACAGCGAGGAGTAACTGACGTCACCTGCTCATCTTCAGCATATACAGCTACAGCTCCAAGGGACTGCTCTCCTTCAAAGGCGGCTTGTCCATTAAAAGACCTATAGCCCGCGCATGGTCAACGATGGCTGGCAGAATCCTGAAATTCAACTTCATGGGCGATGTCATGCTCGGACGACTGATCGACCAGCTATTTCCAGACCACGTTGATGAGCCAGAAGAAGCTGCAATTGTTCGGTCCTTTCAACATTCCAATCCAAAGCTCGCTAGCTACGGGCCAAAATCACCATGGGGCGATACCTTGACCGTGCTGGAGTCGAGCGACCTCAATTTCATCAATCTGGAGACGGCGGTGACCACTCATGCTCAGAAGTGGCCTGACAAGGTCTTCAACTACCGTATGCATCCAGCAAACATTCAAGCCTTGACAACAGCAAGGATCCACTACGCAGGTCTCGCCAACAACCACACCCTCGATTTCTCCCAAGAAGGCCTGCGAGAAACCGTTCAAACCGTTCGAAGAGCAGGCATAGCTTTCGCTGGAGCGGGTGATGACGAAGCAGGGGCAAGAAGACCTGCCATACTATCCCCCGCAGGTTCTGACCATCAAATCTGCATTTGGGCCGGCTCCGACCATCCTCGCGACTGGAAGACCGTCCCAGCATTCCACTCGATCGACTACTCCCAGAAAACCAAAGAGCGCCTCAGAGAACTCATCCAAAGCACCGCGCCCACCAACCCAGCCTTGAAGATCTGGTCATGCCACTGGGGCCCAAACTACGCATGGCAGCCCGCACAGCAGATCCAGGATCTCGCGCACTTCATGATCGACGAGTGTGGCATCGACATCGTGCACGGCCACTCCTCGCATCACGTCCAGGGCGTGGAAGTCTACCGGGGCAAGCTGATCATCTATGGCTGCGGCGACTTTGTGGATGACTACGCGCTGGTGGAGGAGTATCGGAATGATTTGAGTGGGATTTGGCAGGTTCATGTGGAAGAGCTGGGGGAGGAGTTGAGAGTGAAGAGGCTTGAGTTCTACCCGACCAAGATTGATCGGTTTATGGCGAGGAGGCTGGATCCTGGGGAGGCTGATTCGGCGTGGGTGAGGGAGAAGATTGTTCAGTTGAGCGCGGGGCTTGGGACGAGGGCGATTGATGATGATGATGTTGAGGGACGGGTTGTTGTTGATGTTGTCTAGCTCCGGATCTGGACGCTTTCCACATCTGAGATGGGGTGATGATAATTCCCCTGTATCCTACCTTGAGGCAAACGAGGAGGCTAAGGAGAGTCTTTTTCGCCAGACTTTACCGGGTTATGCGATGACGTTGGAGGAAGTGAGCCGTGGAGTAAGCGATATGGTAAGCTATACTCTATATGCTCCCTACTGCTTGACCTGTAAGCTCACTTGCTGTCTTTCCTTCCTCGTTCACTTTATGGCTCACTCTGGGGCTCCCTTGATCACCTTATCGGTATGTCCTTCATTTATTAGTTAACTCAAGTCTCGCTCAGCGCCTAACCCATCCTCTTACACCAACCACCAACCACCAATCCTCAACACCCGCGCCAACCCCAACCCGCTCATTTTTGATCATAAATCTCCCGCCACTCATCCTCCAACATACCCATCTCCACCAAATCCTGATACCGCCCATCATGCCAAAAGAAATCGCGCTTCCGCGCCTCGTGCACGAACCCCAACTTCTCATACAACCGCAGAGCATCCTGATTCCACGCAAACGCACCGATGCCGATCCGGTGCATGTTGGCGCGCTTGAAGCCCCATCGTAGGACCCACTTGATCGCCTCGGTGCCGTAGCCTTTGCCTTGGTATTCGCGGAGGACGTTGATGCCGATTTCGCCTGGCGTTGTTCAGTCAGCGTGGGAGGCTTTTCAGTGGACCATGGAGTTGGAGCTTACAGCGTCTGTGGTGTTGGTTGCGGATGTCTTCGCCTCGGAGGGTGATTTGGCCGATGGGGGTTGGTTTGGGCTTGTCTTTGTCTTTGGAGATTTCGATGGCCTTGTCGACTGTGCTGGCGGCGTCTTCGCCTGTTGGGGGGAGGCAGATGATTGCTGCGACCAGGAAGTCGGGGCTTTGGAGTTGTTCGCGGAGTCGGGCGGCGGTTTTCTTGCCTCGCGGTGCTGGATTGTGGTGGTCAGTGGTTTGATCTAATATTCTGGGTGTTTGAAGTCTTACATGGAACGTGAGGTGCGATGTTGAGGAAGGCAATTGGGTCGCTTGAGAGGCGTCCTAGAAATTCTTCATCTTCGTCGTCAACGCCACGATAGATCAAACGAGCAGAGCTCCAGAGATCGGCCATGGCTGTTCGAGTCTTGGGTTGCAAGGATGGGCAAGAAGAACAAAGCTGAACAGATAAAGTATTTCGTTGCCTTGCGGCCACTTACGCTCCTGCCGCATACGGAATAAGTCCTGGGAGACTCATCGCTCATACTTCTGGGAGTCATAACCCCATTCGGACAGTCCGATAGGCGAATGCTGACTGAAAGAAAGTACGGCTGATACATAGCTGCGAGAGGCCTCAACTTCGCCGGAAAAATCGAAGGTCGGAGTTCATTCGCGGTGATGAACGCGGTGTTCCTTCACCGCATCCTTCGACAGGTCCTTATCGGTGTGATGTCTTCACTTCCTATGCATCTGAGCTTGACCGGTGTGTGCACGCCACTCAATGTTATTTCACTCAGCACTCGCTGTCGAATGAGGCATTGTGGTCCGTTTCAGCTGCGGGGCAAGCTGCGTCTTCGAGCGAGGGGAGTTTCGAGGGTGGCTGGTTTGTCTGCGCGCCGCTGGGGCTGAAGGTGCTTGTCCACTGGATGGCCTGCATAGCAACTGTAGGATCGCCCGTCCGGGTTGAAGATTTAACAACATCGCTAGGGAAAGAAGAGGAGTGTTTGCTTCACAAGCTGCTAGATGATGAGGACACAAGAAGGATTGCAGGGTCCATGTGGAAGCTGGAAGCTGCTGGCCCAGCGAACGCGCAGCACTTCTTCGCCTCGCTCCTATTTTCGACCATTGGACTCGGGCAGATTCTCTTCGGCTGAGGATTTCTTCAGAAGGATTGTCTCGCTGTGTTATATCTGTGCGTGAGCTTTTTTGCTTGCGTTGAGAAACTGGAGTCTTCGGTTTCGGCGATTCTTCGTAGTGCATCCTACCACCTTGTAGTCTCGACTCCCGGCACGCTGGGTGGCATTTCGGGCTCGCATCGAAAACCTCTGCGAACACATGGGGGATCCTTGGAGCATGTACCACACCCCAGACCACCGAGCGTCGAATTCGCAACCACATGGCGTGTCTACCACCGGAGTGATTAGAAGAGTGTGGGAGATTGCAGGCTCTGAGACTCGTTTGGATCGGCGGTCCTCTGCTCCATGCCCAGGCTGCGACAAGCCCATTGGCGAAGGAGTCTGCTGGCCCTGGCAAGATCGGTGGTAATGGCTGACAATGGCAAAGACTGGCAAAGAACGGACCCCGCCTTGCCTGCGGTACAGGGCGTTGTTGTACTATTGAAAAGCTGCAGGTTATGCAAGTGGTGGTGCAGAAGACCCAGCAGCTCAGCCGGCCAAGGGGGCTGTCGGCAGAGCATTGCTGTTGAGCCAGCACCGGACGAGGTGACGGGAAATAGCATCAACCATGCTCGCCGCAATCATGGCCCGAGGAGGCGTTCCAGGGAGAGGAGAGGCGCAGAAGCGATGCCTCCTCACCATGCACCACGTTCAGGCCAGCAGCACATGGTGGAGCGTTGGTGGTGGGTCTGTTTCCCCAAGCATCTCCAGATCAAAGGACGAATCCTCCACCCCACTCTCCGCGCTCGGCAGCCTCCTTCGCGTGCGACCTTCAACTCCAGCATCCTGATGAGCACATCGTACACTTGACTCGAGGCGGCTTCACCATCATCAGCCAGTTGCCTACACAGGCAAAAGAGACCAGATTCCCCCGAGCGGCGTGAACGTCTGATTTCCAACGCCACCCCTCCCTGCCCCCATCGGCCCAGCGATCGCCGCCGAGACTACGACCTTCGGCTACCCTTTTAATTTGAGCCTCGATCCTGCCAGGAACAGTCGACGACAAGGTTCGCTCCTGCGCGTGATGCCACCCGGCCGCGGGGATTTCTGTCGTCCCTGCGAACCTGCGCGTGTTCTGCATGTGCCTGTCATAAACAGCTGCTGGTGAATACACCCCTCCGCAGCAGTTTTTCCGCCGTGCCACTTAAGTAGTAGGTTGTCGCTCCGTTACACTCAGCAGGGTTCCCTTCTGTTTCGCAGAGCAGTCTCCGAGAGCCTGCCATTCTTCTGCCAGTTTCCTTCCTCGACCACCAGTTGCGCGTCTTCCACGCGCGTCCACTGCTATCACAGCATGCTTCTTCTACATTCAGCGCTGCTCGCGGCGCTACCACTGGCTCTCGCCCAGACCGCGCCTTTCGCCAACACATCTACGCCCGATTCGCCATTGACGAATGCCACATCCCCGCCGAAATACCCTTCCCCGTGGGGCTCTGGGCTCGGCGACTGGGCCGAAGCCTACCAAAAGGCAGAAGCTTTCGTCAAGCAGCTCACTCTGCTCGAGAAAGTCAACTTGACCACCGGTGTCGGTTGGGAGAGTGAAAAGTGCGTCGGCAATGCTGGCAATCTTCCACGACTTGGGTTCAAGTCTCTCTGCCTTCAAGACTCGCCCCTTGGTATTCGATTCGCCGACTTTGCCTCTGCTTTCTCTTCCGGTAGAAAAACTCCCAAGCTACCCTCAGGATGTTTTCAGTCTGACTGGCGAAATAGGTGTGACCGTGGCTGCGACATGGGACCGCAAGCTGTTCTACCAGCGAGGATACGACATGGGCACGGAGCACAAGCTCAAGGGTATTGATGTCCAGCTCGGGCCTGCTATTGGGCCACTTGGTCGTACTGCGGCAGGCGGTAGGAATTGGGAAGGCTTCAGTCCTGAGTGCGTGCATTGCAAAGTGGTATTGGTGGACTCTGCTGATCTGTCACCAGTCCTTCACTTACCGGAATTGCTGTCTACGAAACCGTAAAGGGTATTCAAGATGCTGGTATCATTGCTTGCACCAAGCACTACATTGCAAACGAGCAGGAACACGTACGTATACCCAAAGGTAGAAGATTTTAGTATGTGAGGCAGGAGCTAACTTTCATTTCTTCTGTTTCAGTTCCGCCAAGGATCGCCTCCTAGCTACTTGACTGCCGCAATCTCTTCCAACCTCGATGATGTGACGATGCATGAGCTCTATCTCTGGCCGTTCGCCGATGCAGTCCGCGCCGGAACAGGCGCTGTTATGTGCTCATACAACCAGGTCAACAACTCCTACGCCTGCCAAAACTCATACTTGCAAAACTACCTCCTGAAGAATGAGCTTGGTTTCCAGGGATTCATCTTGTCAGATTGGAGCGCTCAACACAGCGGTGTCAGCAGTGCTCTTGCGGGACTTGACATGACCATGCCCGGTGATGTCTCCTTCGACAGCGGTACTTCGTACTGGGGACCCAACCTGACCATTGCCGTGCTCAATGGTACTGTCCCTCAATGGCGACTCGACGACATGGCAGTTCGCATTCTTGCATCGTGGTACTACGTCGATCGTCCTGGCAACCAGGTTGAAAATTCACCAACGTTCTCCTCCTGGACCCAGGACACCTTCGGTTTCCAGCACGCCTACGCCGAGGAGCGTTACACGCAAGTCAATTACCACGTCGATGTTCAGCGCGAGCATTACCTTGGAATTCGTGAAGTCGCCGCTAAGGGTACTGTTCTCCTGAAGAACACGGGTGCTCTGCCGTTGACTGGAAAGGAGAAGCTTACGACGGTCTTTGGATCGGATGCTGCCGAGAACCAATATGGACCCAATGGATGTGCTGATCGTGGATGTGACAACGGAACTCTTGCGATGGTAAGTGAAACGCACGGTGCCATCATCTCTCTGGTTCTTGAGACGCGACCACGCCTCTTTCACGTTTTGGTCATGTCAGATGGCCTGCAAGTAATGGGGGTTGATTTCCCCTTTTGGCGGAACACCGAACTACCTGAGACGGGCCGGGACAATGGCTGACATACTTCTTTATCGCAGGGCTGGGGCAGTGGAACCGCGAACTTCCCCTATCTAATCACCCCTCTCGAAGCCATCAAGGCAGAGGTGCGCAGCAACCGCGGAAACATCGAGTCGGTTATCGACGATTACGCCTACACTCAGATTGCAGCGTTGGCACGCCGTGCTGGCGACGTCGATGGCGTATGTCTTGTCTTTGCGAACTCTGACGCTGGAGAAGGCTACATTGTGGTCGACGGCAACGAAGGCGACCGCAACAACTTGACACTGTGGCACAATGGCGATACACTGATCCAGAACGTCACTTCTCAGTGCAACAACACCGTCGTGGTGTTGCACACTGTTGGGGCAGTGCTTGTGGATGAGTGGTACGAGAACCCAAATGTCACCGCCATCATCTGGGCTGGTCTTCCTGGTCAAGAGAGCGGCAACGCCATCGTCGACATCCTTTACGGCAAGGAGAACCCTGGCGGCAAGACTCCGTTCACTTGGGCTGCTGCGCGCGAAGACTACGGCACTGAAGTTCTCTACGAACCAAACAACGGCGTCAATGCTCCACAGGACGATTTCACAGAAGGCATCTTCATTGACTACCGCCACTTCGACAGAGCGAACATCACTCCCATTTATGAATTTGGCTTCGGACTGAGCTACACCACGTTTGAATATTCAGACATCCAGGTCCAGGCCCACCCCAGCAAGCCTTACACACCTACCTCAGGTATGTGACATGCGATGAGCACTCATAATCGTATATATGCTGACGTTTCACAGGCCGTACCTCTCGAGCACCGACATACGGTGCCATCAACAACGACACATCGGCCTATCTGTACCCTGACAACTTCACGCGGATCGAAGCTTACATCTACCCATACCTCAACTTCACCTCGCTCTCGCAGTCCAGCGGTGACCCACAGTACGGCATCAACTACACCTTCCCAGCAGGTGGATACGACAGTAGCCCGCAGCCTCTCGTTCCAGCAGGAAGTAAGGTCTCGCCTGGAGGTAACGAGGCTCTTTACGACGTTCTCTTCACCGTCACTGCGTCCGTGACAAACACCGGCAAGGTCATTGGCGATGAGGTAGCTCAGCTTTACGTCTCGCTTGGAGGACCTAACGACCCCAAGGTCGTTCTGAGAAAGTAAGTGAAATCTTAGGCGATGTTAAGGATGGGGTTGCTGACTTTTGGCCTTTAGCTTCGATCGCTTAACCATTGCCCCTGGCGAGACCGCTACATTCAAGGCAGACCTCACGAGGAGAGACTTGAGCAACTGGAACACCGCCGCCCAGGACTGGCTCGTCTCCAATTACACGAAGACCGCGCACGTCGGCAGCTCCAGCCGGAAGCTGCCTCTCAGCGCTCCTCTGAACATTGGCGGCGGAAGCAGCCCGAGTCCCTACTAGGAAGGAGACGTTTCGTGAGGTAAATTGTTGCGAAAAGTAGCGTTCATTTAAGCAGACCGAATGCATTGTCTTAGGATCGAGTCTGTTATGATCGGGATGTAGTACTTGAACAGAACCGATCATTTACTTCGAGTGAATTTACAGTTTCAAGCTCGACACAAGCTGTTGCGCTACGTTTCTGAAAGCCGCCGCTTGAGGTGAGTCGGGGCTCGCGACGACTGTAGGCTTTCCGGCGTCTGCGTCTGTGCAGATCTGAGCGTGTAGTGGGATGTCTCCCAAGAGTGGTAGGCCGAGCTCGTCGCACTTATTTCTGGCGCCTGAACAAACATTAGCACCGGTCTGCTAAGACGAAACCGTCCATTCGAACGTACCATCCAACCCAAAAATATCATGACTATGCCCACAATTCGAACAAGTAAAAGTACTCATATTCTGCACCATACCCAAAATCGGCACCCCGACCTTCTTGAACATCTCGACCCCTCGCGTCGCATCCCTCAACGCCAGATCCTGGGGCGTCGACACGATCACCGCGCCGTCCAACTCGATGCTCTGCGTGATGGTGAGCTGCACGTCGCCCGTGCCGGGCGGCAGGTCGAGGACCAGGAGGTCGAGTTTCGGCCAGGAGACTTCGAAGAGGAGTTGGTTCAGGGCTTTTTGGAGCATGAGGCCGCGCCAGGCGATGGGGCTGGTTTGGGGGACTAGGAAGCCCATGGACATTGCTTTGATGCCGTACGAGGTTAGGGGGAGGAGGCGGTTGTGTTGGTCGAGGTCGGGTTCCAGGCCTTCGAGCTGGGGGTTCATCGTCAGCACATATTCTTGGGGGATGGTCGGTGTTCTTACATTGAGTAAAGTCGGTATGCTAGGTCCGTAGATGTCCGTGTCTAGAATTCCTGTATGAAGGCCTTGCTGCGACATGGCGAGGGCGAGGTTCGTTGCTATGGTGCTTTTGCCCACGCCGCCTTTGGCGCTGCTGACGGCGATGACTTTGTTGACGTTTGGGATGGGTTTCTTTTCGGGGAGACCTGGATAAGGTTAGAAATTGCTTTCGAATACTTTGAGACAGACTTGTGAGAGCAAGTAGATTCAGAGTTGCTGGAAGATCGTCTAGACTCACCTCGTTTCATTCGGGCGGCGAGATTGGGAGGTGTGCCTGCTCGAGGCAGGCCCTATTGATGGAAAGATTCAGAAGTTGCATATTGATACGACGATTGTTCAATTTACCAATGGGTTCTCATGGCCAGCTGCTTGTGGCGAAGAGCTGGAGAAGGAGCATTTCTGTTGCCAAAGGGCAATCTTGAACACCTGTCGTCTCACCGCTGACGGCAAATGCAATATGGCACCAAACTGAGATGACATCGTCAATGCAGGAAAAGACACGTCAATGAGGTTGTGTTTCAAAGATCCAGGAGCGTTCGTTTTGAGTTTGATATACCGCGATTAAAGTTGTGGCTGGGGCCTTGGCGGATCGACCTCATCTTGCTCCGAGCTCTACACTTCACCTTCTTCTCCCAAACATCAACCATGCACGCCACCATCTTTGGATTTTCCTAGTGTACACGTTCAAAGGATATTCGCCAGCCGGTGACCATTGCTTGGGCCAATGCTGTACACCGCCAACTCCCGTACGCCCGATCCAGATACGCTCGCATCATCAGTCTGGCACTTGCCTTTCAATTCCTCGCCTCCCTTTGCACGACCTTCGGTCTGGGCTCTGAAAATGATGATGGATTCGCGTTTCGAAGCTCGCTGTAGCTGACGCCCATTCGACGAGCGTAAAGTCCGGGATCCAAGCCTTTCCCCTGCGACAGAAGTTCGCCGTGGATGATGCAGCGGTCGCAGTATCCTCGCCCAACGTCGAAGTAGGACCATTGGACATTGGTGCATCCTCCACGATGTCTTGCGGATTCGCAGCGAGTGAGTGTGCCACTCTCATGTACAGTCCCGCCGGCCTGCGTTCGGATCAGCATTCGGCTTGTTGTAGTCTTTCTGGAATTGTGCCCTACTTACGGCATGATGACACTCTGGATGTCTTGCAGCTCTTCGAATGCACATGATGGATGATGGCTGGCCGAGTTTTGATCGATTTCGCGAAGGAGATGACCGTCTTATATCTACCTGTCACTCCACCTTGAACATGGCGGCACCTTCAAGATATACGACCTTCTCGTGCATTCGCTTCGAATGCGAAGCTTGTAGGGCATCATGCTTCATCTTCCTGGTTGCTATGCTTGAAACCGATTAGGAAAACCTATCGAACCACATCGGGATGATACAACACGAAGACCCGAGCAATTCCTCGTTCACGGGAGACCTCTTCAGACTTCGGAACTCCATACCAGCTCGCTTCCCTCGAGTTACGTCGTTCAGCACCATCTCTGCCTCCCAAAAGCATTTCTTTGAAATCCTGCTAACCATAACCAACGAGGAAAGCGAAGATAGCTTTGCCTCAACCGAGCATGTCCATGCGCATGAGCATAACTACTGTCCGCGCAATCCGCGCAGCTCCCGCCGCTGATGAGGCCGTCATCCCATCCGATACGATACGGAAGGCTTGCCCTGGGAGGCGTCAGACTTCTATGTGCGTTTGACATAAAGGCTTACAACCGATTCCGCCACATCTTAAGCTTATCTCAGAAGTGAGACGTGTCCGAGGTGTACAGATTAACGAGATCTCGAAACCTTCCAACACCCAATACCAAGAGATTGGTCAACTGTCTGGTTTTTGAGATGTCCAACAAGGACAACACGGACTCCTGTTGTGGTACCTAGTAGACTGGGCACATCTTTCTCTGCTGAACTCGGTAGATCATTGCAACCGAGGCGAATTGGGTTCAATGATCTTGACAGTTACTCTTGCGGCCGAAGTACATGCTGTTACACAAGTGGCGTTCAGCCGGAGGCGGCTGGCAGACCTGGCGAGACCGCGACGCCACACTTGAGACACTAGTGGAGGACTGCACTTGTCACAGGCTCTAACAACTTCGCTACGCAAGCCCTCTCTGGTGAGAATGACTACATAAACGAAGCCAACTCCGCATGAGGCCGCTCTTAGCAGAATGCGGTCACCTTTTGGAGCAAACGCTGTCGCCTTGGCTAGCTGCGATGGCGCCGTCAAGTGTGGAGGTCGACGTCAGAAATGCAAGGCAAGAGGGCTCTTGTCGCGGACTACAGATCATACACGGCCAATCATGCCTCACATCGCAGTGTTTCAAGAGGAACCCTTCTCGGTCGCCAGACGAACTTCCTCCGCAAAGCCCTCTTTCCAAGCTTCAGCGCCTTTGACGGGACGCCAGCCCAACTTCCTCGCGATGGCGCTCTCCGTCCGGGAATTGCTTGAGAAGCCTTGCTCCATCAGCTGCTTGCCATGTCCAGCGCTGACGTCCCACCCTTTCAGGAAGATTTCAGCTCCGTCCTCAAGGCCGACCGACTTGACCTCGCGGGTCTTGATCTTGCCAGCCTCGTACGCAGCGTCGGCGGCACCTTGCACTGCCTCACCCCAAGAGAACCGACCATTTCCGGAGAAAATGATCCCCTTTCGTCCGAAGGGCACGCCGTCTCCGCCCTGATCGATGATGCGGAGCAACACGAGTTCGTACAGAAGAGCCAAATCACTCACGTGGACATTGACCATGTGTCAGCACGTGTTGGGAGCGAACAGAAAATGTGAGGCGACTTACGTGGTCCCATTCACCTTTACCCTCGCCCGCGACGATCGCTTGGCCTTGGGATAGAGCAACCTTCACGTACGTCGGGATCTGGATGCTACTCTTATTCCATTCGCCCGAGCCGACGCCGAAGATGGTCGGACTCATGATGACCAACGTCTTCACGCCCTCTTGCAGACCCGCGTCAACGACGCCGAGCTCAGTCGTCCGCTGTGGGTATGGTTCCTTCGCATCTGCGGCTTTCTCAAGCCCATACACATCGTCCTCGGTATCGTCGAACACCCTCTTCTCAACATAGCCTTCGGTGAAAGGACGATCCGCGAGATTCGACGTCCCAGACGTATGGATCATGAACACATCTTTCCCGGTCGTCTTCTTCCGTCTAGCGAGACCGTGGATGATGGCAATCGTACTATCTGGGTGCCAGCCTAAAGTCGTGTTGATGACAACGTCGTGCTGACTGGCGACCTCAATCGTGCGGTCGACGTCGTCCAGACCCGAGTAGAGTTCCGCCTTGACGCGATCGCCGTAGACGTCCTGCAACTTGGACACGCGGTCTTCGCCTCGGACGATGCAGGTGATGGTTTGGAGAGCTGGATGGTCGGATTCGATCAGTTGGGCGAGGATCGTGCCGCCGATGTAACCTGTCGCTCCGGTGAGGAGGACTTTGGACGAGGACATTGTTGCGGATTGTGAGGTTGGAGTCACTATGTCGGGTAGGTGGTAGGGTCTCTTCGCGAGCGGTGAGGAGACAAGATCAAAAGTGAATGTAGAAAGCAGTTTTCCTGACTAGCACCAACAGTATACGTGTACTCCGACGACACGGACTTTACCACGGCATCAAGACGCATTAACTCCTAGTTGCACAGAAGACTCTCTTGCGAAACCCAGCAGCACGTCCAATGTCATCCAAACGTTCGTTCCCTGAAATCTAGGGTTCGGAAAACCTAATGTCTCCGAGCGAAGCACAGCACGTAGCAGACTTTGGGCATGTAACATGAACTCAAGACACTCGAGAAAATTCATCTCTCCCAAGGCCAACCTATTCGAGCGATGTGGTCTTACAAATTGAAGCCTTAAAGTCGGAGTTGGGGCATTATATAGGGTGTGCATTGTGAAGATCTCATGGGAGTCGGTGGTATGAATCTATCCGGTTCTTCTTGTCGATCGATTTGGGAGGGCATACATGTATTTAGCTATGGCTGGTCTCATTCCGTGAGGAAGGGCTAGGAAGTTCAGAGTGTCCATCCATCTCGACGACTGCTTTGTTTTATTTGAAGAGTTATAGGCAAATCGAGGTCTGACCTGAGCTATGGACGCTTTTCGCGGATATTCAGCCTACCACTATCACGGGTCCAAGTGTTGGATGACAAGTGCTGGATATTTCAGCATGCTTGGATATCCTGCTCTGCTGGGTTGGGGTTCAGTCTTACAAAGGGGTCGATGGGACGACTGTAGATGGTGTCAATGGTGGCCACTTGAGCTGATGGTCTACGGACAAAGACTCACCATCTTCGGTTGTTGCTGTGATCCTCGACTCTGGTCTTGTTTCTGGTCTTGCTTCTGGTCTTGCTTCTTCTGTTCTTGTCTCTGTTCTTGCTTCACTTCACGCTTGCCTCTTCACCTGGGTCCTCGCTCTAATCGTCAATCCAATCCTCACCAGTTTTCTGACCCCAATTGTTCAACCAATGCCTGCAGCTGGGCACACCACTATCATCCAAAGTTTCGAATTGGAAGATCGTAACAAACTTTTTCGACTGCGACAAGTCCGTACAGGTTGGGTTCTGCTCCACGACGTCCTCGTCCGTGAGTGCGACCCACTGCGCAGATGAACTGGGTCGGATAGCCTCCCAGAGCGTTCTCACTGAGGCTTCCTTGTCCAAGGGAATACCCGGGAAAGAAGACATTTGTCGTCGGAGGTCGTGGAGACGTGTGATGCCGAGCAATTCGCGGGTGCATTTTGCGATGGCGAGGAAGCGGAGACCCAGAGCTGGTAGATACTGTCTGGAATTTTGGTAGCCGACAAGCGAGACCCATAACAGGCCAGCGAGACAGCCTTCTTCTTGCCACTCGGCGACGATTCCCGGACAGCTTTGGAGCGATGCGTCCAGCCTGACGAGAAGAGATGGCCACAGAGGTCTTGCCTGAGGGAGCCAGAATCTAGCGGCGGAGAGCCAGCACAATTGCATTGCTACGATCAGCACCCGAACATGTGGCTTGGCCGTGATGGAGAGTTGGCATAGCTGGAACGCTATGAGGTAGAGTAAATTGGACGGGGCCTGTGTGACGATATTCCTGTCTTCTGCGATGAAGCAGGCCTCGCTCAGCTTCGAAAGCAGTTCGAACGTCCCTTGGCTACCATACCCGGGGCCTAAGTCAGGTATGCTCTTGGACGCCTTGAGGGCATTTCTGCGAGCCTCTTGCAAACGTCCCGGGGTTGCACTTGTGTGCTTGTCGCCCGGCGACGGTAGTCGGTAGGGCAAAAAGGGAGGCCATGCGAACGCGGTAGCGATGAACAGGTCGATCCACGAGCACATGACCCAGCACGCAGCGCCTTGGAGAGAGTGGATTCGATTCAGGGCTTGCACAGCCGTCATGTGGGCTCTTGCAGTAGCATGGTCGCCCTCTCGAAGCGAAAACAGGGCGAGTCCACACATGGCAAGGGCGGCCTCTGGGTTGGCGGATGCGAAGCCATCGTTAACATTCTGCTGTAGCAACTTGATGACCCGACTTTGCATGAGATAAAAGTCCTTTAGATGAGTGCGGCCAGACAAGACGGTCCGCTTGTGCACGACCAGGAGCATGAGGAAGCTGAAGCTCACGTCCGACCTCGAGGCTACATTCCAGAAGTGTTCACCCCAGGCCTGGGAGGATGTAGTGACCCAGCGCCCAGAAGACTTGGGGTCGACTTGGCTGGCGAAGAACCATTGCGAGAGTTCGTGCAGATCGGCAATGCTGGAGCCGTCGATAACGCCATATGGGTCCTCCACGCGCAGGCGCGGCAGCCTTGCAACCAAGGCTAGGGAGGCCTGATGGCCTGAATCGTCGTCTTCATCGGTTGGTGGCAGCATGCCTGAGGCACGTGAGGTGCGGTGGAGGGACGCGGAGAAAGGGAGCGAGGATTCGAGGACGGGCGTGCTGCAGATGCCCGTTTGGGGTTGCCACTGCTCGGCATCTGCGAGGCCGAGAGGCTAACGCATGACATATCCGGCCTCAGGTGCGTGCGTGCGTGCGTGTGGTGTCATCCGAGGAGGGCTGTGCGCGACGTCACTGCAAAGTGTACTCGATGCCGTACGAAAGTATACTACGAGTGGTATTGCTTAGTAGCGGCAGCGTCTGCCTCGTCGATACTCCCGCCCACGGCGTTACCGGTCGGTCGCTAGCCCAGTCATCCTGCCCTCGTCGCGTAGCCACGGCGTACGGCTGTCCGATGGAGTGAGTGAGACGATACCATCGTAGTCCCAGGCCGCTCGTCACCGGTGCGTCGGCTGACTATTGCTACGGTACGAGAGAGACACAATACATCACCTGCCCGGCCCTGTCCTGTCGCCTTCCACCGTCTTCTCCCCCGCCGCCACGTCCATTTCCATTTCTTACTCGTCCGCTTCGTGACCACTGAAACATCTTCCTCGTCGACACGCCACACAACACAACAACAAGTCTCAATCCTCTCGTATCCGTCTTGAGCTAGAAAACAGCACCACAGACTCGCCAACATGGCCGCTGCGGACTACTACAACCCGGGCGGCCAGCAGCAGCCAGGTGGACATCCACCAGCCCCAGCCCCAGCATATCCGCAGCAACTGCATCCGTCGCAGCAGAACAACTCGCTGAACGTCAATCCTCCGTAAGCATCCCCAGTCTGCGAGCCCTGCTGCGAAACAACTGACATGTTCTGTAAGGTATCCCATGTCCGACGCTCCTCCCCCATACACAGCCTACGCCGAGCCTCCACGACCTCACTCGCAACCGCCGCCGCAGCATCGACCTCCCGTCAACGATCAGTATAGACCGCCGCAGCCTCCGAACGGTCATGCGCCAACCCATGCCTATCCTCCAGACAAAACACCTCGACCTGTACCGGGGGTGCACAATATGTACAAGCCGTCAGACTTTGGTGGTGGAGGATCACATACACCACAACCCTACCAACAACCCGCACCGCAGCCACATCCCCAGCAAGGTCAAGAATACTTCCCACTAGCAGGCACACCCGCCATGGCACAAGTATATGGAAACGGCAACAACAACGGCCGCAGACCATCCACAACACCAGGCTACAGACCCCCCCGCTCGCCCTTCCGCGACGACCACAAGCGCGACGGATCCAGATCCCGCAGCCGAAGTCGCAGCCGCAGCCGCCATCGAAAACAACACCACCACGACCGACCCCAGGGTCCGCGCAAGAAGTCCTCCGGCGTGAACACCTTTCTGGGCGCCGGCGGCGGTGCGCTCATCGGAGACGCCATCTTTCCCGGGCTCGGCACGCTGGGCGGTGCGATTCTGGGAGGACTCGGGGGACACGAGTACGGCAAGCGACGACCGCATAGTAACCCGAATCGATCGCGGGGGAGGAGTTATAGTAATGATTTTGACTATGGGGATGAGTATCGACGGGGGAGGAAGTACTGAAGTGCGGGCATCTATGAATGAATGATGAAGTGACGATTTTTCATGATTGAATTGTGTGAATAAAGGACTTCGACGCGGGCCGTTGAAGCAGTATGAGAAGAGATGAGTATTTTTTGAGGGTTTCGTTAGATATACCAATCTGGGTGGCGATTTTGTGAGATACCTTCAACAGCACTGTGTATGTACCATGAGATTTGCAGTGTGTACTGCCAAGACGCGAATACAGAAGCCAGTTGACAGTATGGCTCACAGTGAAGATCTGTCCTTCATTATTTAGATGTATGGAAGAAAGCTCTTCCAGCAAACAGCTCTGTCAACACCCTTTTTATTACCGATTCACCCACACTCAGCAAAGCCGAGCTGTTGGTATCGATCAACCCCTCCTTTTGCTTGCTGGAGGAGGAGGAGACGGCACACATGCACACGCATGCTTATTGAGCGGGCGGAAGGGAGAAAGGGTAAGATGTACATGTAATTGATCATCTCATCTCCATTCATTCAGAAACAGACAATAATTGAAAGCTTCCATATTTTCCCTATTGATTTCCTTTGCCATCTTTCAACGCTTCCTCCCTTCTAGATAGAACTTGAATTGAGAGTACTACAATGTCGCAGAATGGCATAGGAGGAGGTGATGAACAGCAATACGATGCCCTCATCGTCGGCGCCGGCTTCGCGGGCATCTACACGCTGAAGAGTCTGCGTGATGACCTCGGGCTTAAGTGTCTCTGTATCGATCAAGCGGGCGATGTAGGCGGGACGTGGTAAGTCCATCCACCCACCCACCCATCCATCCATCCTCCCAAGCTGACATTGTCAAAAAGGTACTGGAACCTCTACCCGGGCGCCATGTCCGACACAGAATCCTACGTCTACCGGTACTCCTGGGACAAGGACGACCTGGCGACGTATCCCTGGAAGGAACACTACGTCAAGCAGCCGGAGGTGTTGGCGTATCTGCGGCATGTGACGGAGAAGTTTGGATTGAGGCGGGATATGGAGTTTGAGACGATGTTGGTGGGGGCGGAGTGGGTTGGGGAGAAGGAGGGGTGGAGGGTCACGGTGAAGGGGAGGGAGGGCGAGAGGACTGTGCGGGCGAGGTATGTGGTTATGGGGTTGGGGTTGTTGTCGAGGCAGAATGTGCCGGATATTAGGGGGATGGATGGGTTTGAGGGGGAGGTGAGCTGGAGTGTTTTCCTCTTGGTGGGGTTTGGGTGCGTGGGTGTGCTGATGGGTGACATAGATGGCGCATACGGGGAAGTGGCCTGCGGGGCTTTCTGTTGATGGGAAGCGTGTGGGCGTTATTGGGTCTGGTTCTACGGGTATTCAGGTGGGTTGGGATCTCAAGTTGTTGAGAGAAAGTTGGCTGATTTTGCCGATTCTAGGTCATCTCAGAGGTAGGTCGATCATCATGGCCTGGGTGAGGGTTGGTGCTGAGATTGCTGGGTTTTTAGATCGCTCGCAAGGTCAAGACTTTGACGTGCTTCCAAAGGCATCCACAGTATAGTGAGTCAGGGAAACTGGAGACCGTGCAACGTTGTGTGCTGACGATGAGTAGGCGTTCCTTCTGGTGATAGAAAAGTGACTACAGAGTATCGACAGTGGGTAAATGAAAATTATGATGAGATTTGGAAAACAGTTAGAGATTCCACGACGGCGTTTGGATTCAAAGAGAGTACGTACCCGCTCCTGTCTATACCAACGAACAATACGCTGACTTACCCACATGCACGATATCGTACCATGAGGTCGGCCCAGAGGAGCGACAACGGATCTTCCAGGAAAATTGGGATAAGGGAAATGGATTCCGCTTCATGTTTGGAACTTTCAACGACATCTCGATCGATGCCGAGGCCAACGAAGGTGCTTGCGAGTTCATCCGGAGTAAGATTGATGAGATTGTGAAAGATCCAGAAAAGGCGCGCAAACTGAAGCCGTATGATCTGTACGCCCGACGGCCACTGTGTGATGGTAATGCTTCGAGTGGGCAGACGTACTTCGAGCAGTTCAACCGGCCGAATGTCGACATTGTTGATTTGAAGGAGACGCCGATCGATCAGATCGAGGCCAAGGGCATTCGGACCGGTGATGGCCATCTGCATGAACTGGATGTGATCATCCTGGCGACTGGATTCGATGCTGTGGAAGGTAATTACAACCGCATGAGGATCCATGGTCGAGGAGGCAAGACTCTCAAAGATGCGTGGGAGGAGGGTCCTACCAGCATGTTCGGCGTACACATTCCGGATTTCCCGAACTTCTTCATGATCAATGGTCCTTTAGGTCCATTCACCGACAATCCGCCGGCGATCGAGGCTCAAGTAGAATGGATCACATCGATCATCCAAGAAGCAGAGAAAGCATCAACCTCGTCTGCAGTAATCGAAGCGACTCGAGATGGCCAGAGACGGTGGTCCGAGGAATGTGAGAAACTGGCGGCGAACTCGCTGTTCTGGAAAGCAGAAGACAACTGGATCTTTGGCGCGAACATACCTGGCAAGAAGAGGTGTTTGCGGTTCTATTTTGGCGGGATGGGAGGATTCCACGAAGAATTGCGCAAGTGTGCTGCAAACCATTACCCCGGCTTTGAGCCTTTTGCGCAAGAGCAGGCAGTGAAAGCGTGATGGGGTACGGGGTACGGGGTGTTGTTGGCAATGTGTACTAGCAATGAGGTGATACGTCGAGCTTCTGTAGTGCAAACACTGATGGCGTGTGTCGTGAATTATCCGGGGTCGAAGCGCTGCGATTTGCTTGTGTTTGACACACCTGAGGATGGGTACTGTATGAGTCCCTAGAATTGTCAATGTGCAGGCGGCCTAATGCTCGTTGTTGCCCTGCCAATACGAGGCGTAGCACAACAACCTTGCGGGCGGCGTGCTGGCGGGAACGATGCCGAACCAACATGAAGCTTCACAGCTGCCAGTTCACGCTCACCGGCGCGTCCTCGCTGGAAGATGGCATTCGACGTATAGCATGCAGACGATAGTGAGCCTGTCGATGGTGCTGGCGGGATGTCGGAAGAGGCGGGGCGGTCAGAGTGATGATGGTGAGACGGCGATGGGGGACGACGGCGAGCAGTGAGGCGTGACTTGGTGGTTGCTGAAAGGAACGCGCATGTGCCAGTCCGGCTAGCGCCATCTGGGTGATCAGCCGGTGATTAGGTTAGTCCAGCCGGAGACGACGTCTTGACCGTGATGGCAGCAACAATGCAGTGCACTTCAACGGGGGAATACGAGTATTCTTGTGATGTAGTTGAAGAGGGAGGGGAAGGCGGATGATTCTTTGCTGTTGTGTTGTTTCGCTGTGTTGTTGTGGTGGTGTCTCGGCCGGACACGCACAGCTGCAGTAGCCGGTTTGAACCCTTTGCTTCCTGGCGCCGAGTCAGAGCAGCAACAGCTCGACGCTCGTGATCGCCCGCCCTCCAGCCCGCCCTCATCACAGGCCACTCCAGCAACTGCAACTGCACTCGGCCTCCAGTCGACTGGAAGCGCGCCGACTAGCTGCTCCCCATCCGACTCTCTTGTGCCACCCTCGCCTCTGCCAACCGCAGCGCTTGACATTGCTGCTGCTGCGTCGACACTGCCTTATCATCTCCACCTGCCAGGCAGCTGGACCGCTCGTGTGCTCTCATCTGGATGCCTCAGTCGTGACCATGGCCTCCCACAACTAGCCCCAGTCATCTGCCTGCTCATTACGTCCACTCTCTACGTATACCACACCTCAATACTTGCAGCATCGACAAGGCTGCCGTTGCCATGGAGCGATCCACAAGCCGCTCCGGCTCGACCACCACCCCGTCTTAGGAAAGGACCTCGATACACACGCACATAGCCCCATCCTCTCCCCACCGAAGAGACTCGATCGCGGCCCCGAGGCGCCGCATCGCCTCGTTCCCACAGCAATGCATCAACACCCACGCCCCTCGCCTCGGAGCGCTTCTGCTGCGAGCAACCCCACCACCAATCCAGAGAGAACAAACAATTCCAGAGAACAGCCGCCCCAACGAACACGATCAAGCGTGGACTTGGCCTCATACACAGAAAGAGCACATGCGGATACTTCTGAAGGCAGTCGAAGAGCCAATGCCGCTGTTGGCGATGATCGGGAAGCTACAAAGCTCAATCAGATCATACAGGTATATATGACTGCGTTCTATATCCATGGGACAGTGGCTAATTGGTTGGCTGCAGCACTTCCACTCCAAGGCTGCGTTGATGATATGCTCTTCCCGGGCAAACCTGCCACAGGTGTATACCCGGAGTGGGGATATCAAGCAGAACAGATGGGTGAGTTAATTCTTTTCTTTCTAAGTTCCGGGTGATTATTCCAGCTTTGCACTCCCCACCCTTCTCTGCCTTTGCTTTGGTCAAGCCAATGCATTTATGGTGGAGAATTCGCTGTGATTGGGGCAACGAGTTAAACCATTCGACTTCTTGGTGGACAACTCTATTGGTCTGACCTGCCAGTCTGGTCCTGCCAACAACACGCCATTGCACATCTGGACAGCCAAACTAAATGCACAAGCCATCGGCGAGAGTTCGCGCTGACTTTATATCACAGTTCAACAGTGTCCTCGATGAAACCGACGTCATTTCTGATGACCTTGAGCCATGGAGGAGACCCGATCTGGCCACGAGAAGGCCACCACCCCTTGTGATTGAGGTTTATCTCGACACTTCCCACCTGTCCCAAAATCAGGCTTTAATCATCGTTGACGAGGCCGGCAAGCGCCATGATGTGTCGGAGCGCCTGCAGTCTTCCGCCGACTCGAGTCCACGGCCCTCGAGGCATGGCGCGCAGCCCTGTGAGGTCGTGATAGAGCGCTGGACGATTGAATTGGGCGACGGTGAAGACTGCTCCACTGCTGAGTTGAACGACACTCTGCCGAATGTCTACAAGAAAGGCGTCTGTCTATTCAGATCACTGTTTGCCTTTGCGCGATTCCTGCCGGCGTGGAAGCTACACCGAAAACTCACGAGACAACCGGGCAAGCATCAGGCGCTGCGACTAAGATTCCGCATCAAGCAGGATCATCGCTTGCCACCTGGCCGACAGGACTCCCTTTACGCTCCACTTTGCTCTTCCCAGTCAGCATCAGATGCCATCACCGAAGCCTACGAGATTCCAGCATTGCCATGTCGCGCCGGCGCTTTGTCCATCAGCGTCCACTACCGGACTAACTGCGAGTTCGGCGTGGCTGACTCGGAATCACTCCTCTCCTCGCGCTTCCTTGGTTACGATGAAGGCGTACCCATCCTGGCCGCCGGCAGGTCTCTTCCCGCCGCTCGTGGCGAGCAGGCTCGTGTACAGAACAGTAGCTTAGCGAGAGCCACGGGCGACCAACGTGCTCGCGTCGGCGCATACGGCAGTCTTGGTACATTCCATGCGGCCGACAAACGTGGCTCGCCAGTCACGGAGCTGAAGCAGCGCGTGCTTGATGAGGATAGCGATGACGGCCAGCAGACCTCTTCCAACCAGAGGCAGACCCTCTCGCGTGAGCCTTCACAGAGCTTGAAGAACAATCCTCCGTTCAAGTCCGGCTCGTTGGCGTCGTCGCCACGGCCCTCGCCATCCCCGAGCACATCCGCTGGACGAGAATCGAGCTTTGCAAAATATGCGGGCACGTCGTCCGGCAAGCGTGTGTCTCTAAATACCTTGCCCCAACAAGCCTTGCGAGCGCCGCCATCTCAGAGCGAAACCGCAGTCGCATCTTCGGGCTCATCCTCCCCGAAGCCGGCACCCGTCCATCGGTATAGCAGCAGCTTCGCCAACCGAAATAGGCGATACACCCCTCAAAACAGTAAGACTGGTGAGAGTGGTGGAAGCTCCGGACGTGCCAGCAGTTCATCCAACAAGGACAGCAAGGAGAAACCCCTTGTTCCTGGATATGACGGTCCCATTGGCTCCCGATTGCCTGGCCCATCTCAGGACCACGACGACATTGCCGACTTCATCTTTCAAGTCGAAAAGTCTAAGGATGTACGCATTCACTCACGACCAGGTTCTCGTGACAACACGGTGAACCTGACCAAATACAGCAATATGAGAGACCCCAACACCCAACTCGCCGAAGAGATGAGCTCGTCATCCCTCATCCAAACGTCAGCCACACCGCCCAGCCGTCGCTTGTCGAACGTCCCGGGTCTCTCTACATCATCTTCTCCATCACGTGCCTTGACGCACGCACCGCATGTTCGCTCGCGACTTTCGACCCATAGCATTGCCGAGGAGATTACGAGCCGTTCAGGCGCCTCAGGCGAGGGCTCCGACAGCCCCAAGATTCATGAAGAGGACGAAGAAGAGGAGGACGAAGAGCCCTTCATCTTCCCTCAAGACAACGTCTAGTAATTGGACAATGTCTAATGTGACGATACAACTTTTTAGCAGCATGGCGTTTTGCGACGAGCGAGGCATTTTTTGGTTCGCCGACTATGAATACTGGTTCTGGGAGTGTGGATAATTGTCTTATCAAGCCAGGCGTTTGTTTGTTGCACTCAATGCATCATGGCATGTGCATACTACGCGATAGATGGCGAAGGAGGCTCTGAGATCGGAACTGCGTCTGTCTTACTACGAATCGATGCGCAACATCGACGTTTTTCGGCCCGTTGTTGGCTGGAGGGAACACAGAGATGGGAACGGATCGTCGGGGCGATGACTGCTCTGCTAGATGCATGAGAATGAGAATGAGAATCAATGGGTTCGAAATCTGTTTTCGCCTTTTCCTCGTGGTCTGTCTTGCATGTGATGGCTCTCACATCGAAGGCGCAACAAGAAGTGAGTCTAGTATCACTCGCTGCAACTGTACATATGGCATATGAAAGTCTCCTTTGGACTGAAAATGGCCTCACTGTCTTCCTCACGCCCTCCCCTCACACACACTCCCTCGCGCTCCATCGCCCCATCGTTCCACTCAACAACAACATCCACAACCGAACTCAACCCAATCATCAACCATCCATCGACCGATCAAACAGTCCACCAACATCCACCAACTAACCAACAATGCCCTACCTCTTCCGCGCCTACAGCGCCCAGTCCCAAGGCATAAACACACCCACGCTCTTCGCCCCCGCCGCAGCCACCACCCCCACCACCAACAACCACCACCTCCCCCTCACAACCTACACTCCCCCACCCCTCTCATCTCAAGACCTCGGCCCCACCCTCCAAAAAGCCCTCGCCTGGAACAAAACTCTCTCAAGCCCCTTCACCTTCTGGACCGCCTCCCTCCTCTTTGCGGTACAGGTCGCTAGGACCCGGCAGAAGAAAGGCGAGGACGATGTGCGCATCACCGCGCAGGAGGTGCAGTCTGTTAAGACTCCTGCTGGGAAGGACGTCACGTTCACGTCCGTGTCGAAAATGTTGGGGGAATGTGGGATTCGGCTGGAGAGGGCCAATGGCGAGGAGAAGGATTACAGGGAGGTTTTTGTTTCGATGGATGTGCTCGTTGTTCCTGCTGGTGGGGCGGGGAGTCGGACGGTGGGCATTGAGGGGTTGGAGGAGAGGGGGTTGTATCGGTCGTATCCTGTGTTGGAGTGGGGGTTTGAGAGGGAGGATGGAAGGACGAGGTTGAATCGGGGGACGGAGCGGGTGAGGAGGTGGCATTTTTGGGGGGAGCAGGGGTTGACGGTGGGGAGGTTGGGGATTGCGGTGGGGTTGGCGGCGATGTTTGTTCCGGTGGGGGGAGAGGGGGAGGGGGAGGATGTTGATTTGACTATTCTGGCCCATCTGTTGGCGTTTCGGAAGAGGTCTGTCGGGGATCCTGTTCTGCTGCAGTGGATTGAACAGAATACGGCCAAGGTCGTGCAGCTGGAAGATGACGACGAGGAGAGAGCGACGGCGTTTGACAAGGTGTTCGAAGCGGTCGATCTGGAAGAGGTCAAGCAGTTCTTCGAGCTGCAGAAGTTGTTCAAGAACAGGAAGATCTCGAGTCAAGCTCTTGACTTGACAGCGACTGGGGGCGTCGGTCAGAGTGAGATCGATGCTGAAATGGCAGACTGGAGGCGATGGGAAGACCAGCAAAGGCAGGAGTTTCGAGCGAAGAAGGAAGCTCGAGCGGGCTATGATCCCAATTCCACGCGTCGCGAACCAAGATTTTCGCAGAGCAGTCCAGACAGCCCCAGCGACAGCAGCACGCGAGATGCTGCATACGCGGCGCGGAGAGCATCCAGACCATGGATTCCTCGAGAGCAGTACATCGAACAGAGGAACAACCGAGCGCAGAAAGGCCGAAGAGAACACCTCGCAAACACTACCAGGGCTTCTGAAAGAGTTTGGCAGCCGAGAGGTGTGGACAAGACGAAGAGGTACGGCAGGGCGGACTCGAGGCGAACAAGACGATCACCAGCTCGTGGTGGTTGACTTCGAAAGCCGAACAGGTGCAGCGGTCTTGCTACCGGCATGGGAGAGGAGAGGCGGATTCGGATATAAGAAACGGTGGGCAGGCGAGCAAAGTCTTGTGACTGTGATTTCCCGGGTGTATCTAGCATTTCTATTCGTTCTATCATCAGTCATCAAGCAGTCATAACGGTGCCTTCTACTTCTCTTCCCCAACCATCAAGCTCAAATAAATCCCCCAGATGACCCCGGCGACGTTGCCGACCAGCATTCGATACTGCAGCGGTATCAGCGCAAAGCAGAGAATGCTGACCAGCGGCCAGAGTTTCTGTCCCGCAAAGATCATAGGCCAGAACTGCTCTTGAACGTCCTGCTGGATCAGAGCCAGCGATTGCCCTCGGATGAGACCGATCCCGGCTATGAACAGGACTGTGTTGAACGTAGCTCCTACGGTCTGATCCAGGGCGAATTTAATGGCGGTGTTCTTGATGCTGAGTTTGCGAGGAGACTTTTGTTTGTCTACCAAGGCGTTGTCCCGTGTGTGCTTACTGTCCACCTTGCCGTTGACGCCTTTTTTACTCGCTTGGCTGTCGCCGGTGACTACTTCGTCGACTAATGCTTCTTTTTCAGAGGGTGGGAGCTTGTCGCTGTATGCCGGGAACTGGCTTTCGAGCCATGCTTGCCAGATGAAGTTTGGAGGGCACGAGAGCACGGAAAAGAGGATGAATTGGAATAGGTCGGTCGTGTTGAGTTTGAATGGTGACTGTTTGGAGTGATCAGCGTTGAGACACGATGAGGCCTCGAGAAGTGAATGCACCAACACTCGTCTTCCAGCTCGTGAGGAACTGAGCGAGAATGTTGGAAAGGGCACTCAAGGCGCCTGCTTGCCAGGTGGCCGTGACGATGGGGGAGTCCATGCTGACGAGATGTCGTTTGCTTTGGTCATTCGCTGCTGGTCGCTTTAGTCCTTGTGTCTCAAAACCTGCAGTGTGGTGAAGCTGAGATGGAACCCGACGAGGAAGGAGATCCAGCACTTGGTATTAGTATTGTCCACACTTGCGAGCTGTCTCTTTGAGAGTCGGGCTGCTGCTGCTTCGGGAACACTCCGCCAGTGACGACATTCTTGCCCCTTACCTGCCCATCATATACAAGGTCTTGGCTCTTGACCCTTTGACGGAGAGGATTGAGAGACAGCTAGCGACAGAGGGCGTCCATCAAATAATGCAGTGAGGAAATGGATTGTGGTAGGTGAAGTCGCCGCGACAACTGCGACTTCGACGCCACTATGTGGCTTCTCGCTTGCCGGTAGTGGCGCCGAGAGCCAAAGTTTAAAAATATCAAACACATCAACCACCACGCGACTTCTCCAAACATTCCATGCACAGCGTGACCAAAGCAACGAACATGGCGAACGGCGCAGAGACTGGGCCAGGCCTTATATTGCCGCAAGACACATTCGCAAAGCTCACACCACGGCCATACCTTCTCGCACATCTCAAGCACAAGACTCCTGTTCGCCCGAACGGTCGACAGCAGAATGAATTCCGCCAGCCCACCATCAACACCGGCTCTCTGACCCACAGCAATGGCAGTGCAGTCGTCCGTGTTGGAGACACGGCTGTGGTCTGCGGTGTGCGTGGAGAGATCTTGCTGGCTTCTGATATTCCACATCCTCCAAGCGACGACCTCGACGATCAGGACTTGGTCGAGGAATTGGGGCTTGTTGTAGCCAATTTGGAACTCAGCACGGGCTGCTCGCCAGCACACATTCCCGGCAATCCACCAACATCGCTGGCACAGTCATTGTCTTACCGCATATCGTCTCTACTGAACGATTCCCACTGCATCAATGCCGCCGACCTGTGCATCACCTACACTCAGCCAAAGACCGAAGATGATCTGCCAGACGAGCCGCCCAAGGAAGTCACCAAGGCGTATTGGACGCTGTACATCGATATTCTATGCCTGGCCCTGGACGGCAATGCCTTCGACGCGGCATGGTTGGCGGTAACCGCAGCACTTCGAGACACAACTCTCCCCAAAGCATGGTGGGATCCAGACCGAGAGTCGATTCTCTGTTCACCGGTCGTCGATGACAGTACATCGTTGCGGCTGTCGGCGTTACCGCTGGCTTCTACTTTTGCCGTCTTCACCACAGCTTCGCCCCTTGAGAAGCGGGAAGAGGCTCAGAGCTGGATTCTTGCCGATCCTGACGGTTTTGAGGAGGACATTTGCGATGAGACGCTGACCGTGGTATTGAGCTCGGTCCCGAGCAGCGATTCTGGTGCCGAAACCATACTGAAAATTGAGAAGACGGGTGGTGCCTTCATTGGCAGGGACGTGACGGATCTTTGCGTTCGCCAGGCCGCAAAGCGCACGAGCGATCTCAACACCGCGCTTGACAATCGATGATAGCAACTACTCGTTTCGACTCCATCACAGCGTTCGAAGAATGCAGCATCGTATACGGAATCACGAATGTGGTCAATACATTGCCAACACTCTGCCAATGCTTCTTGGCTACGGTCTTTCGTACAATATGTCGTACGAAGAGCACCCATCGGGAAATCAGAGCGCGCTGGGCTATGGCGGCGGTGAAGCCGGCATAGATAAACAGCGATCTTTGCCAACGACCCGCCAATCATTCAGCTCTTCGACCTGGGACACCCCACAAATATTAGACATGTCCTTGAAACGAGTGTTGCCAACTCTGGCAAACCGTGTTGAGTACCTGCATTCGATTATGTATGCTGAGTGTTCGTACGTCGCAGATGCTCGCTTAAGAAGCGGCTCCAGGATCAAAACTCGCATGGCTGCGGTGGATATGCCACGAGGTGAAGGAAGAGGGTGTACATTCTGCCGCCGAACCCTTGCTCTGGAGGACAGAATAGTCTCCAACAGACGAGAACCAATCCTGACATGCACAAACGCATCCTTCTCCCCAGCATGCCCTACCAGCCTTACGGCCTGCAGCTTTGATCTTTTCCCAATGCATTGATAAGACTGCTGATCTCGAGCTGATCTACAAGCTCGGCTTCCCTCTTCTCTGATACCTTGCATGTTGTCGACACCGCCACGACAGTAATAAGAAGCCAATGGAATCATATCCAACGAGCCTCTACTAGAAATGAATAGCGGACAGGGAACGGAGCTGAGAAATACCCAAGCCGACTTGCATGGCTGGGTGCGTTTGCCTTCCGGATTTAGCGTCTTGTTCAGTCTGCGGTGTTGGAACCGACGACGCTGGCTTACGGAATGCTCGCCCTACACGCACACATCCCATATTCGGCCCCATTCTCGACAGTGACATCGCCGCACAAGCCAGTCAGTGTTACGATAGGGCAGCGTGTATGTTCCAGTATAAATGCGGTCAGAGTTTGGCGCCATGGCAGAAGTTGAGAAGAGCATCGACAGCGCCCGTTTGGCCCTTATCCCTCTCTTACGACCTTCACTTACATTATCGACTATGAGCAGTTCAAGCGCAGGTTCTAGCTCCAGCTCGGGCACACCATCCGGGAAGCCCCGCGGCCGTCGTGCTGGTGTGAGAGTCCCGTGCGATGAATGCATTCAACGAGCGAGCGCAAACAAGGACAGCAATCTCGAGCTTTGCGATAAGTGCACAGCAGTCCTCCATCGACCACGCCGAGGATCGCAAAAAGAGACGGCCAACACACGTCGAGTTCGACACCAAAGCCACGCTGTTATCGACACTGCTCTAGGCATACGGACTGAAAATCCAACTCTACCTTGGAGCAGTGACAAAAACGAGCAGCATGCTCTACAATTCTTCATCCGGCACAGCGCACCACAACTGGCGGGCTACTTCGATTCGCCGTTCTGGCAGAAGATGGTCCTTCAGGCGGCGAGACACGAGCCCTCGGTTCTGCATGCGATCGCGGCGATCGGGGCTCTCCACGAGAAGTTGTTGGCCGGTGCGGTAAACCCAGCAGAGAGCCAAGACCGAAGAACAAGGTTCGCGTTGGAGCAGTGCAACAAGAGCATACAGGTGAATGATTGCTTGCAGACGACAGCATGAGACCCGATGCTGACAGACATCACAGCATCTGATTCAACCAAATGTAGGGGGCGAGAAGCCAGACCTGAGGTTGATGCTTACCACTTGCGTACTGTTCACCTGTTTCGAAGCATTGCAAGGAAACTGTGAGCAGGCAATTATACATGCAGCGCAAGGCTACAATCTCCTCCAGCAGTATGCCGTTGATCCCGAAGACAAAAGGTGGGATGTCGGCGCATTCGCGGTGGAGCTTGATCAATTGTGCATCCTGATGCGAAGGTACGTGTCACGATACTATACTGGCCGTTGGCTGAATGTGGACAAGCAATCCTGACATACTGCAGATTGCAGACGCAAAGCAAAGGTCTGATGGGTAAGTTATGCGTCACAAATGGAAAGGAGAACTTGAACTGACGACTTTCATCAGGCAAGGACTTTAACATGGTCCCCAACCCAGAGCAGCTAATCCTGTCAAAGCCAACAGATTTCGAGAATATCCACCAAGCTCGGTCCAGTCTTGAACAAGTCTTGAACCAGCTGACCATCTTCTTCCTGGACCTGGAATTGGACGACAAGTACTACGACCTGGCCGTGACGAACGGCGAGAAGCACCTCCTGTTCCGCCCATGGGTTGAAGCATGGGAAGCTGCCTTCTCGAAGCTCCTCGCCAGGATTCAACCTCAAATGGGCCCTGACGATCGCAAAGCCGCCATGATCCTCAAGGCACATCACTTGGTGGCGGAAATTCTTGCGGACGTTGACCTCTCTCTTGGCGAGCTCGGTTGGGACGCTTTCCATGAGAAGTTTGCGGCCATCGTCAATCTCGCCGCAGCTGTGTTGGACGATACGAGAAGATCGGATAGGTCGGTCATAGAAGCAAGATGGAAGACTAGTGGCGTCTTCATCTCGTCGACTTCTGCAACACTATCGTTCAGCCTTGGCATCGTCGATCCTCTTTACGAAGTCGTCGCTCGCTGCAGAGATCCAAACTTGAGGAGAAAAGCCTTGGATCTATTGGGCACCCACCCACGGCAAGAGTGTATGTGGAGCTCATGGTCAGCATGGAAAGTAGGAAGTTTCCTGCTGAAGCTTGAGGAGGAGGGTGTCGAAGGTGTGACGACAAAGATGTCAGACATTCCAGGAGATGTTCGCATATCCGAGGCATGGCTTGATTTTACAGACAAGTCGGGCGAGCGTGTTAGCGGTCGACCGAAGATTGGTTACAAGAAGGCAGTACCTCGAGCGAGTGCACGATATGCTCTCAATCCCGGCCTCTTCGAATGGCAGACAGACGAACCTGGATTCATTCCTAGCCTCGACTTTGCGACCGTTGCGAGAACTGAGGATCCACTGGCGCATCGGGAGTATAGCAGTCACGCTGCTGATAGTTCCCGGTCTGGGTCTGCTCAAGGCTAAGGGGCGAGATCAACGTGCCTGGAGCCTCAATCTTGACAACCTCGACATGCAAGACGGCAAGCGAACGGCAACTTATCGTCCGAAGACACCGAAGACTTGAGCATCGATTGAAATAACGGCAGCGCTACTTCCGAAGCCCTAAGTCTTCTGGCAAGGATGATCCTGTGCTTCATATGGGGCACATGGTTGTCGAACCGCGCCAAACCCTCTGCCAGCAACCAACTCTCGCCTCACAGATACGACGTTGGATCATGACTGGAACACAGCACGAGCTTTTCTTTCGACGACAGCTGTCAACACTGCCGTGCCCAGAGACGCCCACGTTTCGAGCAAGGTCATCAATCATCTCGCGGTCCCACGGTACACCAAGGTCCACCTTCCGACTCGCTCGCTGTCGTGCATGACCGTGCAGTAGACTGGCATTGCATCAACCGCAATCATGCACACGAGGCTGGATGCAATGGACTTCGGGAGTGGCTTCCCAGAAGCGTGTGCATAGTGCTCTGCATCGCGGTTTCCTTCGGCCCTTCGGCAAGAAGTGGTCAGACGCAGGGACGCTGAGTACGTTGTAGCAGGAATTTCGGCACCTGAACAGCGAATACAACTGCTCAAATATCTGGACGTATTGGAGAGCAACCGCTACTGAGCAAACATAGTGATTGACTTGCTTGGTCATGGACGAGCGGTCCCATTGTGGCGAGTTGATGGGCTGGACACAGCAGAACACTGATCGGCCTTCGCCCACTCTTACACCACCCGCAGTGCGAAGAGCGCCGACCAGTACCAGTCAAGATACTGGCCATGAATAAGACTCAACCACTGCAAACGTGGACCCATGCGGAGATATGCGAGTGCCACGAGGGACGTACAAGGGTCCATGGGAACACAGACCCGGAAATCAACAGCACAGATCTCCACAGTTGCATCCGCGCAACATATGCGCTGGCCACGTTTGAGATCCATCAGATTTCTCGCTCATCCACAGACATCCTCGGCAGCGAACCGCCCAAGAATTCGCTCCGGGCTTCCCACCGGTCGAACATCTACGATGCCTTCGTTAACGGATGCGAAGATTGTGCAATATCAGCGCTAGCGTCATGCATCACGCCGAAAGATGCTTCCAAGACGCCCCTTGCATCTGTCTGTGTTCCAGATTGAACGAAGCTGCTCGCCTTACAGACGTCAGCCCGTTGTGTTGCACAGACGTTAGGAGGTAGGGGCTTTTCGATCTTGCACCGAACGCCACGGATGTGATTGTCCCACCTCGAAGACCTCCCTCTCGTTGCATCGCGGATAGACAGCCGGAAGTACTGATGTGCATCAAGTGCTCAGCAAAGGGATAACAGGTGAACTTTCCCGATGAGGACCTTCTTGCAGCACGGTTCGGTGTCGCTCCCTTCGCCCTGTGGCGACACTGGTCCTTCGGTGGTACAGACTATCGACCCTGGCTCGACATTCTACTCGTTTTCTGGACGAGTCCAAGGATTACCTGCCCTTTGACATGTGGGCAGCCGTTCGACTCCCATGGACGCTCTTGCCGCGTACCCTGCTACGGATGTGCGATGGTCTCCGCTCGCGGTGGATTGCAGTGTTGTTGCTACGCGAGTCTCTCGGGGGTGAATTGCTTGCGAGATAAGAAGTTTTTGTCTTTATTTTGTTCCATTCCTCCTCACACTTTTCAACCTAACGTGAATACCATACAGTCTCCCAATTCAATTCGTCCACCAGTCCAACGTATTCCGAAACAACATGGTAACAGAAGAACCCCAATCCAACGGCAAAGGTACCGCCACCACCGAACCGGCACCAGCAATTTCAGACTACCTCGCATCACCAAACGCAGTCTTCAAAGACGAAGGCGTCCAGTGGCGATACGGCCGAGCACCAGACTACTCCAAGACACGCAAAGTCTGGGAAGAAGGTGAGTTTGAATCTCCCAAACTACCACAGGTGATGTCAGAATACACCAACACAAAGACCCAATTGTCTGGGCTTGAAGAACCGCACAGGGTGCTACGACATTCAACTTTATCAGCTGCGTCGAGTTGCACCGACCAACGACTGCTCGATGAGGCTGACTTTGTGACGTTGACGATGATTACCACTCCAGCGATGCATTAAGGGAGCGAAGTCCGAGCATAGTAACGATGCTTCGCTAGCAGAAGGACGACATCATGCTAATGGATACTTTGTTTTTGGCAGGCAAACGCATGAACCACGCCGCCGGGAGTCTGGAGGAAATGGTCGAGAATCTGGTCAAGAACTGGGAAGTCGAGGCGTCGTTCAAGCCGAGGCTGTCGGATTGGAGGACGATTGATCATGAGAAGTATTCGTTTGCGATGGGGGGAGGGGAACCTCAGTGAGTTGGATAAAATCGTTAGGCTTTTGGGAAGGAGAGGCAAGGGCTGATTTGAATGATGTCTAGGTCTGCGGAGCATATGATTAAGGTTGGTACTGGACTGTGTGGATGTATTCCGTTGAGGGATGTTGCTGATAGGAGGGATGGGTAGGTTGGCACATACAACGGCATCATCGCCCCGAACGAGTACTACAGTCCTGAGAACTCGGACTTTGCGTCTAGTCACAAGACGTTCAAGCGCATGGTAAAGAGGCACAACGATATAGACATCGTTGATCTCACTAACATCTCTCTAGATGCCCACCTTCGCCTGGGAAGTCCTGGAAGTCTACAGCGGTCCCCCGCGAGTCGCCTTCCGCTGGCGCCACTGGGGCTACATGAAGAACGACTACGTCGGTTTCAACGAGTAAATCTCTCACCACCGTTTAGCCATACCGTTTACTAACACCTTCTCCAGCAAAGGCGAAAAAGTCATTGCCAAAGCCCACGGCGGCATCATCGACATCGAAGGCGTGACGGTCGCCGAGGTAGACGACAAAGTCCGTCTGCGAGCCATTCAGACTTGGATGGATCCGCTGGAGATGTTTCGGCAGATTGCGCCCAAGGGGGTGGTGAATCGGGTTGCTATGGATCGGAATGTGGAGAGGGAGGTTGCTTTGGATGATGCGACGAGTGTGAATGATGGGGAGGTGGTTGCGGAGCAGCGTAATGGGAAGGGGGAGCATGTTGGGGATGCTGCGCCGGGTGAGGTGGTAGAGAAGAATATCTCTGCTAGTACCGGGGTGGTCGCTGACGAGGTTGTTCCGCATCAGGGGACCTCCGAGCAGGATAATGGAAGCACTAATGGCACTGCAAAGGAACAGAACGCCAACGGCGCAAAAGCCATCATCGAGACCGCAGCAAGCCAAGGAGCCGCAATGGACATCGACACCCCACCGTCAAACTACCACGACACCACGCAGCACCTCTCAGCAGACCAAGTCCCCTCGAGCGAACACCAACCCACCGCCGACCCCCTCGACCCCCGCATGACCAAAGCTGCCAAGCTCGAACCCCCCACCGCCCACGACGCCATCGACGCTCACCTCGAGCAACCTGCCTCGCAGGTCCATCCTCAGCCTAAGGATGCTGAAGTGAATGTCTCACCGGCGGCGGGCGAGGCGGTGGTTGCGGCGACTGGGAGCGAGGAGACGCGGCTGACGCAGGAGGAGATGAGTAGGTTGTCGCCGGGTGAGTGTCCTTTCTTGATGAACCGTGAGTAGGCGGTGGGGATTGTTGAGGGAGGGAGGGTTGCACGTGAGGGGAGCGGGAGTGAGGGTGAGGGATTGCTGCTGCCTTCGTGTTGGTTTCGATTTCGGCGTTCGATTGCTAGTGCGTTGGTGCTTGCATGGTGAGGAGGAGGGTACGGATACGATCGAGTATGGCTTGTGATGAAGAAACGGTATGATAAGGGAGGTAGTCTTGCAATACACATGTTCACTGTCTAGTCCTGAGGTGGAAAGTCAATTCTATTAACCTACCGTACGAGCTCAAGAGACGCCGAACGTTCCATCTTCCATCGTTCCTGGCCGTAGGAAGAGCGTGCTGGGATTATCGTCCTCACTTCTACGTCGCATGCGTCGGACAGCAGGCAGCGATTTTACTACCGAGACTGATCAACCCGACGCTGAAACGAGGCGATGGATCTTGTCTGCGTTGTCTAGCCTGGCACAACACAACTTGCGAGGACCGCACTTCTTGCTGCAAGCTTGGCCATGGGACTGGAAGCGCTGTGAGAGTATCCATTCTTCGGGTCGCAAATTCAACATATCGCGTGAACGACCAAATCCTGACAGTCGCGTGGTCTTGTCACCGCGATGACTCTCTCAGCGCCTCTATTAACGATATACTGGATAGGTCTGATGTCGCGTGCTCAACAGTGCGACCGAATCGAGTTTAGCATCGCATCGATTCTTGCAGTCAGATGGTGGTGGCCTGCGCAAAATGGCGGTTGGTCATGTCGACGTCGCAGTCACACGTTCCTGAAGGACGTTTCTCCAGGAGCTTTAGCCGGACCAATCGTTGTGGGCGTAATGGTGCTCTCTAGGCGTCAGCACATTGGTGGCGAGGATAACAGGAAAAGATGTGCCCTCCAGCCAGGCAACAGACGGCGATCGGGCCTTGTTTTCTTCGGCAGTCGTGGATTTTCTGCAGTAGCACATGATCTGGGTAACGATGATGATGATGGAGATGGCCAAGTTTCTCAGCCTCCGCTGGTCTCGCTCGTGGCTCGCAAGACGAACAGTCATTACGAGCTTCTCCACACAGCCTCCATCGTTGTCATGCTGCGCTTGGCCGAGAGAATAGCCGGCGCTTTCGGTGTGGCGAAATCTGGGCTGCTCGAGCCACCGCTTGCGACACACCCGGCCCGCCCCGATCGACCGACCGCAAGTCATGACTCGTTTCGATGGCGACAGTTGTTGCGAGCGTTGGGGAGTTTTGTTGATTCACGGTGTGATTTACCAGGGAAAAGCTGTTGCGTCGCTTACGCTTGACGTACCAGCTAGTCACAGGAATGGCAGCTGCGATAGAGCAGTGGCGCGTTGGCAGTCGTCTGACCAGTAAAACAAGTCCAGGAAACAGCATCCTGCCCGCTTTCCGCAGCTCTTGGCAGGCTGCAACCGGTTTGGGCCATGCTCGATATACCGCCCAGATAGGCAGACAAGAGGCCGAGCCTTTCGCAGGCGCAGTGCGTGTCCAGGGCGAGACTGCTACACTGTAATGGGCGGAGTTTGCACGTGTCAAAGGGTGGAAAAGGCGAGCGATTTAGGCCAACAGGGTGGAAAGTTTGCAGCTGGATGCATGCAGCCCATGTCGAGGGATTTTGGGCACCGCCAGCTTGTGACGGACATGATGACAGCCGGTGCTAATACTGTGGTTGAGCGGCGTGTTGATCGAGAATAATGGCCGGAGCAATGAGTTGCGAGAGACGTCAGTAGTAGCAGTAGCATGATTGAATCACAGTCGGCGGCGATTGTGTGACGGATGGGGTGGTGGGCGGTGGCGACTCGAACGCCTCTGAGGTGTGTGCAGAGGGCGATTGCTAGCCCCCGTGTGTGTCCCGATCGTCCCGCTATGACTGTTCACTTCTCCGTACAAGCCTCCCGGCCAGCGCCAGCCAGCAGCCAGCCAGCATCCAGCCCTCTCAAAAGCAGCACCACCTGCGCAACACCTCTCCCACCACCACCACCACCACCACCACCACACGCAGCCATGGACTTCTCCCCAGTCGCCCCCGACGTGCCCATCTGGGTCTAATATCACCCAACACCACCGACCCGCAAACACGCCCGCCGAGTGTCGCCACGTCGATGCTTGAGACCGCCTACTCACGGGTCATCCAAGCGCGCTGTAGCCTTCTGCCTGTCTTTGTCTGAGCAGGAGTCATCGCCACTCGCCACGGCCCCCATTAGTCACTCGACGCTTCTTTCAACTACTCATTCTCACTCATACCATACATAACTCCACCACACTCCTTTCGGCTGCGAGGACGGACTGTACGCCGCTGGCTCCAACCACGTTACCGCCTGTGCAGCGCTCACTCCACGACGTCTGCGATACTATCCTGAGCCTGCCACCCCTCTTACTCACCACCGACCACGCCTAATCAACACCCTTTGGACTCAATCCGCCTCTGACTCTCCACTCAGCCACCGCGGCGACGACGACGACGTAGCAGCTTTCACTAGCCTCACTACTCGAACTCGAACCCGCATCAGCCAGAATGACTCTATCCATGATTTACACCAAGCTTTCAGTCAACGGCCCAGTCACTTCCAAGTCTACCGGTTTTCTTGTCGTCGAGGGTTTCATGCAGTAAACTCTTGAACCCGACCTCTCACCACAGATCCCTGGAATCGAACACGACTCTTCGAGACCTGCGCAACACATTTGAACAACACGAAAAGAGAAGACTACATACTACTTGGAATACTGGGTCGGTTGTGGCTGAAGGCTTTGAAGGAAAGTGAAGGTTGCACGAGCTATCAGAAGCGCGATCAACATTTACACAAAGACACCAACCACGACGACTTTGTTACAACTGTTTGCGTTGATACTGGCCTTTGATCACATGTCAACGCAATCGGCTTAATTTTCACGTCTTTCAGCATTGGAAGGCGCACCGGGAAACAACACACCCAACGGCTTTACTCTATTGGAACTCCCCCTTGCATTGCACGGCGCAGAATGACTTTGGAACTTGATGATCATACCTCTGACGGCTATGGGCTCACATCCGGGAGCTCTGGTCTGTACGAGCCATCGATCCATTCATCGGCGTCGTCGTCACAACCATCTGTGTTTTCAGATACCCTGTCAGCACAAAGCTCTATAGCTTCCTCCATCTCGGATGACTTTCGCAGTACCCAGGAGGATGCGCGCGAGCGTGACAGAATCTGCGCACAGGCGCAGCTGCATTTCCAGGCGCAGAATCATTCTCTGGTAGAGGATCACTCTGCAGTTGGAAAGCTGTTGAAAGCGAATGGACAATGTCCATCTTATGCGGACGTCACTTCCGTACCCGCTCCCCAGAGACAGCATCCACGACGATGCTCACTGTCGAGGAACCAGAAACCTCCACCTCTCGTTCGGCAACGCGATCGGAAGATCAACTTCGTCGACAACCTCGTTGGTAAGCACAAACACTCTCACCGTGATATAGTCTGGTCGCTAAGGATACTTCCGTTAAGACTCCGCAACGCAAATGGTGGAGGTCATTTGGCCCTTGTCAGTTGTTCCTTGCAGGAGCGAAGGCAACGGACGCGGTGTGCTGCCGCTCCGTACCTACATTGAAGAGACTCTACGCAGGTCTCGCACGAGCTACTCCACCCTGCAGGTTGCTCTCTACTACTTGATCCTCATCAGGCCTCATGTGCCAAAGAGCGACTTTACCATGGAGCAGACTCTGGATTGCCCAGCTGATCGCGCTCTCATGTGCGGTCGTCGCATGTTCCTTGCGGCTTTGATTCTGGCTTCCAAGTACTTGCAAGATCGAAACTATTCCGCGAAAGCCTGGAGTAAGATGTCAGGCCTCAAGGTTTGCGAGATCAACATGAACGAGAGGACCTTCCTGAGCAAGATCAACTGGCGGCTTCACATTGCCAAAGAAAAGTTCGAGAAGTGGCAAGAAGTTGTGCTGCGATACTCACCAAACCCACCATCATCACCAAGCGTCGGCATCGCATCGACTACTTCGACCTGGAAGAGGATGGTGCCGGTGTTGTCGCCTGAGTTGGACAATGTTCCTCTTGGCGAGTCAAGCCTGCAAAGCATGGTTCAAGCACCCGAGTCATGCGGCTTCCCGTCTCCGACGACACCCACACCTATGAGCTATATGCTCAAACCGGTGCAGCTCGATTCGACATCCCAAGAAGGAACACCAACCCCTACGACCGCCTTGCCACGATTCTTGGAACCAAAGCCAGACATCCAACCTCCGACGCCGGCTCTGGCTCGCATGGGTCCACTGCCGACGCCAAACTTGACGCCTTCGTCAGTGGCCTCGAACACTCCTGCAGTGAGTGTCTATGGCTCGCGTCGCCCATCCATTTGCTCTGCAATGGCGCTGGCACAGCGAAGCAGCCTCAACAGATGCATGCTTGATCAGCCCAATTTCGAGCCTCGACCTCAGATCTCTCGACGGCCATCAATGATGAGCGTATCGTCCGGCTCTAGCCCAGAGTCTCTCATGTCGGACAACTCGCGTTCTTCGCGAGCATCATCCATCTCCTCCATCTCCACAGTATCGACCAATTCGTCGGTGGCGCCACCCCGAGCTTGCTTGGCTCGACAGGCGACCTGCCGAAGCGGTCGAAACGCCGGATTGCCACCTCTTAAGCTGGTCAAGGAGGAGAAGGATGGTTCAGCGATGAAGCCAATCATTATTGACGACGATGTCGAGATGGTATCGAGCCCAGTCATGGCAGACTTCACGGTCAGCGACAAAGTGCTGCACGCACCTCATCGCCACAGCCGTGGGCCCAAACATGCACCTCAACCAACCTCCCATGCTTCCACGGAGAAGAGCAGGAAGCGCGGCCGATCCAACGGCAACCGACGCTCAGAGCTTCAAGAAGAAGTTCGCTACCTGCTGGGAGAAACACTTGACGAGATGGACCTGGATGATGATGAAATCGTCTCCTCGCCATCCGACGCGGCAGAGTATGCCTCGCGCATGCTCGCTCGCGACAACTCTATGACATATGATAAGAGGCCTCAGCCTCCAGCGATGCACTCTCGCAACGAATCGAGAAGGCTGCCGGTGCAGAAGAACGAGGGCAGGAAGCGCACTTGCTGCTCGTCAGTCGGCGCCATGTCCGTGTCGCCGGTGCCGCTCTACGGCGAGGTGCAGTAGCTTATTGACGTTTGCTGCCATGAATTGGCACGAGATGACAATGCGTCGTCCGAAAGTGCATATCACAGGGAAGTGGTGGCATTGCGGCGGCGCATCAGGGGATTTTGGTGTTTCGTGGCGTATTGTAGCTGTACTTGCTTCTTTTAGATATCCCGGGAATGAAATACTTGAAATGCGGTTTTTGGTGCATTGAGTGCTTGTGATCTGGTGAGTTTCATTGGTAGGTATGGTCTCGTAGTTCATTCGTCTGCCACACTTGATACGTCGCTCAATCGGATCCCCTTGCTCTACGTACAACGAATCGTACAGCACACTGTCAAAATTGACGCCCAGGCATCTCACTCGCCGTTTCTCGATCGAAGACCAGTCTTCGTCGATTCGAGGAGTATACCACGTAGCTGTGCTACCTGTGCTCGAACTTCGCTCGCTTCACAACAGGCACCTGCCCTTTTTGAGAGTGGGAACAGTTTTCGACCGTCGTTAAGTGCAAGCGAGTGTCCTCAGCAGCAGTGAGAAATGTGTTCTCGAGTTGGCTTGGTGTCCCTGCCGCTGTGGATGTTGGGAGAGAATAGTGATTAACGGGAGGATGATAGGGGCTGGGTTGGATTCTTGAGTTGCTCCACGAGACGTCGTGTAAGGAATACTTTGGTAGATCCGTATAACGAGTGTACTACGAATCTGAAGGAGACATTGTTGTTCTCCATACCTCAAGTCAGGAAGGTGATGTGGTCCAAGTGGAAGTTTGAGAATCGCTCTGGTATGTAGCAAAACTTCGACTTGCCTACTTCTAATTCCACCCCAACCCAAAAAGAGACTCCGGGAGCCACGTATACAACTCTCTGAAAGTCCTCTGACCGTCGAGTCTGCCGTATTGTCGTCGCCCGGCTTCACCTGTGCAAAAATGCCAAGCCTCAGGCCTCGCTTGCCAGCCTGACCCCCGGTATACCAAAAACAATGTTCGCACTATCAAAAAGCAACAAAAAATTCTCTCTGGCGGGGAATCGAACTGATGTTGCTATTAGGTATGCTCTGTAGACTCGGCAGATTGTTTAACTTACCCCCGGTCTCCCGCGACTTGCGATTTCGATAATGACAAGCGGAAATCATGACCACTGGATCACGTGTCAGACGATGAATTCGAACCGATTCAAGGCTTAATTGGACTAACCTAGACCACCAAAGAAAGATTGAGATCAATTCTGATCGTTCTGATTGGTTGAGGCCCAAAAGGTCAAATCACAATATATCCCTCCACAAAGTTTTACCGAGATCCGGCCATCCGGAGAGCAAAGATCTACCGGGAACCATTCGGAAATATTCCCTGCACAGTGCTACACTACCTCAGAGCACTCTGTCCATCCGATAGATCTATGGATAGGCAGGCTCGAGAATAGTGGATGGCGTAGTCGACCTATATGTTCGGGCTTCGGCGACGACACACATGCACCACGGCATCTTTTCGGACAGGAAACCACGTCACAACGGTATCTTCCTCCTTGCTCTGTCTTCGGTGTTCTTCGAGAGGCGGTTGGCAAACATTGTTGGTATTCAGGGGTAAGGCGGAAGAACACAACCACTATCTACACGACGCTCCCAAAGACCCTCTGGAACGTTTCTTCCACGCAGCTTTCGATCAGTCTGTGCTCGTTGAACGTCTTGAGGGCGATATGAGTATCAAATCGAAGTTAGAGTTTGTTTGTGAACTTTGAGGATTGTTTTCCCGAATCGGCCCTGTAGGAGATTGTTTTTTGCATTTGCTCAAGAATGGAAGGGACAGTCTTGCCGGACCAAGGCTGAACAGTACGAAGCGAAAAGATTGAACCAGTCCAGATATTCGGTATCGCACGCGGGAGTGTCTTCGCTCGCCCAAACCCAAAGACTGCTCTTTGTATTGTATACAAGACCGGCATTAACCAGCTTTGTTGACCTTGAAGGTGCAGGAAATGGATCTCATGCGGCTGCCCATGACACCAGGGCGAGAAGTGCGCTGAGCGTCTTCCAAGGGGGTTTGCTGATACAGCGGAAGGCAAACTTGGCGATCCACCAGGCCGTGACGACGGCCAATTCCCCCGTGAAGATCTGTGCTGCTTCCATGGCGTTGAATAGCTTGATGTCCGCACGAACATAACCGTCGTCCGGATCCGCCGGAAAGCACCCATGCTTCTGGAAATGCTTGAGTAGCCTGTCCTTTTCTGCTCCGCGTTGGAAAAGCCATCGATCGAACCTTTCCGAGTCATTGTAAGGGGTGCCCTTAATTGCAAAGCTAGTAAATTTGAGTGAGTGGGCCTTGAAGACCCTCGATGTACATATTCTTGAGGCCGTAAATGTCCTGGCCATACTCTCCTGGCCTAAGAGGGTTAGTTAAGCTCTAGTACTTGTCTCCGGAATTACTCACGGGACACCCTTATAGCCGATAGTAGAATTATACATCTAGTCGACCGTGTTACACAAACCTTGGAGACAGCATTGCAAGCCACGAGCCCTTGGCAGAAGGACAAGGTCGAGATCAGGAACACTAGTCTTGATCGCCCATTTCTTGGTGGCGCAAGGCGTTTTCTTTTTAGCAAAAGTCTGACCTGAAGGTAGCAAATTGTACTGATCAAGAAGCAACGAAGAACACAGTCGCACGAAGGCTTTGGATGACCGCAGTTCTGCGCGACCGTGGCCCTATGCTCTTAAGCTTGCTCCTCTCAGCCCCTGGGATTGCTGACGCTGGCCATTCGTGATGGCTTGCGTCCACTATGTCGTTGGCACCCTCGTCGGTTCGACGAGCAATGTTTATACTTAGCGTAGTAACGACTCGGCTTCAGCGCAGTATCTCACGAAAAAGTTCAGTGTGCGGCTGTTCGCAAGAGCAGGTTTGTCGCGTGGGGTCGTCAGACTTTATATAGACGAGCTAATAGGCACGAGCAAACAGGCACGAGCGAAAAGGCGGAAAAGGCAGACGTGCTGGATCTCGTAGCTGCGAGCGTTGCTGCTAGGTAACAAGGCAAACAGAGCCAGATCATAGTCGAACCGCGTAGCCGTGGCAGATGCTCGTGTTACAGGCAATGACCCGCTACGCGTCGTCCCTTTGAAATAGGATCTGTATACATCACAAGCTCGTAGTAGTGCATGCTATGGGCACGACGGCGTTCACAGATTTGTTCTTTTCCAGGGATCTAGGCCTCCGACTTCCAACTAAGTAAAAGCCACGGCGGCCTATTGTCGCAAAAGCCCGCTCCTTCCCCCTCCAGCCTAGCGTCCACGCTAAAGCCAGATTTCGCCGCAACTTCGGCAGAACCCATTCTTAGGCATATATGCCCCCTAAAGCAAGCCCCCTCGTCGAATCAGAATTCGACCGGCGTGGGGGTGGAGTGGTAAAGCGTAAAGCGGGTCATGGGTTTAAGTTGGACGAGGGTTCGAATCCGGGCGGCTACACGACTGCATGATGTAAGGATTGCGAACGGAGGAAACGAACCGAACGAAACGAATCCCCACGAAACGAACGTATCCCCCGAATGCCATTGCGAAGGCGGACCGGTGGCGGAAAAAAAAGTAAGACATGAAAACTTCGAAAGTGGGGTTTTCTGTCTTCTACCTGATACACCGAGTATTGGATCTTCTTGTTTTGCCAAATTTTTGGGGTGGTTGCTTTTGGTAGTAGTGTATGTAATGTTTCTAATGTGTTCGTTTCTTTTTGCTCTTTCGTTCGACTTTGAAGCTTTTTCGTTAGAGAAAGTGGGGGGCGGAGTCGAACAAACAGCTTAATTGGGAAGGAGCTAGCTCTCCAGCTACTGCAGCAACGACGCGAATTTTGGATTGAAAAGATGCGACCGCTGGTCTGGCGTTTTTCGAAGTTCATAGCGGTCTATGGTGAGGAGTTGACGCGTAGCGTAGCATGATTTGCGAAGCGCAACGAAGAGGAGTGGAATGAGTGAGGCATAAGACTGAGCAAACTGAAGGGAGCCAGCAAGAAGACACGTGCCTTACAGGTCACTCATGCCGATCAGGATGCAAATCAAATCAGGACACTGTCAGCTGGGAGTGAGGCTTGATCAGGTTTACGCGTGACGATTATCTATTCGCGTCGCATTGCAGTCCAGTTCGAATCGGCCGTGGAAGGCCCTTCGTCGCATTGGCACGCTCTCCGCAAGAACGACGAGATTCCCTGGCGGAGAACGCTCTTGCAGTGGCCCTGTGAGAGCCGCTAGGCTGTCTTCTTCGCCACTACTCGTTTGGTGGAGCAATACTTCCAGTTAGGGTTGAGGACTACAAGAGCGACTTCATGAATGAAGAGATTACGGGGAATCTCATGAACATCAGAGTTAACAGCACCGGTTCACTGTCAAAGACCATTGCTGCTATCGACCATGAAAGAATTAAGCGACGCACTGATATCTTGTTGCGTAGAGTTCAACGAAAGGCAAAGAGCAAAGCGCACGGAAAGGTTCACAAGAAGTACATTTTGGTCGAACTCACTAACATGTCGCATAAGTAAGCTTTTGTTCGGATGTCCGTGTTGTCAGTCACTCGTCTTGTCTTTTTCCCCCTGCTCTTGATAGTCTTTTACTTGTCAGATCTTCGTCTTTCTCTGTGATGGCGTCTCGCTTTCTTGGGCGACATGATGCGACGCTCTCTGTCCAGGAGGCTGCATTTTGTTCGACATTCGCTTTGTCCAGCTCTATAGCAGTTGCCAGCAGCGACAGGGAGTTGGACAGTAGCGGTGGCGCGTCGGAGGCCGTGAAACCTGCGGGGTGCTCTCTCGAAGCAACAGGTGAGGTGGACTGGAAAAGCCTTGGCAAGAAACATGGGGGTGGGTCGAATGCATGGTCATTTCATCGTGATGTTTTTGGGTCCATTGAAGGGAAGGTTCGACCGAGTCGCATAGCATTGGAGAAAGGAGTGTGTATCGCCGCAGTCGAATTTGTAGATATTTTGAACCACGAGCGCGGGAAAAGGTCAGCGTTGGGAGGGCGATGATTTCGCGTCGTCAAGAACAACATGCCCAAGATTTCCAAATTCTGACAATTTACGAGACTGCCTGGTTCGACGGGACATTTTGGAGGATCTGATCAGTTCTGGTTGCAACTCTCTCGCCATGTCTTTATCATGTCGATGCTGTCTGGCTGACTTGGAAAAAGTGGCCAGTTGTGGTGTGGTGGGAGGTGGTGTGAAAGCGCCCCGCCTCTCGTCTCGAGACTGGCAAGCGTGTGCCAACATGGACGCGCGCTGCTGCATGCACTGACATTGCAGAACCGGGCCAATGAACCCAAGCAGCCTCCTCGTGTGCCCGAATTGCCTTCTTTCTTCAGCTGCTCCATCACTGCTCTTCCTCCTTCTTCCAACCAACACCGCCTCCACCCCGACATCCACCACCGCCGACTACTCCACGCCGCGTCCCTGACTCGAGCTGCTTGCCGCGTCTGAGCTGCGACCTCAGACACCGAGACATTAGCCAGCTGCCTCCGCACCGCTCCACCACCCTCCAAACCCTTCGAAATAGAGCTGCTGCCACTGCCCATGCTCACCTGATCCAAACGCTACCTCTTCGCTCCTTATTCCGAGCTGTCGTTTTGAAAGCAGCAACAACTCCTCCGGCTGGGCGCCAGGAGCCAACAAAATGAAGGCCGCTCCGTTGCTCGTGGCCTGGCACGACAACAACGATCCCATCTACTCGGCTCATTTCGAACCACATGGGAAGGGCAGACTGGCCACTGCTGGTGGTGACTCCAACGTCCGAGTAGGCATTGCAATGACTTCTCTTCTTTCCGAGTAGCCGCTGACCCACGTGCAGCTCTGGAGCATCGAGACGACCGGAGACGAACGCAAGGTTAAGTATCTGTCAACACTAAAAAAGCACACACAAGCTGTCAATGTTGTGAGATGGTGTCCGAGAGGTAGGAAGAAAGAGCTCGTCTACTAGAACGTATCTAACAGCACCAGGCGAGCTACTGGCTTCGGCCGGCGACGATGGAAACGTGCTACTGTGGACACCTACCGAGAATCCCGCCTACACCTCCAGCCTCAACGAAGACGGCCTAGAAGATACGGAACATTGGAGGGTGAAGACAATGTGCAGATCGAGCAGTGGCTCAGAGATCTACGACCTTGCTTGGTCGCCTGATGGCATGTTCTTCATCACGGGCAGCATGGACAACGTAGCAAGGATATACAATGCTAATACCGGTAAGTTGTACAGACTTTCCGCGATAGACGCTGGCTGAATACCTGCAGGCCAAACTGTACGCCAAATCGCAGAACACAATCACTACGTTCAAGGCGTGGCTTGGGACCCGCTGAACGAGTATGTGGCTACTCAATCATCCGACCGTTCCGTACATATCTACAACCTCAAGACCAAGGATGGGCAGTTCTCCCTCAGCCAGCACAACAAGGTCACGAAGATGGATCTACCTGGACGAAGGATATCATCTAACAGCCCAGCTCCTCCTGACTTCGGGCTTGGAAATCATCGAGCTGCCTTCGTGCAGGACATCACATCAGAAGCCGTTGGTTCACCGAAACCGTCTGCTCCCGGAACACCACAGTCATTGGCACTTCCAATGAACCCTCCACCGACATCGCACAGCCGTCGTTCCTCCTTCGGCTCACAATCAGTACGAAGATCTGTCTCGCCCAGCCCTTCGATGCCGCTACCTGCCGTCATGCCATCTGCATCACCAAGTCTGGCCGGTGGCATTGGCTTGGGCGTTCGAAACACCAACATCTATGCCAACGAGACCTTCACCTCTTTCTTCAGACGCCTTACTTTCGCCCCAGATGGAAGTCTGTTGTTCACACCGGCTGGGCAATACAAAACGACGCATCCGGCTCCTGATGGTGGCAAGGGCACCGACGAGATCATCAACACTGTCTACATCTACACACGAGCTGGTCTGAATCGACCTCCAGTGGCCTACCTCCCCGGTCACAAGAAGCCCTCAATAGCTGTCAAATGCTCGCCAATCTACTACCAAATTCGATCTGCTCCTGTGGAAACCAAGGAAATCACGATAGACACCCGAACAGAAGAGGATATTGCGCCGCTCCCAGAACCCGTCATGCCTTCAAAGCCTGCTTCAAATGCGTCGATGGATCCTCCGCCTCTCTTCAACGCTCCCTCACCCTCGCCAAGTGTAGCAGCCATGGCTTCACCTCGACCTCGCACTGACTCCGAATCAAACCCACCGACGCCTGCACCGCCACCTGGACCAACACCTGCACTTGGACTGCCGTATCGAATGATCTATGCTGTTGCAACGCAAGACGCGGTCCATCTTTACGACACACAGCAGACCAAGCCTCTGTGTGTGGTGAGCAATTTGCACTATGCAACGTTCACTGACTTGAGCTGGTTTGTACACTCCTTGGTTGCGATTTGATCGACGCTGACGCTCATGATCACAGGTCCGCCGACGGTCTCACCTTGCTCATGACATCTTCAGATGGCTTTTGCTCAGCACTAACATTCTCATCTGGTGAGCTGGGCACTGTGTATCAAGGGCCTTTGGCAACCGCTTCACGACCCAGTCCTGCGCCGATCTCCGTTGCGAAGGCAAACTCTACAACATCCACACCGCAGCCTACGCCGACAGGTTCGGCAGCAGTGTCACAGGCAACCGCACCACCTGCACGACCCCCCTCTACTAGCAACCCACCAAGTGCCCACCCTACCCCAGCCCTTCAAGCGGCATCACCTTCACCATTCACAGCACAACCGGTGCCTTCAGGAGGACGTCCAGCCTCTCCGGCAAGAAGTATGTCACAATCGAGCATAGCCACCGAGGCCAGCTTCGCGAGAGTCCCAGATCAGAATCCACCACCTGTAATGAACAATCCGACGCCCTCCATGGGATCTGTACCAGGACTCGCCGCCACAGGGTCTTCGAACCCTTCAGGCTCGTCTGTACCGCTGTTCACTCCACCACAAACGCCAGGGCAAGGACATCTGAATGGCTCTGCGGCTGTTGCACCACCTCCTGCGGCCGGGATCAAGAGGGAGAGTGTCACAAGCAACACTGCGGAAGAAGAGCAAGGAAGAGAAAAAAGGAGACGAATAGCGCCTACACCAGTCACGGAGGGCGATGTGCCTGTGGTGCCGCCTGCTCCAGCAGACTCGAATGGAGACAGCAAGTAACAGCACGCATTCGGTCATTCCATTTGTATTATTGAGCAGTATTAGCCTGGCGTTGGAGGTCAGGCATCGTCGAACGGAAAGGCGATTTGGAGGAAGTCTTTAGCTGAATGGGAATGAGAGCCTCATATGGCCATTGGAACGGGATATAGATAATGCAAAATAATTTACCCACCAAGTCCTCTTGGACATCTTCTTGACGACCTCGCTACATGCATGGCAGAGGTTGATCCCTGTCCCAAACGATTGCCAGCTTCCTAGTTGAGCTTAACGCGGCTCCACCACGATCCTGTCGACTCGTACGTCCTGTCTTGACCTTCCGAATCTCATCCACGACTCGGTGGGGATCTACTGCATTCCAAGGTCACGATAGGCTGAATTCTTGATCGCAATGCATCTTGGACCATCCTGCAGCGAGTTTGAAAATGCGGACGGGCCGTGAAACATGGTTCATGGCGGGACAAGTGGCGACCGGAAGGTGTTTGCTCACGATCGCGGCTGTTATCTAGATCATGAACTGCGCTCGTCATACATATATACCTGGGAGCCACGATCGATCTTGAGAGAAGCCTAACTCTCATCATCCCGAGAGTATAGACTGCCAAAAATGCTTCTCCCACGGCTTGTAGTGCTGAGTGTTGCCTTCCAACTGAGCTCAGCACTCAACTCCCAATATCGCTTTCAAGCGGCAAAGCCAAGCTACTTTCCGTCTTTAATCGAAGCAGATCTCGAGCATGTCGTTACTGGATTGGAGAGCGGGCTCTTCACCAGTGTCGACTTGGTCAAAACATACATCGCTCGAATCAACGAAGTCAACGACACGCTGCACGCCGTGACAGAGCTCAACCCAGATGCTCTGTCTATCGCAGCTTCCTCGGACGACTTGCGTCGAAATGGGACTATCCTCGGTCCTCTTCATGGCGTCCCCATCATCATCAAGAACAATATCGCCACGGCCGACAAGATGAACAACACCGCTGGATCTTGGTCTCTGGTTGGAGCCAAGGTACCTCGAGACTCTACTATGGCGGCAAAGCTTCGCAAGGCTGGAGCTGTCATTCTTGGCAAGTCGAACCTTTCCCAATGGGCGAACTATCGATCGGACAATACGAGCAATGGATGGAGTGCCTACGGTGGGCAGACGTATGCAGCGTACTACCCCAAACAGGACCCTTCTGGCAGCTCATCTGGATCTGGTGTATCGAGCTCGCTGGGTCTTGCACTGGCTGCTTTGGGGTCGGAGACGTCGGGATCTATTCTGAGTCCTTCAGATGTGAATAATCTCGTGGGGATCAAGCCTACAGTCGGTTTGACGAGTCGATACTTGGTAAGTGAAACAAAAGTTTGAAGTACTGATCATAGTACTGACCTTGTGGGCGTAGGTCATCCCAATCTCTGAACATCAGGACACTGTTGGCCCCATGGCTCGATCTGTCAAGGACGCGGCGTATGTGCTGCAGGCTATAGCAGGACCAGATACGAATGACAACTACACCCTCGCCAATCCACACCAAGGAGTCCAGCCAGATTATGTCGCAGCTTGTGATTACACCGCTCTTGCCGGTGCCCGAATCGGCGTCGCCTGGAACGTCCTGGATATTTGGAGAAATTACACGGACCAGGTCGTCATTGATGCTTTCCACGAGGCTGTCGATCAGGTTCGAGCAGCAGGCGCGACAATTGTAGATGCCAACTTCACCGCTTTCGCTCAGTACAACAATTCGACCCTAGGCGACGCTGTCCTCAACGCTGATTTTCTTGTCGGCCTGCCGAATTACTTGAAAGAGCTTACGTACAATCCGAACAATATACAAAATCTGGCCGATGAGAGGAACTTCACGCACGGCTTCCCGCTTGAGGACTGGCCAGAGCGAGATACCGAGCTTTGGGACGAGGCGCTCAAACAGTATAACAACACCTCTCCCGAGTTCTGGAAAGTTTACCAGGAGTCTCTGTACTACGGTGACGAAGGTGGTATTCTAGGCGCCTTGAGACGTACCAACACCAGTGCTGTTCTCCTGCCTACACAGCTAAGTCCTTCGATACCTGCGTTAGTGGGTAGCCCAGTCGTGACAGTACCAATGGGGTTCTATCCATGGAACACAACGTTGGTTATGAACGGGTTTGGCAATCTGGTCGCTACAGCACCGAATGTTCCTTTTGGCTTGGTGAGTCCGACCAAAATTTTGCGAGGAGCATCGCTGACACCGTGGCGTTTTGCAGTCGTTCATGGGAGCCAAGTGGAGTGAGGCCGATCTGATCGGATTTGCGTATGCGTATGAGCAACGCACGATGCATCGCAACGACAAGCAGCCGTACTTGGTGCCTAATGTCGAGCTTGGAGATGTGTTGGGGTGGTAATTGATGTCGGCGTATCCGCGAGGCATGGCGAGGTTACGAATTCAGAGTGTCTTTCGCCGTGCAAGTGCTGCAGTGCCTGTTACTGTGGATGGACTTGGTAGCGAGGAGAGGGTGCTGGAGGGTGTGGGATACTCAGTATGCAGGACTGCTCAAGATACAGCGAGGGCCAACTAGCACTACGTGGAGTATATGGATTGAAGACGATTGCTGTGGCGATGAGTCTCACGTGGTTTCGGCCCGGGTTGTCTCGTGCCGTCGGCATCTGATTTGTGTCCCTCTCCAGACCAGCCTCGGCTGCAGCTTATGTCACCATCGAGTGCCACTCATATGCTCTGCTTGCTCACGAGGACTATTCGAGTTGTACATGTCAAGGATTGATACTCTCCTTTGAGTTGACCAGGTTCTACGTCCATGCTCACGACTCCTCTCCTCGACCCCACCTGAACTTCCAAACGACATCCGCTCTTCTCTCCACACCCAGATTTCGTCCGACTTCAAACACCCGAACATGGCCTTCCTCGGCGGGCCAGAGTGCAGTACGGGCTCGAACCCCCTTGCACAGTTTCAGAAGCAGACCTCCGCAGACACCTCGCTGCAACGCGACCGTCTGACTTCACGGACACCTCAACAACTCAACGGCTTCCGCAGCGGCCAACAGATACCAGACGATGCCGCCTTCCAAGACTTCGCCCAGCAGGGCCCTCACATGGGTGAGATGCTGCCGAACGAGGCTTTTCACCTGGAACAGATGAGACGGGAGGCGGAGAAGTTCGATCGAGCTGGCGGCGGAGGAGGAAATAATGGAAACTGGGCTGGCGAGTTCGCTCAACAAGGACCACACTTTGCGCCTGAGGAGTTTGCACAACAGCAGAGAGGGGGAGCATTTACACCACAAGATTTCGCGCAGTTTCGGCAAGCACAGATGAGCGGGCCTCAGAGGACATCGAGTCCGACGTTCTCGCAGCATTCGGGTTATCGATCACCGATGTATGGCTCTAACTTTGGCATGCAGAGGCCTATGATGGGCTTTCAATCGGGCATGTACAACAACAACTTTCCACAACAGCAGTATGAGGGGAAGGGCAAAGGACGAGTGCAAGAGCTGAGCGATACCGACTGGGAGAAGCAGTTTGAAGAGTTGTCAACTCAAGATAAAGAGGCCGACCAGCTTGACAAGGATGCTGAGGAGGCTGTTGAGAGGGAGCTGAATCAATTGGACAGGTAAGCAAGAAAGCCATCTCGAAATGAGCTTCCACGTCTGGCCTGCTCACGCTAGGAGCAGGTCAGAAGTCGGATGGGGCAATTTCGAGAATATCGTCGAAGGGTTTCAGCAGGAGACTAACGCGAGCAGGGACATGCTGGCTGATGAAGAGCTCGAGAACCATTTTGGCGACGAGTTCGATCAATGGAAAGACTTCGATGGACTTAACCACAACTTTGACAGTTTCCGGAATGAGTTCGGCGATTACAACACCGCGCCCAACCTTGGGAACTACATGTTCGAGGAGAACAACCTCTTCAAGGATATGCCGAATGCTTTTGAAGAGGGTATGAAGATTATGCGAGAGGGCGGCAACCTGAGTCTGGCGGCGCTGGCGTTTGAGGCTGCGGTACAGAAGCAGGAGGATCTCGCAGAGGCGTGGGTCGCTTTGGGTCAGGCTCAAGCACAGAATGAGAAGGAGTCGCCTGCTATTCGAGCGTTGGAGCAAGCTATTAAGTTGGACCCCAGCAATTTGGAAGCTCTCATGGGTCTTGCTGTGTCTTATACAAACGAGGGCTACGATTCACTCGCTTACCGCACGCTGGAACGATGGGTTGCGGCCAAGTATCCTCAGCTTGGTGTTACGCCTCGGGGTCTGGATGAAGAGGAAGAAATGGGCTTTACGGATCGTCACATTCTGCACGAAAAGGTGACGAACTACTTCCTGGAAGCTGCACAACTTAACCCCGAAGGCGGAGACGTTGATGTCGACGTCCAAGTCGGATTGGGAGTTCTCTTTTACGGCAGCGAGGACTACGACAAAGCTGTTGACTGTTTTACCGCAGCGCTGAATAGTCATCAACATGGCACTATGAAGCGGGAAGGCGAGGAGCATCTCCTGTGGAACAGACTAGGAGCTACGCTGGCCAACAGTTCTCGCTCTGAGGAAGCCATTGAAGCATACTCTCGCGCCCTCGAACTTCGCCCCAACTTCGTCCGAGCACGCTACAACCTTGGCGTATCTTGCATCAATCTGGGCGTTCTCGAAGAAGCTGCCGGCCATCTCTTAGGCGCCCTCTCCATGCATAAGGTGCTGGAGCAGGAAGGCAAAGCCAAGGCGGCCGAGCTTCTCAAGGATGGACACGGCAACGATGTGGACGAGAGGGCGGTCGATCAAGTCCTTCAGCAGAATCAGAGCACCAACCTGTACGATACCCTGCGGCGGGTGTTCACGCAAATGGGTCGGAGGGATCTCTCGAACATGGTGGGCCCGGATATGAATCTGGACGCTATGAGAGGGGAGTTTGACTTTTAGATAGGACTTGGAGGGTGGGATGTAGAGTATGTAAATCTGCGAAAATCCTGGCATAGGGTCTTGGTCTGCCTTCATATGCATTGCATCGTCGTAGAATCGTCTGCACGTGACTGTCTCCCAATCCAGGAGCTCGCTTGCCTTCCGAGCTTCTTCGTTAAGACTGTAGACGACACAACCCCCTCGCCTCGAGCACCACACACGCGCAGAAATGCCGTCGTCAGACTACAGCAACGCCGTCGGCGGCGGGCTGAAACTGAAAGGCGGCGGAGGTGGAGGCGTGGACAAGAAGAAAAAGAAGAAGAAGGCCAAAAAGCCCACGGAAGACGGGGAGAACGAGAAAGAGGCAGACATCCGCGACGAAGGTCAGGGGGAAGAAGACGGTGCAGGACAATCCACAGCCCTCCAAAAAGCCCTCGCCGAAGAAGAGAAGACGACTACTGGAAAGGATTCTGATGCGGCGGCGGAGACGGAGGTGAGGGAGTACGGCAAGACGGAGGCGCAGAGGCGGTTTGAGGAGAGGAGGAAGAAGAGGGTATGTATTCGCCTTCCATATACACACAGAGATGGGGGCGTTTTTGTTGATGTTTTGGTTAGTTGGACGAACGACTCAAGAAAGAGGGCGTGCAGACTCACAAGGAACGCGTGCAGCAGTTGAACAAGTACCTTTCGACGCTGAGCGAGCATAATGATATGCCGCGTATTGGACCTGGTTAAGAGTTGTTTGGCGCGGGAGGGACTTGTACTGTTGCACTGCTCGTGTTCTTACTGGTGTCGTCGACTGGTCCTCGTCGCCGTCCTCCTCGATTCTTCCAAAGGCCCACATATCATCGACGTTTAGAGGAAAGGGTAGAACGCCTCTTGCCTCTCGCTCAAGCACACTCCGCTTGCTTGAAAATTGGACTGGTTCTTGGGAAATGCATGGGGAAGAGGAGCTGGTATTTGCAATACGCATTGCCGATGCTTTTCATACATCCCAAGTCTGGTCCTCAGCTACCCGTGCCACGAAAGAAATACACAGCTTGCATCGAATAGCAATCACATCTTGGTCGAGTGATTCTGCTCCACGCTTTAAGGAAAAGAAACCATCGCCTCGCTCGCTTTCAAGCCGCATCACGCTCTGAGAATTCGAAATCGCTCTCTCGCCAAATGAAGGTCACCTCTGTCACCATCCGTTCTCTTGCTCAAAGGCCCCTCAAGACGCTCGAAGAAATCCTCGTGACAGTACCATCTTCTCCCAACTGGCCCGCTGAATGATATGACTGCTAGTCAGATCGGACGCTGTAGGCTCTGTCGACACGGATGCGGCCCATCTTTTGCATTTCGAGGTCGATGCTGTCGCGCTCTCCAGAGTCGGCATGGCCTGGCTTGCGAGGGCTTGGCTCGGACACGCTTGCTGAACGATCGTCGACGAGTGTGCAGTCGGTGTTGACGGTGGTGGGAAGGAGGCCCTTCTCGCTCGAATATGCTGGGGTACCGGGGTTGCGCAAGGTGCTCTTCTCACGGCGGTTGTGCCACTGATGAGGGGCAGCAATGTTATTATTGCCTTTCGTGCTGGTGGACGCCCAGATGCTTGAGAGCGGCAGGAAGGTGGCTACAACGACGGGCGTCATCGTGTAAAGTTGCGAGCCTGGTATGGCCCAGTATGAGATGATGCCGAAGAGTGCTGCGTCAAATGTCAGTTCAAGATTCCACAAATGCCGTGCTTGACCCAACTCACCTGGTACGATCATAGTCTGGCAACCCATGATGAAGATGATCTGAACTGCCCCGAAACTCTTCATACCCATGTCACGACGCTGACGGATGGCCACGAGGAGCTTGACGGAGAAGATGCCGCTGAAGAGGAAGATGCTGGCCATAAGGGTGGCAATCGAGACGTTCGAAAGCTTGGCGATCATGTTGAACTCGTTTTCGGTCGTGTTACCCACGTCCACAATGTTCCAGAGGATGTTGAGGATCATGCAAACGAAGCGAATCGCGAGTGTGGCGGTGACGGCCAGGATCGACAAGCAATCGAGGCAGCGACGCCAAAAGGTGGACAAGGTGCAGCACACGATGCGAACCTGCAGCATCAGAGACAGCTCAATGGCCATCACCATGATGAACGAGCAGACTTCGAGGACGACGGATTGCCGTGATGTGACGCTGTCGTCGGGGTAGTACTCGGCGGTCCAGTTGTAGAAGTTGTAGAGCGGACCTGCCGTTTGGACGCATTGGACGATGCCTCGGATGAAGATGAAGAGCAGTGCAGTCAGGTTGAAGATGAAGATGAGGCTGCGGCGCTTGTCGGCCTGGGTCATCAATGCCAGAACCGTCATGAGGACCGCGCTGAGACCAATCTGGACGGCGAAGACGGCTGTCTGCGTGACCGCCAGGTGTTGCAGCTCGAAGATGTTGTGGATGCTGGTCGCGAATTGCGTCTGGCCATCCGGCATGGTGATGATGATTTGCTGGTGGTACGGGTCGAACGAGCCATTGTTGGGCACGCTGTCGAGTGTGGAAGCCATCTTCGAGGAGCTGCTTGCTGGTATGCTTGCTGGTATGCTTGCTGGTATGCTTGCTGGCTGGCGTATGCAGTCGTGGTTTGCTGCGGGTTGGAGGTGAGGGTGATAAAGGGACGACGAAAGAGTGGGTGGAAGTTCTGGATCAGCTCAGACCATGCGTTCGGTGTGCATGAAAGAACGAGAAACACGTGCCGGAGAGCTGGAATAGTCTTCTTGAGGTGGGTGGAGACAATCTCAGGCGAGACAATAGCAACAAGGAGATTGTCTGTCGGAGGCCCGCTGCTATTGTTCGACGTCGCCCGTAGGAGAGAATGCCGAACAATATCAAGCGACAACACGATTCATCCGCGCGGATGCTGCGACGGCGTAAGTGAGGGAGAAATGAGTTCTGGTATGCTGTTGTTGAAGCGACGTGAAGAGGAAGGAGCTTCGGATTTGAAGGTGAAAGTGGGCAGACAAAGAAGGCACATGCTCGCTCTTTCCAGATTCGGCGCTACCACGCACACGGGCCACCGACCCCTGTCGACCCATCGATATCACACACTGCGCAAGGATGCGATTTCTAACATTGGCTCGCGACAGCCTTCGTGATGGGTGGCAACGGTGGAGACTCGCCTGGAAATTGAGAAGCGCAACATGGTGATGCGTGCGGAGCGGCATGTCTCAGGGCTTAGTATTGTTCTTTCCTGGGCTGGCACAAAGTCGTCAAACACGACAAGCTGCCCCGAGACTCGCATGGCGTTGCGATTGACCAAGGCGCTGATGACTGCTATTTGGTATCTGAGAATAGTGTTACGGCGGAGATTGGCGTAAGTATGCTGTTGCCGTTGCGGTAAGTGCGGTGTGTGACTGGAGCGTGTTCTTTCCCTTGACATTCACTTTCGCCTCGCTTCTCTTCTCCCATTTGTCGCGCACCCGTGCGTAGAAACACCACGCACCTCATGCTTCGCTGCATGAGCACTTCATGTCAGTACATTGCTGACCTGGTCCTGCCCGCCGCCGCGACACACCTGGTCCGTGAAAGCACTGGCCGGTTCTCGATTCGTCAGAACATCGCTGAACCAGAGAAGATCCTAGCTCGCATCGGTACGTGTCAATCCGCAACCACATCACTTGCACTGCTCGGCTAAGCCCAGCAGAGCAGCGACACCTGTCTCTATACCTCGAGACCGCCTTCGCCATCGTCTTGGAGCCTCGCCCTGGTGCCTACCTCACGCCAGCGAGCAGCACGACTCCGCAAGGCCACGTTCTCCTCAGCGACGGAGATTGTCTTCACTTCACCGAACACTATCTGAAAGTGCTGTACACTACACAGCAGCCGACAGTGAGTGCCCTTTGGCCAAACGCCACATCTAGCTCTATTGACGCCTGAGAAAGATGCCGCCTCTTCCTTCATCTCCTGTGGCAGAGGCGCGAGACTCCCCACCCGCGAAAGAGGACTCTGAGACTGAGGCGAGTGACGACGGCATAGCCACCTCACCGACTGCGGAGAAGGCGCTTGGAAACAGCAAGACGTCCACCACCAAGCACACCACAAATAGCGTTGAAGCAGATGATGTTGCCCCAGATGGTTCAGCATCTAAAGAGATTACGTTCCAGGTACGTGGCTGCGTTGTGGGGCCAAACAATCTATCGTTGAGGTGTAGTTCAAGCTGACATGTGCCAGGATACTGCCTCCGACTCAGAGGTTATGATGTCGACTCCCAAGCCTCACATCAAGTATGGCAAGAAAGACGCTAGCCGTCGTGCTAAGAGCGCGATTCCTTCAGACGCCACCGAGCCAACTTCTTCTGCTGTTGCTAAGCAGGCGGCGACGCTGTCGGTCAGAGGAAGTATCATTCCAGATGACGATGCCGACACTGACAGCAAGAGGTATACAAAGTCATCGAGGTTTCATAGAGCATTAAGCTAACATCTCTGCAGCATCACGTCCAACGGCAAGCTATCCGCAGTCAAGAGAGGCACGAAGCGCAAGGCCCCGCCACGACCAAAGAGCGCTGAAGACACTTATCGCGTGTCGACAGAGGATGACGATCCTCCGCCCAAGAAGGCTCGGTTGCCAAAAGCTGCGCGAGAGGAGACTCCAGGGGAAGAGATTGCTGTTGCAACCCGGTCCGTCCAGAAGACAGGCCCCCAGCGGTCCAGCGGTCGGGAAAGCAGGGCTACCTCTGGCAACGATTCACCAATTTCAACACCATCGTCACTGGTCGATACACCATCGAAGGTCCTCATCACCATGTGCAACCCCAATGGAAAGATCAGGGGGTGGTTCAAAAGAAAGATGACGGTGGTTGAGGAGATTCCCGGCAAGCGCACCAACTTCGTTTGCGTCACACGCCATAAGGACCTTCCAACTACTGCGAAGATCTTGAAGACGCTTGTTGCTGGAAAGCCTGTTCTGAGCGTCCAGTGGATCATCGACTCGCACAGAGAAGGCACCATCCTGGACCCTTCCAGCTACAAGCGTGAGTTTTCCTTTTCCAGAAATCCGACGCAGCGATGACACTAACAATACTATAGACTCTGAGGTGGAAGGCAGCGACGAAGCTAATGACGACCGACGCTCCCTCTTCAAGGGCAAGACCTTGTTCTTCACCAATGCGGTAAGTCGTGCATATACAACCACGCGTCAGACCTGCATGGACACCAGACTGACCCGACTGCAACGCTAGGCCGTCAACAGCTACAACCAAGGTTGGGACGCAATCAAGGAAGTGGCCCAAGAAGCTGGTGCAACAGCTATCCAAGACGGAACCGCTACAAAGGGAAACGAATTGACGCCAAAGCATAACGTGCTCCTCTTTGGAGATGGACCCGAGGACGGCCCAGCCCGCACACTCATCAAGGAGCATGGACGGACGGTGTACGACAAGGCCATGTTCGCGCAAGCGATCATTCGGGCGGAGCTGGACCTGGATGATGACGAGTTCAAGCTGAAGGGTAGCAGCAGCGACACGAAAGCTACTGCTAATGGCAGGAGGAAGAGATAGTGCTCGGGAGATCAGCTGGCGCTTGTTGGTCGGGAGGACAGGCAGCATAGGCAACAGGCCATTCAAGAGCTCGTAATCACTCGCATATGCAGTTGGAAGGCGAGGTCGCGAGACGGGAAAGGCATCGATTGCTCGGGGGATGATGCAGCAGCTCGCTGAAGGATCGCTGGTTGGGGGAAAAGCAAAGGGGAGATACTGCTGCGAGAAGCATTATGTACATCTGCCAACGCAAACTTTGCTCCATGAGACAACCGCTTTATCCATCTCGCAAAGGATCATGTTGGTTGTTGGCTACATCCCTCGTGGCACGTATCGGATGCTTCGAGGCACGAACTCCACGAGCGAAGTGATGCCTGCTGCCGCAGTCGGTGACTTTCCCTCGGGGGCATGCAGATCGGTGCTCGCAAGATGAGACAGGTAGCGATATTCATAGTCACCAGTGAGTGATGAGATTCCTCTCGGGTTGAGGGTAGACGCTCTTCTCCTTCGCTCTTCGATATCGGGCAGAGCCAAGAATAGCTTATGCAGCTTTGCGGCGAGCGAGTGCTCGCAGTGCCAATGCTCGAATCACTGGGGTCGGTACTACGTTGTCCCAATTCCTGCTTCCCTTCGCGATCGTCGATGGAGAGCGCCGGTGCTGCAGGTTAGTTCACACAACAGTCATGAGAAGATGGAGAAGTTGGTTCGGTGAATATCGGGGAACTGTTTCGAATTCCTTTTTATTTTTGAGTATTTGGGTAGTTTTTCATATGTCTCTGGGACGTCGCAGAAGCGGTGTACGCTTATCCATGACTGATGATTGGTGTTCGTGGCGAGCCCATTGATTTCGTCGTGTAGAGAGAGTCCTCCTTTTCTATAAGAGCGATCGTCCACGTGACGACAGCTCCAACCAGGGGCTTTGTGAAAACACGTCTCCGCATGTGACATGTTTGGATCGCAGTGTTACTCTCGCGAACAACGAGGCCGAGCCGAATATCATGGACTGAGCACTGGTAGCTGATGAGAGTCTGTTAAAATGTAAGTGATGGGAGTAAAAACTCTTGCTTGTGATCAACTCATACTTCTCTCCATGATCTAGTATAAAGACCCAACCGATCGGCACATTCATGTTGCAAATGTGCCCTGATCTAACTGGAAACCTGCGGCCGATCAAGACGACCTTTGCGCTGTTCTCCATATTGGAAATTGTGACGTGGCGTCGTCGAAATAGCGGATGAGTGCTTCGGCAGTAGGGTTTGCTCGTTGCATGGGCATTGATAGCTTGTGAGACGCGTTGCGTTGCTCGATAGCTGAGTGCTCGGGGTGGTTCAAGATTGGAGCGGACGTTGCTAAATGGGAATGGCGGTATAGCGATATAGTTGATCCAATCTCTCATTGCTTACACCAGAAGGACACTGGCAAGTCATTAGCGATGTACGACATCTGATAGACACGACGAAACCTACGCATTCACGCAGCCATCATTCTCCGGGTTGTTGGCGATCTGGGCCCAGCGACCTATGCGAATGTCAGCTTTACTGCTCTAGCATATACCACAACAGGATTCACTTACCCCAGACAACTTTCCCACCTGCTGTGACCAGACCAAGCTCGCTCACATTTACCTCAACGATCGTTCCCTTGGTAAGAACACCCAACTGCGTGTACATGGGATTCTGCGGGTTCTTCTTGACGCTGATGATCGGCAGTTGGACCGTAACTCCCAGCTCCGGATGTGTCACATTTGCCTTCTTGTATCGAAGACCCATGGGGCGAATGAAGCGCTCGTACTTGACTGGCCGCCGGGTGAAGTCAGGGCCGACAAATGTAGGCTTGGTGATCATACGCTTCCAACTCTTCTTGGCAGTCTTCTTTCCAGTCTTGACGACCTTGAACATCTCCGCCTCACTGATACCACGCACTTTCGGGAGCGGTACACTGAACTTGGCAGCTTTCTCAGCTCGCTTGTTCTTGATTGCAGAACTGAGTGCCTTGGCGTTTGTAGTGTTGCTGCGGTCAAGCAAATAGCTGGGAAGTGGAGTGCTCGAAGGTTGGGCGGGCTCTGCAGACTTGACGTTCTTCTCCTCTTGCTGTTTGATGGCCTTCTTCATCTGGATCTTCTCCTTGTGTCGCTTCTGCTGGTAAAGCTTTGCACGCAGACCACGCAGGTTCTGCGCCTTTTCTGAGGCATGATGGGCCTCTCGTGCGGCTCGTTTCCGGGTGCGCTCTTCATGGTCGAGGCGACGACCGTGCTGCTTTTGAAAGCGCTCGATATACTCGTTCTGCGGCATGGCGGTGGTGGTTTATCGTGCGCAGTATCCGGATCAGTAGTCGAGATGGCGGTGGATGGGCGCGAAGTTGGAGTCGGAATGAAAAAGTCGTGCCAAGATGGAGGGCAGTCTCAAAATCCCGTCCCTCTCTAGGTCCAATCAGAGGAGTCTAGCAGGGGGTCTGGATCTAAGACTATGTCCACTCCGCGGGAGTCTTCTCTTCTTGTCGACCGTCGCGTGCACTGAATCACATTCGACATCCAGCCATTGTGCTCCATCGCGAAGGACTGTGCCGAAGATGCTATCCAAGACGCTGAAGAGGACCTTGCTGGAGACGCCCTCACAGTGGCCGCCGACCTTCCTCCTCCCCTGGGCTGCGAATCTGCCCACGAGATCCTTCTCCCAAGTACCAGCACCGAAACGAGACGAATCTCCTACATCAGGTCCAGCCCCTGCCCACGGTCGACGAATGTCAACGGCGATCAGCGAGTCTCCCAGCGAGCCAAAGCCCCCACCACCCTCAAGGCCCTCAGCAAGCAAAGAGACCTCTTCTCAGCAGCCGTCTTCGTCGCTGAGCGAACTCTTACCTTTGCTGCGATCCCAGGGCCCGCACTACATCACACTTCACATACATGGCAAGCCGTACCTCGTGACTCAAGGCGATACAGTTCGCTTGCCATTTTTGATGCATGGGGTCGGACCTGGAGATGTTCTGCGCTTGAACCGAGCCATCAATCTCGGAAGCAGAGAGTACACCTTGAAGGCCCCTGCTGCATCGCCCAAATTGAAGAGCCCGACAACTAGCACTGTGTCGGTCCTCGACCCGACCACCGGCTCACTACCGAGCCATTCTCGCGTTATGCCCTCCGCCTCTTTGGCTTCGTCACCCGCAGCTGTCTACGCACCCCACTACATTCCGCATATCGCCAAAGGCAAGCATTCGTACCTCGACGAGAAGCTCTTCGTTTGCCGAGCCGTGGTCATGGGCGTTGAGAGTGAGCCAATGCGGACTAAGGAAAAGACGAAGCGGAGACAACGGCATATCAAGACCGTCAAGAGCAAGCATCGGTTCACGGTGCTTAAGATCAAGGAACTTCGAATAGAAAGCCCCGAGCAAAATTGAGTCATGACCGATTCGCGAAAATCATCCACCTCGCCGACGCACACCGCGTAGGACTTACTCAGTGCAATTTTTCCTGGCTGCCTGGGCATCGATGGCCTTCCGATATGGTCCGGTGTGAGAAGTATCCGCGCTCCAAGACGTTGTACGAAGAGTCCCCTCCTAGAGCCGAAGACGCGCTTGATATGGCCAGCCGGGACGCATATTAGTCTGGTCACGTGGTCTACCTCGGTCACCGAAGTGTTCTGCAAGCCGACGAAGTCCTTCAGCGAGTGTATCATACGAAAACGGACCTGTGCTATATCCGATACTCCGTTTATCAGCGGCTAGAATGCAGCAGAGGCGCCCGGAAGGGGCAAACCAGTGACGATGGCTTGGAGGTCGTGGCGTTGCATCGCCGATTTGGCGCCTGTGAATCTGGGGTTGGGGAGCACAAAATGGAGCAACATGAGACAGAATGAGGTAGAACGGATGACAGCGCTTCGTGCAGCTTCACATGTGCACTCAATTGATCCAACGCGGCAGCGTATTCAATCAACTCGCGGCTATCTGACGAAGACTGCCCGACATCACGTGTCTATGAACTCAATGTTCCGCTCGCAAACAGCCATCCTTCTCGAAGTTTTCTCGATCCACGGCTAAGTGATTGGCTCGATTGTACACCTCGCACAAGTCGACGCCGATGGATTCGCTGTCATCCTGTCTTGCGACCCGCCTGTCCTGTGAGTGGACAAAATCAGCAGCCGAGTCGATATCATCACCAAACGCCCAAGCCCGGCTTCGCTGCATATGACGATGACAGGTCGTTACAGGTAGTCCCTTGGAGCAAGAAGTGGGTCCCCCGTTCCCTTGCACACCGACATGCACCACTGAGGCACATGTCTTCTGGCCCTCTCGTCGGCCCCATCTCTCGTAAGTCGTGGCCCCGTCATGCCCTGCGACCGCACCGGGGCAATTAGGCACTGGTAAAGCGAGTCACGAGGCTGCCTCTTCTTCACGCCCAGTCCGGGCGGCTCGCCACGGCCGCTGCACATACAACACCTACTAGTCGGTCACCAACGCTCGTCGCACATGGTACGAACACCGAACGTTATTGACTCCAAGGATGAACGCCAACAACAATGCCGCCCAACCTGCAAATCAACCTGCTAACCAAGCTGCGAATCAACCCGCGAACCTCAACAACATCTTTAATAACCTTGGCGTCAACTTCCAGAGCCTCGTGGCTTCGACACTACGCCAATACCCCCGTCGGATGCCTGTCCAAAACCAAGGTTCTATCGCCTATCGTCGCTCGAGGTTCCCTTTCCCATCGGTGACCGATTTAGCCAACTGGGCGCTTGCGAATGCCATTAAGAGAGAACTCGTCGCCTTGCAGACCAGTGTCGTCGTCCTGCGTAGGACCGTCGACGTCGACGAAGAGACGTCAACTCAGGTCCATGCATCCCTCAAGCAAGCCGCAGAGAGTATCTTGAAACTCGAAAGACTGCTCCAGATCATCCTCGATGCCATCCCCATCGAAGCACGGCCAAACGCAGCGTCTGCGGTGAAGGCCCAGAAAGTTTTCGACGTCGCCGAGCTTTTGGAGAAGATCCTGTTGAACTGTGAATATCATGACTTCATTTCTGCAATGCAGGTCAATCGGACCTTTGCGCAAGCCTTTCGACGTTCGGCGCGGATCCAGCAGGTCATGGGTTTGAGAGCAATAACGGACGGGTCTCCATTTTCGCCAGTGGCAAATGCGTTTTTCGTATCGCGCGGGTGTATGATCAGATTGGAGGACCATCATCGATACGGCCACCAGGTCCAGGATAATGAGGTTGTGGTGTCTGCTATTTTCAACGGATCCAGTCCGTTCGAGGAACACCCGCTGCCACGGATCTCAGAGCGTTTTCGCGACACGTTGGTCTGCCAACCGCCTATCAAGCAAATGAGGGTACGAGCAGGTGAGAAGTTCGAAATATGATGGTGATATGATGGGAAATGCTGACTTGTCGATGGACAGGCTGCTGTGAAGACCCGCTCTTCCGAAGACGAAACGCCAACAATCTCCAACCACACCCACCATCGCTAACCTCGCTAGCCGACCGCGACGAAGAGATGCAGCAGCTCCATTCCATCGACTCAGAAACCGGCATCACCTTGGGCCAAGTGCTCGACGAGACGAGAAGACTGCGCGACGAGCATCGGTATTGTCCGGATGCGTATCCCGGTCTCCATCGCGATGACGGCACGGTGGATGTACACGTGCATTTCGAGGCGATCTTGCAATTGCCACGGGATGATCCAGTTTTGTTGGCAAACAGGCGCGCAAAGGCGTCGTTTGACTTTGAGCAGAAGGACTTCGCGGCGAAAGATCAGAAGATCCAGCAGTATATCGCCGCGAAGCAGTCTGGTGAGTGAGATCTTCTACACCCAGATCATTCGAGATCGGCTCTTGCTGACATTGTTTTTTTGATAGCTCGCGACAATGGCGAACCGATCCCAACGTTGCAGGAATTCGAAGCGCGATCTCTAGTTACCAACGTCGAAGACCACGATGACGCGGAGGCTTCCAACGACGACCAGCTAGAACAGTAGGAAGGTGAAAAGCATTAGCATAAGCATAAGTATCCAGGCCGGTTCCATTTCGATTAGCGGTGCATTCAATTCGGGGTGACGAGCGCGCTTCAGGAGAGACGGAGACGGACGACCAGCGGAAACCATCCATCACGACGACATCGACATCGACATCGACATCGACAACGACACGAGAGATGAGGTGAAGTCGGAAGAGGCCGTGGGGGGTGCCATTCGTAGAGTTTCTGGACATGAGGCTGTCCGTGTTGGGACACAAGACCGTTCGAACAGACGGCGCAGATACTGTAGTAGGGCAAGCGCATTCAGGGCGGCGGCAGTGGCATGTCTTTCCATCATCATCAGCAGCAGGCAGGCAGGCAGGCAAAAATGTAATAAGTCTTTTTGTTCATCATCATCATTCAGACATGCACAGGTGAAATACAGAAAGACAAGGTGGTGCTATTCTACAACTATAGATACGCAGCAGCGTGAAGAAGCATCGCGAGGCGACGACGGTGTAGACCCGCCATCACATCTAGACGTCCTCGTCGCTGTCTTCCCCAAGCAGCTCGCCCTCATCCGCATCAACAACAGCATAGTCCCCTCTTCCTCGCTGGAAGCTACTCCTCGTCGTGTACGGTCTCTGGTATCCTCCGCCCCTGCCAAACCTCGTCGACACCATCCTCCACAGGCTGCCAATGACCATCGGCACGGCGGCGAGGACGGCGACGAGCCCGGACACCAGCATGACGGGGTACTTGACCCACGGTGCGTCGCTGTCGAATGCTCCGCCATATCCTCCGCCTAGGCCATCGCCCAGCCGAATTCGGCCGAACTTGCCATCCCAATTCTTCCACACCCAATATCCGACTCCTGCTGCTGCCGCAATAGGCAGTACAATGGCAAAGAACAGTCCGATGCCTCCTATGCCAGGATGTTTTTCGTTGTAATCCGTCTCGTGTCCGGGGCAAGGGTGCGTCGCCGACGAGAGGTCGAGCTCGACTCCACCTTGACACGTCGTCAAAGGAATTCGTCGGTAACCGGTGATGTCGTAGTACTCAGTCAAGCCCGGATTAGCTTTGCACACTTCCAATGGATCTGGCTTCTCGAGGCCTGTGATCAAATCGCAGGATTGGTCCGATCGGCGTTCATAGTTGTAGTCACATTCAAAGTCCGCCCGTGTGCACGTGCAGTTTTTGGCAATGCTATGCAGGTGCTGGATCGCCCGACCATTGTAGCAAGCGTTTTCCCATTTCTTGCGATGGTACTGAGCCACGTGTCCAAAGAGGCAGTCGTCGTCCGAGAGTGGGTGTTTCGGGGTCCAGAAGTAGTAATCAGAGTCTTCGGTATCCGGGTGGTCCTCGTCTAGCTTGCACTGCTTGCTCCTCTCTTCGAGGCCGCTGAAGTCAAGATTGATTGTCGCGATCTTACCACCGATCTTGCCCCAGAGCAAGACGTTCCGACTGGTGTCGCTCGGCACTGTGGTGATGTCGTCCACGTTCATCGTCTCACCGAACTTGTACTCTTTCCAAGTGCGGCCCTCGTCGAGCGTGTATCGCACGAAATCTGTGGGCTCGTCCTCCTTGACGATGACGATGATGGACCCCTGGTCGCCATATTCCCACATCCAGTTGCCTTCCGCCGCGAAAAGCCAAGTGACTCCGCCATCCCTCGTGATGAATGTGTTGGCATCTTGTTTGTGACCAAGATATTCGCCGACGTTGCCAGTGGCGATCATTATCCCGACAGCACTCGGAGAACTGAACGTGTCCCGCGGGTCTTTTCGTTCGGTATACCCATGTAGGTGCAACCCACAGTCGCTACCTGGTTTGGGAGTGCACTCATACTTGAAGTTAGTATCTTTCGCCGACTCCACAGATTGGAGCAGGGCCCAGTCTGCACCATCGTTATGAGTGATCTTCGTTTGCAGTTTCTTCGTACTGCCGCTGTCCGTCTCCTTGACGTTAGAAACAACATTGATGATGGCCACGCCTTCCAATCCCTGCATCTTTTCGAAGTCGACGTAGCCTGCCGGGTTTCGATTGACGTGCGCCTGTGAGAGAACATATGAGGTTCCATTACTGTTGCTCTTGACAATGCTCCCGTACTCCTGGTCCTGTGCGTTGTTTACAGTGACATGCAGGAAGACGGCATGCGTACTAGAGTCCAGAACTGTGTAGGCCTGTTGGTGAGGGACATGGAAGTTGGCCGGGAATTGCGCATCTGCAAAGTTCACACCATCGATACTGGTGTCGACTTTGAGGGTCTCCTGATCGTCGTCTCGCACAGCAACCACAATGTACTCTTCCATTGTCGCGAAGTTGATGACATCGCGCTTCAGCTCCTTCTTGTGCTTGAACAGGTCCTCACTGCTTAGCAGTACGAGCGATTTCTCTTCGTCTTCATTCTCATACTGCTCGCAGTATGTCAACTGGTCTGATCGGCCTTGCTCTTCAACGTACACGAATTGGCATTTGCGGACAGCGCGGAGCAACGGTTCCCAATCGAGCCCGTTGTTTTGAGATGTCTCTGCCACGGCCTGGTCACCTGCCGCGCCGGTCCACAAGAGCCAGTCCGGTTGGGATGGGTGAAAAGACAAGACCTGATTGCCTTTCTGGTTGGGCTTAGATTTAGCACTGAAGTCGTGGAAGTTTTTGGCACCATTCGTGGAATAGAAGACCTTATTGCTTGGCGTAACCAGGTATACCCTTTCATTGATGTATTGGTGTGGATAGATCGCCAGGATTTCCTCGTCGTTCAGCTCTTTAGGCTGCGCCCACGTTTTACCGTGGTCATGTGTCTTCCAGATCTCTCGTCTGTCAGTGCGCAGAATAATCGTCTCGTCGTCGCCCGTATTGGTGTGAGTTCTTTCCATGTAGTAGTACTCCACGAACTTGTCGCCGGGGAATTTCGTGACCTCCTTGGAAATCTCGCCACTAACAGGATCTTCCTTGGTATCACTGCACTCGCGCTCGACTTCCTTGGCGAGGTCCTCGCCACCTTCGCAATCGTTTCCTGGGATCAGTCGGTATCCGGATGTGCCTTGGTAAGTCTTTTCGCTGCCTTTGCAAGCACCTTCAGGAGGCACAACCGGGCCGTTCTTGACACACTTGCCATCTTCAAGTTTGAAGTTGTAATCGCACTCGAAATCCTGTTTGGTGCACTTGCACGTCTCTCTGTCCTCTTCCGGGTCCTCGAAATCGTCAGACACAACCAAGCAATCAGCATCGGCTTTCCTTCGCTGAAAGTATTGCTTGTGGCCCATGATACAAGTTGCGTCGCCCTTGTCATCAACTCTGGCTGGCCACTTTTCGAAGTCTCCCTTTTTGCACTCTCGTTCATGCAAACCCTCGAAATCCAAGGCGAAAGTCTTGTGCTTCGTCCTTCCGCCGCCGCCCTGAGTAGCCACCAGTAGGAACTTCAGCGATGTCGAGTCAGGCGTCGTTGTGAGCGCCATTGGCTTGATCTTGTCCTCGAGCTTTACCTTCTCCCAGTCCTTGCCGTGATTGAGCGACCACTGTATGATGTCCGTTTCTCCGTCTTCGATCGCTACGAGGATTGACCCCTGTGCGCCAAACTCGTAGATGTGCGGCTTTTCCAAAGCCAACTTCCATGTCAGCCCGGCGTCGTCTGAGACATAAAGGTCGCCCTCGTCGTAGCCTTTGAGGTAGTCACCGGTGTTTCCAACCCCCATGACCAGTCCAGGCGCTGGACTACTGAAAATCCGCCCCAGATTGCGCTGCTTGGTGACAGAGTGCAGGTGAAGATCCTTCTTGCCCACTTTCAAAGGTTCCCAAGTCCTCCCATCGTCAAAAGAGATCGAGGATTTCACCTTCTTATCAGCCATCCACTTCCGCTCGACTTCCTCCCAGTTGTCCACGGTATTGACCAGTACAATGCCCTGAATGTTGGAAACCTTTTCAAAGTCAACAAATCCTCGCATGTTGCGATTGGTATGCTCGATGTTCTTCGTGAAGAATGTGCCATTGCTGTTCGACGTGAGGAGGACACCCATAGCACTCGTCGATGAAGTTGTCATGATGTCAACTTGCATGCTGTAATTCGTGCTCTCAAGCAGCGTGTAGGCATTCTCTTCCAACTTGTGCTCTCCAAACTCGGCGCGGTGCCAGGCCTTGGTGTCGTCGGTGACATACATGGCCATTTCAGTCGTCTTGTCGCCTTTGGCAGCAAAGACAATGTACTTCTTGACCCCTGCGATGTTGGTGATCCCCTCCACTGTCCTGCCATCGCTCACGGTGACTTCAGTCGTGTGGGACTTGAAGAAGTCGTCCGAGTATATGATCCTGTTATTCGCTGACAGACCCGAGAACTGTCCCTTGGCTATGCACAATATACGGTCCTTGTCGAGATCCTCATCACCAGTGGTGAAGATATCGCTGCTCTTGGCCCAGATGCAAGAAACCACATCTTCATCCAGACGCTCGGGTTTGCTCTCGAAGCCGTCGGTGGTGTAGTAGACTGAGGACTCGCAGAAGAAAATGTTCTTGCAGGTCTCGGCGTGGAACAGCATTCGCTTCGGGTCGGATGCGTGGAAAGCAATGCCTGGGCGTGCCATGGAGGGACTCTCTTTCGCTGTGAACTCCTTCCATGACTCGCCTCGATCATGTGTGATCCAGTGTGTTCTCTTCGACCCCAGAATGACTGCAGTCTTTTTGTCGTATGGATGCTTGAGCATCTCGAAGACCTCGCCCTCTTCCACATCGTCCAGCTTCTCCCATTCGAATCCGCCATCGTCGGACCGCCATGCAGTCCCGGTGTGTTCGATCGTGGTAATTATTACGTCGCTGTCCTCGAAGTACAGAATGTTGGAGGGTTGGTTCTCGAAAGTGTGGTCCTCGATGTCAGGCTTATCTTTCTTACCCAGCACCTGCAACGCCAGCAGGCTGCAGAGCACTGCGAGCACGAGACGGATGTGTCGCATGGTGTAAGTTACCGGTATGGCCGCAATATTGAGGTAGATGTGGCTGCGGACATTGGAGATGTAGGTGCAGCAGGCGAATGTTGGTCGTGGGGTGTTGGTGATGATGAGTTGGCGCCTTGTTGTCGTCAACTCAATCCAAGCTCGGTCGCCCAGCTGGCTTGTTTCGACATCCCTGCTCACAGCACGTGAGACTCCCGAGGTACCGCATCATCTGCTCTACTTTTAGCGCCGTCTTCAGCCAACAACACTTCCGTTCTATCCATCTACATTCCATTTCAGATCCATCTAGTTCTACTGATAGAGCAACTCATGAGATCTGACGCGATTTTTTGTGCACATCGAGGCCGACGCCGTTGTCATCACCACGCAGAACACCGCTGAAAAAGAACCGCTTGTGACACGATGTATCACTGAACAGCATTGACGTCGCCGTTGAGACATCTAAGCTAAAAAAACAGACAGCAGAGAATGTCTCGTGTACTTTTGTCCTAATCACCAATGTAGGTTTCTCCATGCTTCGTTGTGTCTCGAACTGAACATCTGACGTTGACCACTTCGCTCTTTCAGATGCTCGCGCGACTGCCATTGTCTGATCCTCTCCATCGCCTTGATCGTGCTCAAGCACATCCTGGTGCGTATGTACCCAGCACTGGGGCAAATGCTTCTCGTGCGTGGTTGCCGGGTACACTCAATCAGACATTTCCCTCTCTTCCAGTCCCTCGGTCACGGCTCTCTTAGTATCTGAACCGCCCACTGAGGTGCTTGAACAATCCCTGCAGCAAGAGGTTGTGCTTTGCCCTCCAGAGCGGAAAGATTTTGTCGTAGGCCCAGGAGTAGTCTCGCAGCTCGCGAAGCGTGGGGTGACGAGGGACGGCAAGGCCTTCATCTTTCGCCTCGATGAAGTCGTAGATGTTGACGAAGACGCGTCTCAAGTTCTGGCAGTACGTTAGCAACTCATATCGCCAGCCCTATTCGTCACATTGCTCACCTTCTTGCACTGCCAGATGTTATTTCCCATCGGCTTGTCCAGATCTCTGCAGAGGTTTTGCCACGCATCCAGTTTGGTTTCGTCACAGCCATAGTAGAACTCGAACGCATTTACGAGCTTCGTCAATTTGGCCTGATATTCCGCTCTGGTCATGCGCTTCGCCGTCTTCTTAGGCCCGTCCGCCGTCGTTGGCGGTGACGCCGGCTCTGATCTGTGCCATGTCAGCTGTGTTGATTACAATAACGGGCTCTTTAGCTCACTTCGCCATCGCTCGCAGTGCACGATCAGTTGCGTCTCAGACTTGGTGGGAAGGTTGTGGTGGAGCAGAGTCACGGTGTCTTTGGTGTCGCGACGCTAGCGTTAACGCAGCGCGACATCGCAAATCCACAAACGGAAGGCACGTCCTCGCTTGCAAGTCGAAATTGATTGCTCGTTCAAGAACCACTCAGTATCCTAGCCATGGAATGTAGAGAATAATCACCTCACGCTCATACTATCATGGACCTTTCCGGTCTTCGACAGGGTGATCGATCCACGCACATGTGATTGCCAAGCATATCTTGCGCCTTCCCCAATGGGAGACGCTGGAAGCTGAACCCAACAGAACCAGCAGTTATTACCAGATTCGCTCAAAATCGGGTCTCTACCCTAAGAGAACCCGAATACCGCCTCAAAGGAAGGAGAGAATGCGATTCTGTTCCGACCGCTAGCCACGGAAGAGCTGATATGCAGGAAAAACCCCCCCATCAATCGCTTTTCGTTGCTGTTGCTCAATTCGATTCTTTCCGTACAACGAGAACGGGAGAATACACTTCCTACACCAAAGCTATCGCAGTGCTCCTATACGGCACAACACTAACATTCCACACCAAACCATACTCCTGCTCCTTCGGCTCCGGCCCCAACCACAACGTCCCACTCGACTTAACATCCCTCCAAATCGTCCTCAACACATTACTCAACGTCGTCGCAACCACAATCTCAACCTCGTTCGTGCCATTGACCAAGAAACTCCCAATATCTGCCGTGGCATTGGTAGGATCGAAAGGCGGCACTTGATGGCCGTTGACCCACGCTCTTGCGGTATTGACGATGGGGCCCAAGTGTAGGACAGCGCCGTCTGCTCTGCCGTTGGCTGGTGGCCAGGTGAAAGAGGTGGAGTAGAAGCCTCGGCCGGAGACGTTCCGGAGGTCGTCTGAGATGGCGTTCCAAGGCTGTAGGGAGGTGATGTTGTATGTTGAGTTCGCAAGAGCGGGTTTCGTCTGATCGGCCTCCAGGTCGGCCGGCGGGTTCCAGGCTTCGACGATCAAGGTCCAGTTCGTGAGCTGGGCAGGAGGTGCTGGGATTGGCAACGAGAGCGCGGTTCCGTTGGACAGGAGTAGTGGCTGAGATGTGTTGCCCGCTTTGATGCTCCACACACCGCTATCACTGAGAGATGCTCCGAAAGTTTCGGGCGGCGTTGCTATTACGTGACTCGACGCATCACGAGTTTCATTGTGACGGAATGCAATAATCGTGCTCTGATTGCCCGCCAACGTCAAGGGTATCGTAGTCGCAGACTGGCTTTGTTGGTAAGCCGCGATGGGGTCGATAGCGCCAGTCCAAGCATCGCACTGGTAAGGAACACCGGTAGCCTCGAAGGTGATGGAGCCTGTTGACAAACCCTCGCCCAATTCGCTGTCCCAGGCATCGTTGTAGACGAAGACATAGGTGGTTGATGCGTTCTTGTCCTCTCGCCAGTACGTATACCATGTTCGGTCAGAGGCTACTTTGGTGCGAGGCGTTATGCCCAGTGCCGTCAAAGAAGCCGCCAGGTTATCGTAAGGAACGATGTGAACGTTTTCCAGACCGGTCATCGTAGCAAGGGTAGATCTCACGTACTCAGTACCGGTAGTGTTGTAGCCAGTGAGATTCTGCGGCACGCCCCCTGAGAAGACAATCGGCAAGCCTTGATGAGCATACTCAACCAGGCGTTGAACCCCTGGCACAGTCAATGTATCATTTGCTCGAAGGATCAACGCTTTGAAAGCCTGTCGTTCTGGCGCAAAAGTGCCATTGGCTACATAAGCTTCCGGTAGGTGGAAGTTGTCCGGACTGAGGTACTCGTACGAAAAACCGGCATCCTGGAGGTCGTTTGGCAGGTATTGTGAATCTACCTCGTAGTAGTCATTCTTCTTCGACCAGAAGACTAGGTCGATCTTGGGCACACCACTCTGCGCGACATATTGCACACGAGCAGTCCAGTTCATGAAGTCGTCGAAGTACTTCCAAGTTGGTTGACGGGGCCCATGCATGTTCGAGAATCGATAGGTGAATGTGGAATACCCTGGCCATGTGGTGTTCGGATACGAGCCAGTGTAAGGATAGCCGTGGTAGACGAATTGGTTGATAGAGCCGATGACGCTTCTCTTCACATCCCAGATGAGTTCAGGCATCGTCTGCTTGTACACTTCTTCTCTTTGCGCCCCAAGCTCGGACGACATGATCCGTTTGCCAGCCACTACAAAGCCATTAGCACTTTGCTACTCATGTGATCAGTATACTCACAATTTGCCGGACCTGCGAATTGCCGGTAAGCGTCAATGACATGGTTGAATCCCAGGGATTCGCACTCAGGACCATTTACGGAGGGCACATTCGCAAGCATGTCCATCGGTAGATTGTACGCAACCTGCGCAGAGAACTGTGACTCCAGGGCATCGATCGACCAATTGGTGAGCGTTTCCAAGTAGACTCGGTTGAGAAGAGTCAAGGCTCCCCAGTAATCGTTGATATGGCTTTGACCTTCGTCGTCCTCGTTGGTATAGTAACGATCAGGGGAAGCGAGAGGCCCATTCGCCTCTGTGTTGTACGAGTAGACGAGGGGAAGGTACTTGTTCAAATCGTAGCCCGTGCTGGCTTTGAATGTCTCAAGAAGGTTAGGCGTCCACCAGAGGAGTGTTCCAGCGCCAATCTCTATCGAGTCTTCCCAAGCGTAGTTTCCGACGTCCTTGAAGAGCTGGCGAGTATCTTCATCGAGCAGATACTGATCCCAGAAGTCGGTAATCAATTTCGCTCCTGCAGCTGAAAAGTGATCCACCACACGAGACCCATTTTGAACGAAATTCTCCACTGGAGATTGCGGCACCGTGGTGTTCAGGTCCAGTGGGGACGCCTGTTCCAAGTAGCTCGAGTGGGATTCGTAGAAAGCGAATACCTGATATTCAACACCCTCGACATCCGATGGAAAGCTTAAGTTCAAACGACCTTGTGAGTCCACCTTGCCAGTGACATCCTCCAGAGACGACGCGGACAGGGTGTTCCGCGATCCGTTGTAATAGACAGGGCCTATCCAGGCAGGCGAGGCCGAGTAGTTCGCAAACTCGGTAGCGGTAACAAGACCAGTAGAAGCAGACACGAACCTGCCCTTTCCCCAACCTGGCAAGACGTCGTCAAATGTACCGCCTATGGGGACAGAGACGTTGAATGGCCACAATGTCCACATGACACCCTCGTCGTCTGGCGCTGCAGGCACGCCTGCTCCTTGATTAGGCCCTAACGCAAAATCCATGATCATCCCCAGATCTTTAGTTGCTCGCAAAGCCACGTCCGTCAAGTTCTTCCAGGCGTCCAAGCCCCAGTCATAGACTCCCCAGTCCACAGGCACTGGACCGCCTTCAGCCACCTGTGATGGATAGTTTCCATACAGATAGTATCCGAGAAGCTCAAGGCCCCCAGCACCAACATCTTTAGCAATCTTGAAGTCGTTTCTCACGGTGTCCAGATCCACTGATGCATCCGGGATCCAGTACCGGAAGCGTGGCTGTGAAGATTCATTAGGATCTATCTATTCAAGTCGGATATGCGTAACTCCAATTCTGGTCACTTACCCGCACAAATGCGGAGGGGTCTTCGAACGTCCCATAGTCGATGTCCGCATTCACCTGGTCATCAGTATTAAGAGCAAGTCCACCGGCTGCCAGCAGAGCAGCAGGCAAACAGAGAGACGACTTGAAAAGCATGTTAAACCCAACGACAGGCAACGCCTTTTGCACGAGGTGACTCGTGCATCTCCATGGCGCTTGACTCTTTATACCAAGGCGGGTTGGTCCATCTGCTAAACTCGACCATTTGCCGGTGCTCTGATGCCTGTTGCGTCGGTGTAGACCATTATGCGGGGACCCCAAGAAAAAAGGTGGAGGAGCTTGCCAGGCACAGGATGGTTCCTGGAGATCGACTTGAGGAATGATGCCTCCTCCCCAGATGCTTCGACTACCTTCGCGTTTTCGGTGCAAAGACGAGCGAACGACGTTTTGCCGATTCGGTGGTTGAAACTTAGTTGAGGATGATATCTTCCAAAGGTTGAAAACATACCATGTCTTCGGGAAGACATCATTGCCTCGCCTGATCTCGTGCGACTATCCGTGATCATGTTGTGGTAATCCTTCAATGTCGCTCCAACATCTGCCGAGGCCGATGGACAAAGCAGCCGTGACAAGGCAGGGAATGGGTAAATTCTTTGCATGTTTCGGCGTGTTCAGTAATGTCTTCACTGTTGAAGCAATAGCGAATGACTTGCTGCTGCAAAATTTCTCTGCTGGACTATGGCATCTGATGGCACTGAAGTGCAATCAATGGTTATGATCGAGCACAAACGTACGGAAGATAGAAAGAATATCATCGAAGCTTGCTGCAATGGCAGACATACCTGGTGCTGACAGGTCAAATGTCTTTAACAAGGCTTTGAGCGGCGACATACCTTGAGATTGTAAGCCCGGAATGGAACATAGCCCAGGATAGGTCGACCTCTTCCGTGTATTGAACCGTTACGGTGAGGCTGTTCATGCTAGGGCGTTGCAAGTGGCAAGAACGTCTCGTGTTCGACTTGATGGGAAGGGCGATAGCTCTCTGTTGGGATTGTAACGGTCTCCTGGAGAGTCTCTTCCATCAGCTCGTCTCAGCATAGAGAAATGGTTTTCGCACAAAGTGCATTTGGACTGCCAATCGAAAAAGCAAGGATGACAGAAAAGAAGCCCTGCCGTGATAAAAACAGCGCCCGAGTCGTCGGTCCGTAAAGCGCTTGTTGCTCAGGCAAGAGTGGTAACTACATCTCCTGCCTGCTCGTCCATCGATTTCCGCTGCCAAATATTCGATGTACAGACCTGTACACCGCTCGAGTGATAGGTCTCGAGCTGCGCTGCAGAGCAACTCAACAGAAGTTCATGCAGTTGAGCTTGCCGATGCACCTCTCAGCCGGTTCAGGTCGAACTGATCATCTCGACCGGAAGGCAGATCCGGTGCTATTTCGATAGCATCACGGGCGATGTTTCTCAAAAGATAGAATCGAAAAACTCTGGATGTGTTTGCACATGAAAGACTTGATCCAGCATTTTCCACTCTGTATCGATCGACCATGGCTCTGCCGCAGTCACGTCTTGTGTTGATAAAATTGCGAGGACGATCACAGACTCCGGTCCAGACAGACAGAGAGGGGGAAATTAATGTGCCACAGCGCCAGCCACCAGACATGATCCATTGTCCAAGCAACGCGTTTGAGAAGCAGCGACCAGTTCGTATAGCGGTTTGTTGTGTTTTTCCCAGTCGCACGAAAAGCGACGACTGCATCTCGCAACACCTTTGTGCTGCGCGACAACAGAGGACATCCCGGGCGCGTTATGGCGTGGTCCTCGAATCAACAACCACGTTTCATCAATAGTACCCTGCGTTATGCAGATTCGGTGGAACCGAAGACAGGGGATGAGCGACGCTGTCCCGTGTAGATTGGCCGGATTTGGAGCAGAGGTTCCGGCATCGCCACATGTCCCGGAGTGATTGAAGGGGGACGGGAGAAGATGTTTGACCAGCGTGATAGGTGAAGGTATTCGCGACGAGCCGGTGTTCCTATGTGCTGGAAAGGGGAATTTGGAAGAGGTGAAGTGAGAAGGAGAGCCATCTTAACTTTTCTCGCGATCGGCCAGCACTGTTCTCATTGGGCGAGTGGTTCGCTTTGCCGGGATCTTGACCCCGTGCCGGGGTTTATGAAACATTAGCCTATTCTTGAGAGCGCAAGGAGAAGACGTCTCTGTGCCGTCGTGAACCACGAGTGACGACTTCAAAACCCTTCACGCCCGACTGCATTCCAGTGACCAACCTTCCCTTCACTTGCCAACCGGTCCAGCTTTTTGACAGCCACAGTCGTTACAAATCGCCTTGCTCCGTTCGCTCTCTCAGACCATCCATTGCGACAGTCTCCGACCAACACCAACTTCTTCTAATACCAACCACAAACACCGACAACATGCGCTCCGCTGTTCTCGTCCTCGCCGCCACCGGCAGCGCCTTGGCTGTCGCCGACAGCGCGGGCAACTTCAACCGCGACACCGTTCCCCAAGGCTATTCTTCCTACCCTGCCGGCGTCATCTCGCAGATCCCTGATGGTATGTGACGCCTCGACTTCATCCTCATGCGACCGATGCTGATAGAGAAAAAGGACAGGTGCAGGCACCGACAGGCTCGTACGCTCCGCCAGTCTACTCCGCCCCAGAGACCACGACACCAGTTGAGACCGCGCCCGTCGAGACCGCTCCAGTTGAGACCACGCCTGTCGCGACCACTCCCGTCGAGACTTCGCCAGTTGAGACCTCCCCGGTCGAGACTTCGCCAGTCGCCTACTCTCCACCATCTTACACCACGCCGACCGTCTACACCTCCGCACCAGTCAGCTCCGCACCAGAGTCTCCAGTCTCTACCGCCGAGGTCCCATCGGTCTCTACCGTCTCGACTCCACCAGCCCCTGTCGTCACCAACACGACCACCCCACCAGCTCCCCCAGTCTACACCACTCCCATCGCCAGCCCAGTCAACTCGACTGTTCCATACCCAACGACCGCTGGCAACAGCACGACTCTGGCGACCTCAACCCTTGGCACGACTTCGCTGACGACCACCGAGCTTCCCAGTTCGACTGAGGCTGGCGCCGTCGGCGGCTCTTCGACTACATCCAGTACCGCCTCTGCTGAGACTCAGTCCAGCGCAGCTGATGCGGTCCAGGTCGGCGCCGGCATGGCTGGCGCGGCGTTCGCGGGTCTCCTCGCTTTCCTCGTCTAAGGCTGCAGTGAGATGTACTGGAATCAAGGGGTTTCTGTATGTGCACCGGGTAGCACTGGAGTCGGGTTCTACTGCCTTCTTCGACAGTCGGTAATGAAAGCCTACAGGGCCAGGATACACACGGTTGCTTGTGAATTAGAGCATAGTAAATGAGAAATGATGATGCACACGTATTCAATACTTCTCAATGTGTTTGATGATAATCCTGTCTTCGTCGCCCTGGGGTGTTGTGCTTGGTTGAGAATGCTTCTGCCGGTGAGGGATGTTGTATCCATCATCGTCGGCTCTGGCCCTTGGAGTTGAACACTGGCCAGGAATCAGGAGGGAAAGGAGAAGAGGTGACCGCGCAGTGGAGTGCAACCACCCAGACTCCAGTCATCGAATGTCAGTGATCTCGCAGCACGCTCCGCCATCAGGAAGTGGCCTTGTCGGGAGATTTGAATGTCTGCTGCTCGTGAACTCTCGTCGGACGGTGGCATCGGGAGCAGGACCTAAAAAGCAAACTTCAGCTCAATGCCATTACATGTCGGGCGATGAAGCCTGGGGTGTCAGTCGGTCGCAGGGGTCTAGAGTAGAGGTTAGATTCAAAGCCGCTACTGGGACTCCTCGAGCGTAGCTGCGGAAAACTCTGCAGTTGAGATCGTGGTGAAGATCTGGATGAAGTCCTAAGTGGAGCGGATCTAGACAGTCTATATCGAAGCCCATGCTCTCCTCGTTTCCGTCAAAGTGGAACGTGTGGAACTGCCGTATCTCCGAATTTTCACAATGGACTGCGTTGCTGATTGCACTCCAGGCCGCTTGGAAGGCCTAGGAGTAATGGGGATGGATGTTCCATTTCAAGCGGAACGCTGAGGGCAGGCCTACGAGGACAGCAGACGAAACCAAGGCAGCTGGGGAGCGGTCTCGTTGCCGGAGGTCTGCCTGACCCGGCCCGGGACTAAGTACGAGGCACGTGTGGTGGTCCCATGTCCCACTTGTTCGCTCCACGCTGCAAGGACCCGAAATGTAGGGGAGTGGATATGCCTTCAAGGGCAAGTCGAAAGTCGTAATAAGACCACTCGATTCGCGAAGTGTGGACGAGCACACTCAGCGCAGTGGAGGCTCACCTGAGGAGAACTTCATCAGGTGCACATCTGAGCAACGTGTCAAGTGACTCTGGAAAGGCACAATGCGAAGAAGGCGGCCAGGCGACCCTGTTCGTCGAATGTTGCATTCGACGCGGAGTTTACGGGAGATAGCAGAACCTGAGGTGTGGGTAAGCATCCTTGCCATCAACACACGTGTCTTCGGGGGAACCAATCTACAGGCGAGCCTCGACCCTGCCTGCTGGAAGAAAACTCACACAATGCGCCCTTAGCTTTCAGGGCATTCGGAGCTGTTGCTGATGAAGGAGCCTCAACCTCAAGTCGGTCTTGGCAAGTGAAGCAACTGCAAGCTTACGCGGTCTGCTGGAAGGAAGAAGGGCAGCGTTGCGAGAACAGAGTGTGAGATAACGTGCGGTCGGCGTGAGATGGATGAGATTCTGTTAGTGAGCAAGCGCGCAGTCTCGCCACCATCCCACGCGGGTATTGCCAGGAAGGGAGGTAGTCCCGTTTCCCTTGTTCGTGTCGACAGGGCCAATGGCTCTTCGTAGGACGGACAACGTCGCTCTCGATGGGAGAAGGTGTTGGTGAAGGTCAAGGACAGACGTTGGAATAACATTATTGTTAGGTTCATATCCCAAGCCTGTATAAGCTTTCGTGTGTTCTGCATGGCCAAGGTTTCTTGACAGCCAAGCGAGCGGCATAATCTGTGGTGAGTGCGCCATACCGATGCCAAGCGTGCAAGGCTGACTACCGGGACTGTGGGTGAATGAATGTCCAACTGGCGGACGCTTCTCCCAAATTGCCCTCCTCGTCCGAATCACAAATATTTCGCGAGCGCATCCTGCATCAGCCGCTGCTCGCAAGCTGAAAAGATGGCTGTCAGGGCGGCGTCTCACGGATCGCAGCAGCTGCAGAGAGGTGTGGTGTGTGAAGCATCAACATCGAAGAGCAGCGCTCGGAGCGAGTCTCGGTGGATCAGCGCGATGTGAGGCACGGCCACCTGCAGCGGAAGGAACGCCCTGCAGTGGGCCGCAACTTGCTCTCGACGAATCCGAGACGCAAATTCCACAACGTGCCTGGATCCTGCGTTCTCGTTGGCAACCTCACTTCAACCCAGCAACAACACCATCTAACGCCAGCTCTTCTACCGCGTACGAGGCGGCCGCGAAATGATGGAGGCCAAGCGTGAAGCGAAGAGCCAAGTTGAAGCCACGGACGCGGCGCCTGCAAAGTGCAGCGGCTTGCGGAGTGATCTCATGGGTCGATGTTGCCGTTGCAGTGAGCTCTTCGGCCATCGGCAAGCACGTTGTGGACTCAGGAAAGTGTTCGCGTGGGCGTAGAGAAGCAGGCAAAGACTTTTTTATGGTGGTCCTCGCCGCGTTGATATAAATCGTCTCCTTATCCTTGGACCTGGTAACACCCGTACAGTACATTGGCTGCGCCGGAAAGCTAAAAAGCACTTTTCTGCTGACCAGCTCTTCCCATCCGCAGCCTGCTGTCTCCTCCCAACCAACGTCGAAGAAATCAGCCTCTCCAATTGGCGAACCACAGGTCGCAGCATTTCTTCGACTGATCCATTCGGAACCTTAACCTCGAGCCACCACCTGCGAGGCCTTCCGTCGCATTTGTCATTTCTGAGACTACTCGCCTGCGTCGGCCGTCCCGTCTTCAGTTGCATACTGTGCCTTTGAGCAGCGGCCATTCATCGCTGACCGGCGTGGAACGTGGACACTTCTTACCGGCACCAGCAATCCGATCGGCCTCCTCCCACGATACTCCCACGCGGCTTCAGCATTCTCTTCTGGGTTTAGGTACTCGTTGGATCTTTTAGCACCTCAGGCGCTTTAGCTTGTGAACTACAAAGCTTGAGCTTTTCCACTTGGACCTTTCTTCCTGGTCGACCACCTCCACCAAGCCTTGTACCTTTCCCTCGTTCCCTACTGCTGCATACCGTCTCGACCGAGTCAAGATGGGTGACAGTTCTATGCGCGACTATGGTGTCGCTGCACCTCACGGACCCAACATGGGCGGCCAACATGTAGCGACTGCTAACCTCGCCGACATGAACAACAACGAAGCCTCTGTCTTCCGCTCGCTTCTCCTGCCAGACGACTCCTACGACGAAAGCGGTACCTACTGGGCAGACATGAAGATTGGCCGCAAGTTCAAGTTCATCAGTAAAGTCGACAACGCCGAGACTGCAAGCGAACTCAGAGCGATTGGAAGGATGACCAAGGCCGATCCTCTCAGCCCGGTCAGCTATTACTTCAGGAACATGGTCATTCCCGGTATGGGACTGCTCCTCGAAGGGTGAGTCGCGAGCGAACCTCTGTATCATCTCAGAACTAAGACCACGCAGATACGTCCTTTTCTCCATCGGAAACGTCAAGCCGCTGTTCCAATCCGCTTTCCCTGGCTGCTGGACGCACTACACTGTCTGCAACAAGACCTGGATTCAAGCTATCGACTACCTCGAGATCTGTGGTATTATTGTTGGCCAAATCCTTGTCGGTATCATTGGTGACTGGCTCGGCCGTCGATGGGGTCTCATTCAAGATGCGACCATCATGTTCGTCGGTCTTCTCATGCTTACTGCTTCCTGGGGTGTCACTCTTAGTATGTTCGGCCTGATCCTCTAACTATATACGAACTCGCTAACGAACGAACTACAGACGGCTGGGTCATCTGCTATGTCTGGTCACTCTTCTTCTACGGTGTCGGTGTGGGTGGTGAGTACCCGATGACTGCAACCTCTGGTATGGAGAACGCAGTCGGATCGGGCAAGATCTCTACCCGCGACGATCGTCTTCACCGTGGCCGCAAAGTCACGTCCGCTTTCCTGATGCAAGGTTGGGGACAGTTCTTCAACCAGGTCATCCTCATCCTTCTGCTCCTCATCTTCCACGGCGGTACTTCCTCCCCACCATATGGCAGGACCCTCTCTCAGTGGACTTACCGTGTCTCGTTCGCCATCCCGGCCGCTGGAACTCTTTGGCTCGTCTACTACCGTATCTACAAGATGCGATCCGCGTCCAAGCAACTCCAGGCCGCGAAAAAGAAGCAGTCAGTCACGGGTTACGACGTCAAGTCCCTGAAACTCACCTTCACGTACTTTGGTGGACGTATCCTGGCTACGGCCGGTGCATGGTACGCCAACGACATCTTCTTCTACGGCAACAAGCTCTTCCAGGCCGAGTTTATCAAGACTATCACTCATTCTGATTCCGTCATGGTCAACTGGCTCTACAACCTGCTGAACTGCGGTGTCGAGCTTGTTGGCTACTATCTCGCCTCCTTCCTGATTGACAACAAGCTCTATGGGCGCAAGTGGATGCAGATTGTCGGTTTCCTGGGATGCTTCATCTGCTTCGTCATTCCCGCATTCGGCTACGATTACTACGCGCACGGTCCTGGTGTCAAGAAGTTCATGGCCATGTACTTCATCTCGTCCTTCTTTGGACAATTCGGCCCCAACTGTGTTACCTTCTTGGTCGCCGCCGAGGTCTTCCCTACCCCCGTACGTGCTTCCGCGCACGGTTTCTCCGCCGCCTGGGGCAAACTGGGTGCTCTCACCGCTGCTGTCCTGTACAACTACATCGACGTGCCAACCCGTTTCCTCGTAGTGCCATGGTTCGGTCTCGCAGGAGCCATCTTGACTTTGGTCTGGCTCCCTGACACCACTGGTCTTGACTTGAAGGAGCAAGAACGTCGCTGGGCATACATCCGCGCCGGCCGTGAGCACGAGTACCACGGTGTCGCCGTGCACCCTCAGCATCTGTCTCTCTGGGAACGACTCTTCGGCCTCGCCAAAGCATACGACGCCGAGGAGGACTACAAGCAGCGTGTCGAGGAGATGCGCGCTGACTGGGAAGCCGCCATGGCCCGCCGCGCGCAAGAAAAAGAGAATGCCATGGAGCAAGAAGAGGACGACGACTGGAGCTCCGAAGTCAGCACCTTCTTCGAGCGTACTCGTGGAAAGGGAGCCGCATCGCCTTTCAAGACTGGCAATGGCGCTGTCAACGGCAATGGTCATCCTGACATCCAAGAGGAGAAGGAGCATGAAGCTAACGGCCAGTAAATTTATGTGTTGAAGCGAACAGGTCGCTTTGTACCTCGAGAATGATTGGCGACGGCAGCATGCATGACCGATATGTGTATTGTAATGACAGGGCATATCCCACGTCCTCTGGTTTTGGAGTAGATACCTGGAATAGACTGTGTAGAGTTGAAATCTCTTGACATATTTCTACATCCGTCCAATATCATCGTTCTATTGTAGAACATGCATGTCGTTCGCCGTCTTGCCACCCATGTTATATACATATACACCCCCTCGAATATCAATGATGAAGGATCCCTCCACCCTTCCCCATCTCCCACCCCCGAATACTCTCCTCAATATTCACCCAATACCTCAACCTCACCGCCTCCCGCCTCGCCCTCTCCAAATCCCCCTCCGCAAAAGCCCCCTCCAGCACTCTCACACTCGCCTTAATCCGCTCATCATTCTCCCCCTTCAACCCCACCAACTCCTCCTCCCCCTCACACTCCTCCACCCTCTCCCGCGCCTCCATAACCTCCATCAACAACTCCCCATCCGCATCTTTTTCCAACTTCGCGCTCTCATCCTCCACCTCGATCCCCGCTTCCCGCAGGAGGTACTGCGCTCGCAGCAGCGGGGATTGGAGGGTTTTGTACGCTTCGTTGATCCGCGCGGAGAGGGCTTCGGCGCGGTGTTTCTGGTTTGAAGGGGCGAGGTCTGGGTGGGATTTTGCTTGTTGGCGGAGGAATTCGGACCGGAGGGCGCGGAGGTCCGGGGTGAAGGGGGAGGAGGGCGGGGGGCCTTGGGGGAAGGTTTGGGGGAAGAAGGTGTAGTGCGATGGGGGTGTGGCGGTGGTGGTGGTGGTGGGTTTGTTGTCTTCCTCTTGGAATCGGCGGGTGGTGGTTGTGAGGGCTCGTCGGTGTTGGGGGGTGTTGTGTTTAGGAGGGTTTGTTCGGAGGGAGGCTTGACAGTTTGCGCAGATGTAGGGTGTTCGCGACGCCCATGGTGAGGACGTTTCACGCGCTAGGAGCGTTATGGATTGTTTTAGTAGTCGTGTGGTGTTGCGGCGCATCTTGTGGGCGGCGGGATGGATTGTGGTGTGTAGAAGGTAACCTTGCTGCGTGCGAAGCCAGCTTTGAATTCCTTCCAATTCACTTCATCCGAAGTCGGTCTGAATTCTGACGTCATGATCCGCCACAGCGGCGCTCGCTCAACGCATGTGATATTCAAGCTGCACCGCTTTAGACACATCAGTGTCAATGTTACAGGTTCAAAGACTCAGTTCTGTTGTTTTGAATTAATTTCAGCAGGTTTGGGAGTATCATTTCATATTCTCCCCTCACTGGGATCTGTTTGCTAGGCTATTCGCACAACATCTCGGGCATATGAGGGTACTGTCCTTAAGATACGTTGTTTGCCGCATCATCCTGCCGTTCAATTCATATCGTGCACAAATCAAGCCTGAACCATGAAGTTGCTGTTATTGGAAGGTTAGCATCTCCTCACAGTGCTCATTCTGCCCAGAGAACTCACGAGCAGCCGCCGTTCTGGAGACAGTGCAACTTCCACTCTTGGAGCCACTCTTCCACAGCGAATTGCTCAAGTGACTGAGCGTCCCTGACGGCAAGAGGGGGCAGTTTTGAAGTCGTCTCGTTAGGCCACAAACCATTCTCATCCCAATGGTGCACAGCGGAATCGATCAATATGAACGGTTCTGATGCCTAAGAGATGATGGAAACAACTGGTCAGCAAACACACGGCTGCAGGTGGTGGTGTATATACGTACAGTACTGTTTCGATGCGGCGCACCAAATCTAGGACAAGTATTAGTCCTGTCCTCCAAATGAACCGTTGTTTCAACTCACTCGAAAGCATGTGGTGTTGCATCTTTCCAGGGATCCCAGTCGCCGTCTACGAATGCTAAGCGCGGGTACGAGATGTCGTATGCGCCGTACTTGTTGACGATCTCAACGTCTGGTGGGGTCGTGATGTTGAAGGCTGCTCGACAGATGTGGCTTTGGTACTCCAAATCAAGAGTGCGAGAGATTAATGGCAACACGTTTGGAGGAGTGTTTCCAGTCTGAAGGTAGCCCCATTCTAATTCGACATATTAGGTAGGTCTCACACGATCGTAAATTCCATGACATACCTGTGCAGTATTGGTACGGCCACGATCGCCAGTCTCCGTCCGCAATGGAGTCCAGGTCGTAGTAAGTCTGATTGTTCTGCCCAAAGCACGAGTCAAGCGTTCCATCACAGCCAGACAGCTGGGTGAGATTGTAGTAGCCTGTGGAAATCAGCAGCGGACAGCACTGATTCGGTATATTGTCGAAGACGCACCAATCATGTTCAGCATGCGGTTCTCGAGCGTTTTGTTCGCTCGGTAGCCACCTTCATTCAGCAAATGGGTGACATTCGCGCGCTTCTTCTCAGTCGCAGGATACAGCACCTTGTCGGAGGTGATGTTGTCACAATATCGGTAGACTTCGTCCGACGTGACAGCCGGATCCCAGTTGAGTGACTGCCAGTCTCCGATTCCTGAACAGAGACGTTAGAATCTGGAAGCGACCCCAAGACGGCACATAGAAGAGCCCGTTCTCTAGTCCAACATACCATTGTTTTCGAGGAGAAATGCAAAGTCTTGGTCTCGCGTGAGGTTGCCGAAGCCGAACGTGGTCTTCAGCTGCTGGGGCAAGGTAGTATGATTCTTTTTGAGCCAGATGTTATCCTATCAACTTGTTAGCATATCTGCAACAACATGCCACAAACTACTCAGGGCCGATAGTTCGTAGTTGACAGCTGATATCTTGGGGCTTTTGAGCTGCGAAGAACGGGGTTGGCTGTTGAACGTACCATCGCATGGATAAGAGTCTGCTGGGTCTTGATACAGTCTGGCGGCCCCTTCTCCGCGATCGTACGGAAGTATGCCCAGTAGTCGTAGATTGCCTTGGTGACACCACTACTGGAGATAGCTCCCCAGAATACATCGGGATACTGGACTCGAAGGAACGCTGAGAAGGCGCCTGCGTAAGAGCCACCATAACTGATCCATGCGGTGGTCTTGCTCGTAAGATCGCCATATTTTTCTAGACCAGGGAACTTGATGTTCTGGGCGAAGTATGCCTCATCTGCTAATGCTTGCTGCGTGGTCAAGAAGCGGAGATTCTTGGTCGAGAGATCTGGCGTGGGAAACGAAGTGCCGTAGTAGCGGTGCTCCAGAATGACTCCAATACCGTTAGTGGCCTTCGAAAGCTGGTAGACAATGCCTTTTTGGAGGTATGGGAGCCTGTCCGAGCCAGCCGTCTCTCCACCCTGAAGGATTATGACTGGGCCTCCAGGCTTGTAGTACGTCGCGTCAAACCAGTACGCCAGCGGAAAGGTGTCATTGACGTGTGGCTCGTATTTCGTCTCGTTGTGAAAGTGATCAATCGGCACGGAGAAATTGTGCCCTGGATACAACTTCGCCGGGTCCGTATCGTCGCGTTTGGCCAGAGTCGCTGCCTTGCGCTGCTCAGACTGTTCGGCACATGCTCAGTGTCTGATGATGATCGCGAGGCTACACTCAGATGCAGGTACCGACCTCTCGCCTAGCTTGCTGGATCGATCTTCTCTCGCCCAGGCGAATATCAAAGGCATTCACAGACGATGCGGCGCACAAGGCATACGCCACAAGCTGTAGAAATGGTGCCATTATGGTGGTGGTCGAGTCTCAGCAAGAGTGAAGAAACGCGATCATGGCAGTGGAAGGTCAAATACATGTAGGCTCCTCGTACAGCAGTGACGGCATCGTCCCAGCAGACCCATCCACGACTGCAACGGGAAGGTGCTTGTGGTGTAGCACTGCAACGTCCCAATGGGTTTGCGTCTATCAGTGGCAGGGCATGCGAGGCACTGGCTCTGTATCGAGCCTTCTCCACCTCCGGCCTGCAGGGTGGCTCGTGCTCCGTAGCATTGTGCGTCAGTTACTCCTCGAGATCGCGAGATGCAGTTCGCGAAGTCAATGGCCCATTCCGAGAGGACAGCATTGCGAGTCGAAGAGTGAGAGCATCAGGCGAAGAAAGACGGCGATTCCAGGTCTATATAACCGCCTTTGCGCGTTACATAATCGGGGGGCTGTCTGACAAGCAGCTGTGGCTGCCCGTGCCTGCGCCATCTCGAGCTCTCTAGCCCACACGTCGCCAACGACACTCCATACCGCACGGGCTGTGATCGCAGACACTCCACGATGATATGATAGCACATGCGACGGCACCATCATGGCGCGAGTAGGCAGCCCCGAGACTGCGTCCCTGCTCTCCGGCCATTCGCGACCCAGCACCCTCCAGTCCGTTCGCAACACCCCCGTCTTCACACTCGACACGTTCAGCAGTAAAGACTTCATAGTCAAGGACTTTGTGGAGTCGCTCTCAGATTCCACCGTCGGTACTCGAAGATCCGCGCCCACATCCGGAGCCTCCAGCGCACAATCGAGCCAGGCTTTCGACCCAAAGCCACTAATCCGAACGTTTGAACATGCGCTGAGCAGGCTAAAGACTTTGAGCGAGGACCTGCAGGAACGCGAGAATGAGCTGAGCGGGAGTGTCAGAAGGGCTGAGGGCCAGCACAATACCAACATCAAGTCTCGCGAGCAGGAGTTGGAGCGTACCATTGCCTCGTTCCACCGCCTGGAGCGGACACTGGATGGAGATGGAGACGAGGGCGGTAATGCTGCTATGCGGATAGGAGAGCGATTAGAAGAGCTGGACAGACAAAGGCAGCGGGCTCAGGATGCTAAGTTCATTCTTCAATGCTGGCTGGAAGTCAGCGAACGAGGAGATCTCTCAAGTCTGGATGATGTGCGGAAGATGGGTGGAGGGGAAGGCAAAGTTCGCTGCGCGCATATCGCTCGACAACTACTTAAAATATCACAACGTCTAGACGGCAGCTCGGAGACCCAGAACGGCACGCCGAAGACGAATGGTGTTCATTTCCCCAATGGCGTCAACGATCTTAATGGAACAGATTCGCCCACCGGCAGCCAACGACGAGCAAAGAACAACAAGCAACCGCGAGAGATCATCGAGAAGTTCTTGGAAATGCTCGAAAAAGACCTTTTAAAGTCGTTTGATGAGTTTTACCGAAGGCAGAACTTTGATGGTATGCGAGAGTGTGCTGTTGCTCTTCAGGATTTTGGCGACGGCAACTCCGTCATCTCGCTCTTCGTCAACCAGCATCAGTTCTTCATTGATCGCTCCCAGCTTGTTACAGACGAGCTGGTGGTAGACAGCGAGACCTGGGACCGACTGGCAGATCCAGATACCGAGCCTCCCGGCGTCGAGCCGAGTCTGCAGTCCTTGATTGACGAAGTGAAGGTCGTTGTCCAAGAAGAGAGCTTCATCATCAAACGTGCCTTCCCCTATCATGAGGAAGTTCTCGCCAGGTTCTTACAGCGCGTGTTCCAACAGTCGATCCAGCAGCGGTTGGAAATGGTCCTCAACAAAGCCGACAGCATTTCTTCTCTGGCCTTCCTCAGATCACTCCAAGCCTCAAGGGCTTACATTGCCGCATTGGTAGAGGATCTCAAAGCGCATGGCCTCACCGAGCACCCTGAATTCGTCTCGTCCGTAACGGCAGCAATGCTCGACCAGCAGCTCGACGAGCTGTTTGTGCCATACTTCATGGGCACGAGCTATATCGAGCGGGAGAAGCGTAACCTTGGTGTGCTGTTCGAAGGCCTACTCTTCAAATTCGCTATCTATCACTCTCGAAGACGCAAAGTCCACGTGCAGTCGAATACATATCTTGGGGCTATTTCGGCGCGCAGCAAGGAGTTTATCAGCAGCGCCCGAGACGCATACATGGAACGATTGGACAGTGCAGATCTGCAACCTGGCCAGAAAGCAATGCTGCTGCGTGTGGCTGGAATGCATCAGAACAAGGATCAAACCGGGCCTGCCGAGATTGACGTGACCGATGAAGATGGCCAACTCAGCTTACCTTTCACCAAGCGTATGCTGAAATGGCTTGCAGAAGGCGTTGGACGTGGAATAGAGCTGGCTGGCGGCGGGAGCGAAACACCAAAGGAGATACGCGAGCTCCTCCAGCTGCTCATCGCCAACATGGGGGAGGTCTATCTGGAGACTGCGTTGAACGCTGCCATCGACCACGCTGCGGCCGCCGAGGCGAATACGAAATCGGAACCAGACCTGAGCTATATCATCGATCTACGGACTGCGGTCAGCGTACTGCACCTGATGCTCACGACCATCCAAACGCTGTTGCTTCCATTGGCTGCAAGCAATCTCACGATCCGAAGAGATCTGGAGAAGCAAACCAGCAACTTCACTGATCGAATGGAAATCAAAGTCGATACTGTTCTGCAAAAGACTATCGATGCTGCTCTTGCCTGGACAGCGAAGCTGTTGTCCGCCCAGAAGAAGACGGATTTCAAGCCACGCGATGACCACAACCTCCAATTGGATCAGCTGCAGTCGTCCACCTGCCAATCCATCTTCACGTTTCTTGATCGCCTACATTCGCGTGCTAAGAACTCATTCTCCGGTCGTGTTCTTGAGTCATTCTCGCTGGAGCTGGCGGTTGGTCTCCGGACATTACTGCTGCAGCACTTCAAGTCTTACCAAGTGTCACTGACCGGAGCGCTTGTGGTGTCTAAAGACATTACTAAGTACATCGAACTCTTGCGATCTTGGGAGTTGCCTTCGACGTTTGACCCGAGCTTGGAGGTCCTCACAGAAATCGCGAATCTGTTCGTTATTGGACCCGAGGCACTCAGAGATCGACTCAGGAATTTTGGAACAGGCGCTGGTGGCCTCCAGGGAGTTGAGAAGACAGACCTTCGGCCCTATGTGCTCAGACGTGAGGACAGTGGAAGCGTTGGAGTCCAAGCTGTACTTAATGCCTTGTAAGCAGAACAGGGCCAAACCGGGACTTGAGTTGTCCATGTCGACGAAGGTGCTTGATTCGTCGTGCCCCGTCGTATGTACTCTATGTTGGTGTCTGAGCCTTTGATTCTTGGACTTCGCTAGAGGCTCTGAAATGATAACTTCATTGCATGGAATGAGACCATAAACTTTAGTCCATGTGCTTGACTCTTCTTGTGTAGATATGATCGGTCACTTTGCATGTACTGATGTGGTGGACGACGCTACGGAGGCGCTTTGACCTGCGGCTTGCGCCGAGGGGAGGTATTGAGCTTCAACTTCACCTGCTCTTGCCGCACCCGCACACTTGGAACAACAAAAATGCCAGCACTGCCATGAAATAACATTGACGCGCCGCCCTCGGACACACTGTCAGCTGCCTTTCGATCGTTGCCGATGCCACTTATCTCGCCCTGGAACACCTGGACGGCGCCTCCCTCGAACGCCGCTTGCCATTCCATGCGAGCGGACTCGACGATATCGCATGGGTGTCTAGAAAGTAGCTAACATGGCTATTCAACCCAGTACAAATGGCCATTCGATTCCCAGTATCAGCAACCTCAGCATCGATCAATCCAGCGACGCTGTTATTCAAACGATACTGCCACAAGTTTTGGAAGCAGTTGGCAATGGTCTGTACCTTACATTATCCGTCGATCTCCAGCTTGGACTAAGTTGCGCTAGGCTACAACCATGTCGAGGGTCGTCTTAATGAGGTCCAAAATAAGCGGCTGCCTTCCCTTGAGGCGCAGATCCGTGCATTCGAACAATCGCAAGGACAAATCACAGGCACCAAAACCCAACTGTCAGATCTAAAAGAACGTCTCGATGCTGCTGAGACGAAAGAAGCCTTCCTCGAGACTCTCAGCAACAAGTTCTCCGAGTCCATCAGGAAGCTCGAATCGAACAAGTCTACTTTAACTTCTGATGCTGCCCGTGTTCAAGCTATCTCCGCGAAGGTCGATCAGCTGCAGGCTGATAGCAATGCCAGCAAAAAGGCTTTGCAAGATGCTGCGAAGAAGCTCAAGAATCTACCATCGGATGGTACCATCGATTGGACCAGTGTCGCGACCGTTTTGGATCGTGTCAAGGAACTTTCTGAGACCGTCAAGAAGTTTCAGGGGGAGAAAGAAGCCGATGCAAGAAAAATCCAGACCCTTTCTGAGACCGTCAGCAGACTGCAAGCCGACAGACAAGCCGACGCAGATGGCATGCAAGCTCAATCGGAGCGTCTGGACAAGCTGCAGAAGCAGCAAACAGATGGCGAGCAAGCTACTAGACTGGACACACTCTCACATGATGTTGAGAAGCTCCAGAAAGACAGAACATCGGATGCCAGCCGTATCCAATCAACTGTGGAGAATCTCAATAGGCTGCAGTCACAGCAAGCTGAAAAGGCGAATCGAACGAGCCTCAACGTCCTCACTGAGAAAGTGGCGAAGCTCCAAGCAGATGACCAAAATCGAACATCTGATGCAGACATCGGCCGCAAGCAGTGCCGGAAACTTGATGAACGCATGGAGAAAATAGAAAAGCAGTTTAAGAATCTCGACGATCAACCTCGCAAGGTAGAGACTACACAATCCGACATAGCTACAATCAAGACCGCCACCTCAGCACTTGCGATGAAGGTTGCAAAGATTGAAAACCGCCAGTCTGATACATCCAACTCGAACACCACGAACTCGGTGTTCACGCGCCTGGATAAACTGGAGAACCGAGACGCCAGTGTGGCCAAAGTGAATGCAGACACTCAGGCTTTACTCAAGCGGGTGCAGAAACTCACGGGCGAACAGTCAGAGATGGCCAGCATGCGCGGCAACTTGCAAACACTTGCAAGTCGAGTGCTGAAGTTAGAGGGCCCCGAGTCTGATGCGGCTAAAGCAGTTGAGGACACAAAAGCCCTGCTCAAGCGGTTGGACGAACTGGGAGGCGACCAGTCAATCATGGCCAGGATAGACGACAGCTTACGAACACTCGTGGACCGAGTGAAGAAGTTAGAGGGGCCGGTGTCCGATGCGGACGGCGCAGCTGAGCATGTGAAGAATATGCTCCAGGAACATATCAAAGAAGAAGTCCGACGTCTGGGCGAAGTCACAAGCCAGTTGCGTGAACTGAAGGCGCACATGCAGGAGAAGACTCAACCGCCCTCACTTTCGATCGATGATCTCGCTCGTGCGCTGATCCAACGCTTGAGTGAAGGCGAGGTCTTCAACGAGGAGACGAAATCTTTGATTCGAGTTGCCACTGGAGATGCCGCGGCTCACAGAGGCACAAAAAGTTCTGACAACTCAGATCGCTCTGCTCGCAGTCTATCGACCACCTCTACCGACGTTCTCTCGGGCAATCTATCAATCGAGAAAACCACACTCCCTCGTCACGTCCAGAAGCAAGCAAAGGATGTTGGTGGCGAACGTCAACTATCTATACCTTCCATAGAGATTGACGAGGACCAACCATTCGGGCACCAACATTCTGCGGGTTTGGGGACCTCCAACAAGCCATCCACCAAGCGAAAATTCGACATAAGCAGTCAAGACAACAACGATATCGAGCAAGCAACGGCGGGATCCCGCAAGCGGTCAAAGAGCGCAGCGGGAACAGCGAGGTCAACGAGGAGAGCCACGGAAGAGCAGCAGTCGCGGTCTAAGCGGCAAAAGCCCAGCAGCCGCCATGCTGCCTCTTCGCCGGTTGACAAGTGGCGTCCTGCGAGCCGTCGGAAGCAGGCCACTCGAGACGCAGGAGCTACGGACGATGATGAGGATGAGGAGGAGTCGGATGAGGAGACTGCACCTCGACGCACTTCACGAACGGTCAGGCCCACGCAGAAGGGCTCGTATTTGACGTTTCTGGACGGCTCAACGAGGAGGAACTCGTGATGGGGAGGCTGGGGATTGGGGTGATGAGTACGAGAGATCGATCTTGGTGAGGGGAGAATGGCAGAGAGACGGGCAATGAAGACATGCTGAGAAACGCTCGAGCAGCTGGTGATTGATCGCTTACTTGGCTCGATTGGACTGCCATCACATAGGTGGCGGTCGTATGCAACAGGGCTTTCAGCATAGCTCTATGATAACGGCACCGTCAGCGGATTCATCACGCTGCTCCCACCATCCAGCACCAAGTTATGCCCATGCAAATAACTCGAGAATCCACTCGACAAGAACCCCACCGCCCTCGCGACCTCATTCGGCATGCCCGCCCTCTCCAACCCAATCATCTGCCGCTGCGCGTCCTTCGACTGCAGACTCGACGGCGGCAGCTGATGGCCATGTCCCCTCTTATCCAATTCCTGCAAATCCACACCAACGTCAATCTGTCCGGGACTTATGCAATTGATCCTCACCCCCGTCCCTTTCAAACTCGCAACGCCGGCTCTTACGACGCCTAATGCCGCGTGGTTGGACATGGTGAACGCCGGACCCCAGCAGCCTCCACTCGTGCTGGCTACGCTCGCCACGACAATAACGCTGCCGTAGGATTGGTCTTTCGGGGCGGCGTTGGGGTAGTTGCCCTTGGGGGTGGTCTTTTGCATGGCGGGCGGGGCGTATTTGAGGGCGAAGAAGGGCATCATGGCGTTGGCTTCGAAGAGCTTGTGGATGTCGGCCGGGGTGGTGTCGGCGATCGTGGGTGGACCTAGAAGGCCGGAGGACGTGACGAAGACGTCTAGTCTGTGTAGGGAATCGTTAGCTTTAGGTTCGTGGGTTTGTGAGACGTTCTACGCACCTTCCCCAGCTGTTCAGCACGTCGTCGATGAGTTGGAGAGTGTCTTCTTCGTTGGCGAGCTTGAACGGGTATCCAATGACCTTCGTACTGGGGAACTTTGCGTTGACGTCCGCTTCCAAGCTGGCGTAGTCGTCTTTCGGTGACGTTGAGCAGGCATAGACACAAGCAGCACCATGAGCAGCCAGTTCCGCAACAATGGCTCTTCCAACAGGCTGCGTGGCTCCCGTCACTACACACACGAACCCATAAAGCTTGCCATCTGAGCGGTAAGGCGAGAAGTGGTTATCTGGGTTTGCGTGGTGTCCATTTACGGCGGCCATAGTTCCTCTATAGCAGACTCGAGCTTCCAGAAAAGATGGGCGGATGTACTCGCAGGCCGCATGGTTGCAGATGAGCTACTATCCGATAGACCTCGAGCTGGGTTGCTTGCTTTGTACAAGTCCTCGGAGTGCAGTCCTGCAGCTGATAAGGGCGTTATCTTTAGTAAGCGTTAATGCAAGAGCAACGACTGCACGCATTGTTTTGGTCCACTGACAGGTAGTCTTGAGAGGTAGCTGTAGCCTCGCCCAGTCTCAGCGAGCTGGTGCATTCTTTGAACCTGCCGTGTATTTCTCGACTGTTGAAGACAAGCTTCTCTGTATTTTTGTCGTTCGCCAGCTCCCTTCGAAGCCCCTCCATGACTTCAGTGTTTCGCTCGTTGCTCGCCTTCACATTGAAGAACCAGCGTTGGAACTCTCACTCGCTGCTAGCACGCAGCCTTTGCATTTGGACGACTGCGTGGATGGGGTCATACCACGCGATCCGTGTCTCGCAGATTGGGCTTTTGCTATAGTTGTAGTCTCTCGAGACTTTCTTGTGGAATTCTTGTCGTTTCCACGGGATATTCACTTAGTTTGTTCTCGGTTGGCCATGAGAAGGGCTGACCTTAGAATACTTCTGCATTTGCAGGCCATCGGAACAATGAGTTTATCACCTCTTACAAGTCTGCACTGCTCTTCTTGTTGGCCTAGCGTATATCTATCGACAGCAAGAGTATGCCCGGGGCCTAGCGATGTGTGACTCGACAGAATCTTTCGAACTTCTTGTATCCATGGCTGCGTGTATTGAACCTATTGCCAATGGTAAAGCCGTCCTCGTTCCGTCGATGAGAGGCGGCGCATGTTTATTCCCACGAGCTCTTCAAATTCGACGGCGTGGAGGATTTATTGACTTCCTTGACGCGCTACACTTGAGGAGCGAAGGATTATGAGAGTGCCCAGTACGATAGTGTTCATGTGTTGGTAGTGAATGCAATGGCGAGGGGAGGATGGGTTGTGTCGCGCTTCGGAAGGTCTTTCGGAAAGTTGGGTGATCTGTGAACAACAGTGCAGTACCTGAGAACATTCAGAGTGGACGCGACTGGATGACAGGCTGTGGGAATCGACGATCGGAAGGCGTACACCGGCGAAGTAGAATGAAGAATCGAGCGTCTTGATCTATTGAGAAGTCGAATTGCAAGTCGTTTGGGCCTTCATCAGCTCTCGTCCCGATCGAGCAGTGCTGAAAGTTTCGCCTATAAGTCCCAAACATTCACCTATATCAGCAGCTGATAGGACCTCATGAACTCTCCTCCTCGCTCCTCCACGATGTCAAATACCACTTCGTCCAAACCTGGACACGCTCGACATGATACTGCACTGATCCACGGCCTCTCATCGACAGAGGTTCAGAGACTGTCAGAATCTAGCACTGAGGCGAAGGCGAAGGCGTATTGTGAGCAAACTATGCCCAAAAGTCCCTTCAAAGTATTACAGAGCTGACACTCCTGCCCAGGCCCATACTCGCACTTTCGAGTCGGATGTTCACTTCTCCTTGCGAACGGTGATATCGTCCAGGGAGCGAACGTGGAAAATGCGGCGTATCCTGTGGGCACCTGTGCTGAAAGAGTGACCATTGCCACCGCAGTCTGCCAAGTACGATGACCGTTGTCCTTTTCCGCGGTTGGTATCGCTAACACTGCCCAGGGAGCGAAGAAGGGCGACATTCGAGCTATTGCTGTCGCCACCGACATCAGCCCTCCAGCCTCTCCGTGCGGAATGTGCCGACAGTTCATCCGAGAGTTTTGTGAGGTATGGATCCATCTCTGAACTTCCCTTCATGCACGTGCTGATGTAGAATGTAGCTGAACATGCCCATCCTCATGGTAAGTATCAAGCTTGTCGAATGCATCCACCGTATGCTAATGGGGCTGGTCTCGCAGTACAACAAGGACGGCAAATCAGTCGTCATGACGCTTGAGCAGCTGCTGCCTATGTCGTTCGGGCCTGAGAAGCTACTGACTACAGAGGACATGTCCAACGGACTCGCGCAGTAGGATGGCAGGTTTGCGAGAGGCAACGGAGAGAAGATAAGACGTAGGGTATTGGACAAGCGGAAGTCGAGCAGTCCTGCAAATAGCGTGGTATCACGGCCCACAACAAGACCATTTCAGAGACTTGGATCCTCACCTTTAAGAGTGGTCGTTGCTTTTGACTCGGTCGATTTTATCGATTTGTTCATCAAGGTTCATCGCAACGAGGATGAATAAGGCTCGGTGCGGGCCGGCGCAAGAAGATCCAGGCACGCCACGTGCACGCGTAGCTCTGTGGCTTGGAAAGAGGCATTGTTAGTGAATGACGACGAAGCATACGTCTGTCTCTTGGACGAATGCCACAATATATGCCGTTCCGTGCCATCCAGCAAACCTCAACGAAATCCCTCCGTCACCCACACTGCAGTCTCCACTATTGCCCAGCGAATTGCGAAACACCCGAAAGCGCTACCGCCAAACACGAGCTGCAAGCGCAGTCAGCAAACAGGAAAACATGGTCGGGTTGCGGCAGTCGCACGCCTTTCACACCGACACCACCCGCCAAGGACAGCAATTGACGCCGTCAGAGCGAGAAAGGTTGCTCAAGCCGTACCTCCCTCGCGAGCCCATCCAGCCCGTACATTCCAACAGTCCCAAAAGCAATGGGCCTTTCCACCATCGCCAACGAGTACGACCGGCCATGCGCCACTTGATCCATTCATTGCTCTTCAGCATCATTCACATCGTCTTTTCGACCCTCATTCGGATTCGTCAGATCTACCATGCCCTGCTGGATAGGGTGTTTGCTGTGCTTTACTACCATCATCGAACGCCCGAGCTTATTCGACGGGATGTGAAGAATTTGAGCAGGATACCGAAGCATTTGAGCGTGATATTGGACCTACCGCCAGAGGGGGGGAAGAAAGATGCGTTGGAGACGTTGTTGAATGATGCCTGCGAGCTGGCGGCTTGGAGCGCCAGCGCTGGTGTGCCCATGCTTTCGATATACGAGCGAACAGGTAGGCATACACGTCCTCAATGCAGGTCGACATGGACTAACAATGTGACACAGGCATCCTGAAGTCTTCCCTCCCGCACCTCCACCGACGCATATCCCGCGCCATGATTTCCTACTACGGAGCAACATCGCCCTCGAAACCTACCATTTCCCTACGTTCGCCCAACCTCCCTTCTTACAGCCCACCGCACACGCCAGAGCTCACCAACGGCACGCATACCGCCGAAAGTCCACACCACCTCACAATCCTCCTCCTCGACGCAACAGATGGCCGCCAGACAATCGTGGATCTCACAAAAACCTTGGCGGAGATGTCACAGCATGGAAAACTTTCACCGTCGGACATCTCGCTGGACCTTATCGATGCGGAAATTAGCGAAAGTGTCATGGGCGAGCCAGACCTGCTTATTCTGTTTGGAGATCATGTGGTGCTAGAGGGATACCCGCCATGGCAGGTCCGTCTGAGCGAGATTTTTCACGTTCAAGACAACGCGGCAGGTGTTGGCTACCAGACCTTCCTGAGGGCGTTGTACAAGTTTGCGAAAGCAGAGTTTCGGTTGGGAAGGTAGAAGTTTTGTACGATAAGTGATTGTGGGTATTCAATTCTTCTAGAGTGCTAGAGTCTAACAAGACCATGTCTGCATGACGCCTTGCTATGCCGCGATGCATGCTTTCCCTCATGAGTCTGTTCAGTCCGTGGTATCACCAGAAACATGCCCAAATGCGTTGGCTGCCAGTGCTGTTCGTCTGCGCGCCAACCAATTACTTGAGCTCTGTCTTGCCCAAAGCATCGGCCAAATCGTCGACATCCTTGTCCTTCTTTCCAGCGACAGGCTCGTTTTCGGCGGCATCTGCATCCTTGAGGATCTGCTCTTCTTCAGCTTCCTCCTCGGCTTCACCCTCATCTTCCTCATCTTCATCCTCGTCATCCAGCTCATCCAGTTCGTCAAGACCCCACAGATCCTCGTCATCCTCGTCCACACCGGGGTACTTCTCCTCGCCGTCCTCTTTCCGCTTGTCGAGTAGTTCCCTGAGAGTCTCGATGCTGCCATCATCCTCGGCAAACTTGTTGCCGTTCAGTTCCACCCTTCGAAGTCGTGGCAGGGCGGAGCTTGAAGAAGCAGCGTCGGAGAGCGCTTTGAGTCCCTTGCTGTCGATCTCGTTGTACTGCAGTCGAAGCACTTCCAGCTTCTTGTTTCCCTTCTTCGCGAGAGCTTCCCCCAGATATCGGCCACCGCGAGCTGAGAGAAGACAATCGCCCACACCAAGATCACGCAGCTCTTTCCAGCTCGGCACCACGGTTGACAATGTCTTTGCGGCGGGGGCTGTGAAGGTGTTGTCTTGCAGGTCCAGAGTGTCCAGTTCGCTGCAGTTGGAAAGGCCATGCTGCAGCAGCGTAGCAATTCCTTCTTGTCGGATACCATTCTGCACCATCTTGACCGTCTTGACCTTGTCGTTCGCTGTGTATGCTTTTACCCAAGCCGCCATGCTACCTGTCTCCAATCTGTTTCGCCCACATACCACGGTCTCGAGATTTGGAACTTCCTTGCCCTCTTTTCGTGCCTTGGCCTTGTTGTCTGCGAGTTGAACGAGGGCTTCAGCGACCAGCGTTCCGGCTGCTGGGCCCAAGCCATTGTTGTTGAGGTAGAGGTGCTGCAGCGGCGTGTGCTGGCTGAGGAACGGACGGAGGGGTTCGACAGTATTCAGACCGAAAGCGTTGTCGTTGAGGTTGATCGTGTGCAGGTTTGGGCATTTGAGCAGTGCCTTCAGCAGGGAGTCGAGTGCTTGTGGGATTTCTGCGAGGAGACGACCGGTGAAGATGTCGGCGAGGTTGGCGTATTGGAGGGTTTTCTTGGTTTCGAGAACTTTGGCGAGAGCTTCTGAGGCTTCCACACCGATGGTGTTGCCCTCAAGGTGGACCTCCTCGACATCGGGGTTGTCCTCGAGGGGTTTGATGTGTTTGGCGATGTCGGCGGCGGTGTCGAGCTTGAGGGCTTGGCCCCGGAGACTGAAGACGTTTGCCATGGTCGTGTGAGCTGTCGTGTGGGAAAAGCTTGCTGGCAGTGTCAGGAGTGAGTGTTTGTTTGGTTCAGGTCGGCCGTTGGCGGGGCAGAAAAGATTCCCGCCTGTCACATGCGCTAGCGTTCATCCAGGCACAGGGTAAATTCGGCGCTCGGAATGATGACAAACGCCAGCGGCGATGCGCATGACGACTTTCTTCAGATTGAATCTTTGGGATCTCAAGCACGCGACTGTACTATACTCCCATCAAAATCGCTATTATGTCTGCTCAGGCGACGACGCCCAACATCTCCAGCGGTGCGCGACTTCCGGAACACCGTCAAAGCCTCCATCCGCTAACGTCTCCAACAGCAATGCAGCCAAACAACGCAGCGGCCGATCTGAAGCCCCAGGGTGAAGCTGCAGCCAAAGTCAAGGTTCGTTGCCCCAAAAACTTGCGCAATCCCACTCATCCATCCGGTCAAGTACTGACCGGTCGACCATGTAGCCCTGCTGCGTCTGCAAAGAGGAAAAGTCGGCCCGCGACGAATGCATGCTCTTCTCGAAATCCAGCGATCCACAGGACGCCTGCAAGGACCTTGTGGGCAAGTACCGGAGTTGTATGGCGAGCTTTGGGTTCAACATCGCGTAAAGACAAGAGACAGAGAGAGAAGAGCATGTGCATTGGAATGGCGTTTTGGGGATTGACAAGAGGAGACGAGATGCATTAGACCGGCCATTCAGACGGAGGCTGTTGTACGAGTACTGTACACTATACTTGTACATACAAGCAAGGAGCAATCCCAACTTCCACCCAGGGTATCACATATGCGTTTTGACAAGATCGACACTTATTGTGTCTTCTTCTCTTGGACCGCCGACTGCTTCTGCAGCCCGAAGATGCTCAGGAACCCGCTTTCGAGGGCGAGATTCCACAGACACCAGAGGTAGCAAAGACCAAATCCGCCTGCTCCCAAGCATACGTTCGCTACAATCCAGAGATCGGGTTTGTTGGTAGGTGGCAACACGAACAGCTCGAAACCGTGCCACGCGATTGCGGCAACAAATGTGCCCAGGTGAATCAACTTGGTCAAGATGTTGACTCCACCCTCGCTCGCTGGTTGCGTGTATGCGCTAATGTTGAATGGTGGGAAGCCCATCAAGTATGCCCAAAGAAGTGTAAGAACGGCATATGGCATCCTCAACTCGTCCTTGGCAAGAAGCGGGAACAAGGTCCAGTTCGCCAGGAGATTTGCGTATCCGACCCAGGCCCGAATCGCAGGTTTCATGCCACTTTCTGTCGACAAGAGGAGGGTCATTGGGAGGAGCGGTAGCAGTACATTCTTCTCGTGTACTTGGTATGAGCAGAGGAAGAAGCCCCAGGCGGTTGTCGCGAAGGCCAGCAGAACCAGTTCCCTTCTCGGCTTGAAGAAAATGATCACACAAGGCGGGAGAATGGAGAGCAAGGTTAGGCCAAGCGCTGCCTTGCTGAGGAGCCCTTGGTCGTAATTGTGCAGCTTGTGAAGACCAGACGCGTGCACTGCACACCAGATATTCGCCACTTTGTCTTCGAAGAGTCCTCGTGCGAATGGGAAGATTCGATGTATCGATTGAGTGAGCTGGACCAGATAAGGGAAGTACCAGGCTTTTTGCGGTATAGGAAATGGTATGGCGGAGAGCAGAGGCGGAAGTGTGACATCCGACGGTAATGGCACTTTCCGGTAAGTGTCGTAGAATGTACCAAGCAACAGTGGCACGAAAAGGAGGGCGAAGGATGCCAATGTGACGACAGCCACGCCGATGAATCGTACAATGTCGATTCGAGGAAAGATGCAGGCGCCGGCAAGATATGCGGCAACAGCAGGTGCGTAGAAGAGTGCCATCTGCTTGAAGCCTAGGGCCCCGACGAAGAACAGGCAGCTCCAGAGCGCTCGTCCTGCAAGCATGCTCGATATTGATGCCACAACAAGGCCCAACATGACAGTATTGTATTGGAAGTGTCCGTGATCAATCAGGATTGTTGCCGGCTGCATCAGGATTGCGGTCAGGGCGATCGAAGCCTCCCAGGAGTTGATGTTGTGAAGCCGTGCCAAATGGCGGGTGCAGATAATGACCGCAGGAATGTAGACCAGGTGCTCTGAGATGTAAACGGTCGCTCTCATAAACACTTTCAAATCTGGATCATCCAGCCCCTGTGAGAGGTAGAGCGCAAACCAGGATGGGTTGATAGAAGATCCGGCTTTCCCCAAGATCCAGGAATGGTATGCTGTCAAAGGAGGGTAATCAAGTCCCCACCACTGTAGGTTGTGGAAATACCAGTGTGTCACGGGCAGATTGATTGTAAGTTCCATCCAATGCCGCTGTGCTTCAAAGTCGCCATGCATGGGCGGTCTTTGGAATCCAGAGTAGGGCCATATCGCTGTGCACCATCTGAAAAGCCCGACTACCATCAAGATACAAGGCAGAACAATCCATTGGGAGACCGAACCCTTCGCCGGCCAGAAGAATGCCACGAGCGGAAAAGCTGGCGTTTCTCGATTCGTCGAAGCATCGGTGTTGACTGTCCCATTGGAGCTGGCGGAAGACACAAGCTCCTTTCTTTTCCTGCGCGGCCGATGAGATCCATGATGACTGGGAGCCATGGTAAAATGGGTTCAAGGTGGACTACCGGGGCATCTCCGATTTCAACTACCCTCACAGAAAAGCTTTAGGGCAATCCAGACCGAAGTGGCAAGTGAACAGTGAAGTGAAGTGAATGGTGGACTGCTGCAAGATCTGGCGGCTCTCGTTAATCTTCGCGCCAAGTGGAGCCACTTCGGCACGCGGCAGTGAACCCTTAAGCCCACTAGCGCCGAAAAGCTCACCTCGAGGATTTAGCATTTAAATTTTCGCGTCCTCGACCAGCCTCTTCCTCTTCTCTTCCTCGTCCGCATTTTCCACCATCCCCCAACTCAGAGTGTTGTTGCAACTGTCGGCTCTTACTCTCTATCAGCGTCGTTAGCTGTACCAGAGACATCACACACAACGCTTTGCGTTATCAAAATTATCGGTTCGTGGGCTCTCATCCTCCTTCACTTCGCTGCCGCAGCGCCGTGATCGAGCTTTCGCACTACGGTGCTCTTGTGGGCGTGGCATTTTAACGTCTGACTGCTTCGGCGGCGGACATTCAGTGGGCTGTCGGGCACCGGCTGTCGCATCATCGTCGTGGCCCTTGTGGGAACACACTGCCTCGACCCAGCGACCAGTACATCAAGAGCGGGCTTCCGCGCGTGGGCCAAGCATATCTCGCTCAGTGGGACACTCAACTTGAGGGCTTTATCAACGACTCCACCTTGCGTGGTTGTCACGTGGGCTTATCTGAGGGCTTCTCCATCAGCGACTCTGTCGCTCGAGGGACTTGCGGCTTCTTGTTACTGTGGGCTTTGGGATATCGAGCGCTTGCGTTCTCCCTGCTGGGTGTTTGAGACGAGACATTTCTGCTCCTGCGACGACTCCGACTTTGCTCGGTTTCGCACTCACTCATTTGACTTGACACTGACGTTCGTTGGCAGAAAAAACTTATCACAGACCCTTAGCAATGGCAAAGGAAAGCAAGAAGGCAAGCAAGGCTGTTGCCGCTGCGCCGCCATCTACCAAGACCACCAAGTCTAGCAAGCCCATCGAGAAGGTCAAGGCTGGTCGCGTGACCAAGCCTGCTGAGACGGCAAAGAACGTGGCCAAGGAGTCGGCAAAGAAGGCGGCCAAGGTCGTCGAGAAGTCCGGAAAGAAGTCGAAGAAGGCACCTACGCCAGAGCCATCCAGCGACAGTGACGAGGATGACGAGGACGACGACGACGACAAGGATACCAGCGCCAGCTCCGATAGCTCCGACAGCGAGGAAGAGGCGAAGCCACAAACCAAGGCCAACGGCGTGAAGAAGGCCGCGCCAAAGAAGGAAGAGACCTCCGACGATGATGACGAGGATGACTCCAGCGACGATGATAGCGACGAGGAGCCTGCACCCAAGAAGGATGTGGGCAAGAAGGTCGAGGCCCCAAAGACCAACGGCAAGGCCAAAGCCGACTCCAGCAGCGACGAGGACTCTGATGAAGACGACGACGACTCCTCAGACGACGAGAAGCCTGCCGTCAAGGCTGGCAAGGAGAAGGCCGCTGCTGCCACGAAGGACGATGATTCCTCCGAGGACTCTTCCGACGATGACGACTCGGATGACAAGGTCAAGGTTGAGGACAAGGAGGATGACTCTGACGACGACGACTCCGACGACTCCAGCGAGGACGATGAGGAGGAGGAAGAGAAGCCAAAGGACAACAAGAAGCGAAAGGCCGACAGCGAGCCAGCTGGCCAGGACACCAAGAAGGCTAAGACCGAGGACCCCAACGCGGTTGGCAACCTCTTCATCGGCAATCTTAGCTGGAACGTCGACGAGGATTGGCTCACGCGCGAGTTCGAGGAGTTTGGTGAGCTTCAGGGTGTCCGCATCATCACCGACCGTGACTCGGGCAGAAGCAAGGGTTTCGGCTACGTCGAGTTCACTGAGCCTGCCGATGCTGCCAAAGCCATGGAGGCCAAGAACGGCGCTCTCATCGACGGACGTGAGATTCGCATGGACTTCAGCACCCCACGTAGCAACAACGCCAACGGCACACCACAGCAGAAGAGCCAGGACCGCCGCAACAAGTTCGGCGACGTCCCCAACGAGCCCTCATCGACTTTGTTCGTCGGCAACATTAGCTTTGAGGCCGATCAGAATATGGTGACCGAGCTCTTCCAAGAGTACGGCAGCATCAACGGTGTTCGCCTTCCTACCGATCGCGATACTGGCGCACCAAAGGGCTTCGGCTACGTCGAGATGGGTTCCATCGATGACGCCAAGGCTGCCTTCGAGGCTCTTCAGGGTACGGACCTCGCTGGTCGTCCCATCCGTCTCGACTACGCCAAGGCTAGAGACGACTCCAACGGTGGCGGTCGCGGTGGATTCGGAGGTCGCGGCGGCTTCAACGATAGAGGCGGCCGTGGCGGTGGTCGCGGACGCGGTGGCTTCGGCGATCGCGGCGGACGTGGTGGTGGTCGTGGCCGTGGCGGCTTTGGTGATCGCGGCGGACGTGGCGGTACCACGAACAGAGGAGGCTTCGGTGACTTCGCTGGTACGTATCCATACTGGAGTGCGACTGAATAAATGCTAACCCATGTAATAGGCAAGAAGATGACTTTCTAGGACAAGTCTGATCAAGGCAAGAAGACGGACTCGAAGAAGAAGGGCTCTGGCAAGGCGCCGTCGATGCCGAAGGCCACGGGCAAGAAGATCACATTCTAGGGTGGTGTATCAAGACAACATGAACGTACAAAAGTGCTTTACGGTGTAGTAATAGGTGTTTGGTGTACACTGGCAATGCAAATGAGTTCTGGCTGCTGCTGTTATTCTTCCCTACAGATTCAGATCGTCTTCACGCACATTACTAACAGCATTCAATCTTCAACCTTGTTTCTGAGCACGTGCTGCGTGTGTCCTATGAGCCGAGATAAGACAGACGGGCGGTCGTATGCAGGGCGACGTGCCCTTGCATGTGTCGGGGCCCGATTGCTCGAGGCCCCTCATCGGCAGCGAATTGCGTATATCGGCTGTCCGCCTTGCTGCCATGAACAACCTGATATTGCGGACATCATGTGGTCTGGATTTATTGTATGTGTTTGCTGGGTTCACGTCGCCTGATGCCAGCGATCACAACACCACGTCAGCCATCATCCTTCCACTCGTCACGGCACCATACGATTCATCAGTGATGAGCAGACCCCGCCGAGTCGCTGACCCCCACGCCCAGGCAAGTTCAGGCTGAGATCGACAGCACGCCGCCTTCCTTCACCGACGTGAGCGACTGACCTGCACCCTCACGGCCCTCCTCTCCTCTCAACGCCTCCGCTCTCCAGCGCAGCAGCTACTGTCGCTTGCCGGCGCTGTTACTCTACCTTCATTCACTGTCCCTCGTCGGATATACTCTGGCCCTGCAAACAACGTACGACATCACTGCTGTCGTGGAGACCTTTTATGCCGACGTCGGCAGCCCCCAAGTGGACCGCCCGATTGCCAGATTAGCACCACCTTTGAGCACATTATCATCTACCTACGGGCGGTCAAGCTCAACGACGGCATTGAAGCACCTGGCACGATCCTCACCATCGACTCCTCCTTCCACTATTCGCCATCATGAACCACCAACGGCCGTCGTCGCATTCGACCGACCAGATCTGGCGCCGAGGTCACGCGTCAGCCATGGAATCACGTTCGGCCTCGTTCGACAGGCGCACACGCTCAGATGGTGAGTCCTCCTACCCGTGATGCCTTGTAGGCGGGAGAGTACAACTTTGCGTTTGAGGGCATCTTATTATTTCGCCGCCCGCAATAGACAGACCATGGCTTGGTACTTCGAATCCTACAGCGAATGCGCTGACTTCTATAATCTAGTTGACTCTTGGGTTGAGGTGTCTTCTCAGCCATCTTCCTCATCACTGTCGTCTATCGGCGACGACATCGTAACGACCGGCGGCCCCAACCGAGACGATCAAAGAACGAGGCGGCGAAGAAGGCTTGGAGCTCCAACACACTTGAACATCACCCGAACAGCAGAGGCGACCAGCAGTCAAGAGGAATACGAAGAGAGCGAGAGCGAATCAGACCGAATCATGACATCCTCGGGAGAAGGCCCGATGCTCGCTGCACCGGCTGCGAGGAACGCAGCTGCAGGCATGGTCGCAGCTCAACGATCATTGACATCAGAAAGCAGCGGTGCCCAGGCATCAGATGACGACGACGAGAACAAGACCGCCATCAATTATCCGATCAACAACGATACCTGCTTTACCCCCCTACCAAACGCCTTTTCGCACCCACCGAGTAGTCAGATGCGAGGTGCGAGCCAGCCTGTGCCAGGATCATATTTCCCACCGTCAAGGCCAGTGACCTCTTATCGATCGGCAACTCGAAACTCGTTACCCGAGACGAGGCGGCAGAGCCATCTTCCGCAGAACGTATTGTCACCATCCTTCAATGCTGCCGCAGAGCACGATGAAGCGCTAAGAGCAAGCCTTACCAGCCTGCTATCCGTGGCGGCTGCGGCTCGTGGCCTTCCCAAACCCGAATCGAAGCGGCCGCAACAGACAACGACTCCTCCACGAAGCAATCGAGTCGATCCGACATCATTTCGGCTTGTGCCTGAATCAGCTTTACAATCCAGCCCTCCTACCCAACTGCAAGTACAGGAACCGACGTTCAAACCGACGATTCGACGAACATCGACCAACTCGACATCAACAAACTCTGAGCGTGTCGAGAACAAGCGCAAGGCTGTCACTGCTCCTGGCCGCAGCACCAGTCGCGAGCGGCGTGCACTCAAAAAGGCTCGCCGCTCAGCTTCGAACGAAGACTTGCATGTTACGCCGACCCTACTTACGTGGGTAGTATCGGCAGGTGTCGTGGTCTTTCTGAGCGCACTCAGCTTCAGCGCTGGGTACAGCATGGGCAGGGAAGCGGGGATGTTGGAAGCCAGCAACTTCTCACCAGCAGACGAGTCGCTCAGATCTTGTGCACGGGAAGCGAGTCGTTCGAGCCTCGGCCTGAAGCGTTCTCTGGCCAGAAGCGCCATTCAGGTTTGACGAGACGATGTTCACGAAATGAATGCATAGCGACGGCGTCATGACGAATGAAGACAAGCATGAGACGATGAGCATGAAACGATTATAAGATATCCAACGAGCGTGCTAAGCAGCTGCGCTTATTGATGCGCCTGATGTACGCAAGATCTCGTAGCATTCTTGGTCTGGAACCGAATGTTCAGCATTTTCAAAGCCTTTGCGATATTTGGAGGGACTTACCGGAGCTGGCCCGGATATTGTTCGATCGGAATGGGTTGCCAGTGCTCGCTCTTACCATCAAGAAGGCATTATGATCATCTATCTCATTTGTGCTATACAGACCAGGCCAACCAATCTTCTTGAACAGGGGCTCGAGCTGGTCAACGAGCGTCTGATGTCGAGGATCCATCAAGGAGCGATTGAACTTTGCCACAGCCAACAGCAGACATCCATTCTGATAGCCATGCGGCAGGGGGACGTCTGGCGACATTGTCAGGGCGTGGATCAGAGCGAGGCCGGTGTTTCCACAAGCCAGATTCGCTGCTGAGCTTGCTTCCATGAGGTCCTGACATGCGTCTGGGTCCCGATCATTCAGGGCAGCAGGAAGACGATTGATCAAGGTCTCGAGCGCCTTCTCCGCCAGCGCGTCGGTGATCAACGTGCGTCTCCTGGACCAGAGACTCTCGCAAGCATGCGTGATGGCATCCAGAGCTGCATCGAGCATTGGCTTCTTGGGGCAGCTGAGGAGGACATTGCCATCGAGCAGAGCGACACGAGGTTCTGCGCCCATGGCTCTGACAATGACCTCCGTCGGCCTGCCATGTTCGTGCAACACCAGCACTCGGGATACCTCTGATCCAGAACCCGCAGTCGTCGGCACGCAAATCGTCGGAACGGGCAACTGCGACACAGAAAGATCAGACCAAACCCTCATTTCCCTTAAGAGTTTAACAGCACGGGGGCTTTTCCACTTTCTTACATTCACCATCTTCTCATTCCCCTCATACTCCAATATATCCCCAGGATTCACCAGACAAATTGCCACCGCCTTGCCGAGACAAATACTCGAGCCTCCCCCGACAATCACCACGCCATCACAATGCGCCTTCTTCGCGACCTCGATCCCCTTCCGCACGGATTCGAGATCCGGATTCATAGGCGCGAGGATTTTTGCGGGGAGGTTCGTGATCTCAGGGGGGAGCCATTTCTCCAAGAGGCCTGCGTTGGCGATGCCGGAGTCTACGACCAGGGCTGGGTTGGTGAGTTTGTAGTGTTGGAGTTCCGAGGCGAGTTGCGAGAGACATCCTAGGCCGGTGACGACGCGGGTTTCGCAGGCGTAGAAGCGGTTGGGGGAGGCCATGATGGGTTGTTTTGGGAGGAGGTGTTGTTGTTGTTGATATAAGCGGAGAGGAGAATAATGGACCACGTATTCCAATGCTGACGGCGAGACGAGAGGATATCTAGCTTCTTGGGAGCGGGAGGGGTAGCTGAGAGCATCGCATTTGGCGAATGCTGGTCGATCCAGGTCTTGCTTGCGAAGTCTGGTCTCTTTTGTTTCTATGACTGACTGGAGTTGAAGCGTGGTCAGCTGTTGAGACTTCACTTGCATGGATACCACTGGTGGAGCATATGGATGGCCTCTCGCTTGAGGGTCACGTAATTGGCGAGTGTCTACTCAGCTTAGTCGTGCCAGATGTCTATGCAATCTCACGTGTTTGATCAAGATACTTCACGATATTTCTCGATGGTCAATGTTTCGTGTTTGATAGATGGTATGGCAGCAGGTGTCTCGAGGCGTTGTTCGTCGTTCGTTGGTCGTACGCTGTTGGATCTGTGTAATCTATCTCTCTGGGTCATATACATTAACATGTCAAGCATTCTTCATCCATCCATTCTAGACCGTCCTGTATGATTCCTTCTCATATCCATTCATCCATCCTCCCCCCATCCCCATCTCCACATCACACTCATTCACTCCCTCACAACCCCCAAATACCCATGCGACATGCCGCCCCCAGCCTGATCCAACGGATTCCCCTTCTCCTTCAAATCCACAAAATGCGCCTCAGACAACCTCCGATTGAAAATCGCCGCGTCCACCTCCTCGGGATGCTCTCCCCACTCCGCCTTATTATCCTCCCACGCATCCTTGGACGAATCCACGACCTGGATATCCTCATCGGTGGCATCCCCCTGCCAGATCTTGAAATTCGGCGGCCGTTCCGAGATGCTCGCCATGCGCTGGCGGCCGCCGGAGTGCATCATGGGGACATCGAGGGTGGGCGGGTCGGCTTCGAGCGGGTTCGCGCAGCCGACGGGGGTGCGGCAGCGGCGTTGGCTGTTGGGGTCGACGGTGCGCCAGATGACCTCGCGGACTTCCTTGCCGACCTTCTCGATGGCGTCCATGGCCCAGATGACGTCGAGGTGTTCGTAGCCTTCGATGATCTTCTTGTGCACGATGCGGACGTCCGGTTCGCGGCCGCGGTCGAAGCGGCGCAGGAGGCGGCGGCCGTCGACGAGGTCGTCGGCGCCGCAGACCCAGAGGGCCAGGGGCGGGAATTGTTTGTCGTACCAGGCGAATTTGCCGCGCGTCGAGTCGTGGTGTTGGTGCGTGAGGGTTTGGCAGTGGAAGGAGGTGAGGTTGCGTTGGAGTTTGCGGCGTTCGGGGACGTGCGGTTCGCGGTCGATGTAGAATCTTCTTATGACTTCGTCGTCCTGTGATGTTGAGTGTTAGCTAAAAGGTTTGGAAGGGGTGGTTGGGTTCTGACTGACCTCCTCGTCCTCCTTGTCTTCCAGCCGGCCTTCTTCTCGCGTTGCCAGGATGCATTTATGTCTGGCGAAACACTCTCGCCCTAGCCACCATCTCATGCTCTCGGCGCTGACATACACAGGAGCCCACTGAAACATGCGGTCTCTCAATCCTCGATCCCACCTACTATCCGACCAGTTAAACAAGAACGAAAATACGTGGTAGCCCATCCAGGAAAACGGTTTCGCCGGCATGATCTTATGTGCCAACAACATCAGAGGGATGAACGCGTGGATCCCAAACACCAGCCTGAACATCGACGGTGTGATCAAGCGCATGACTTTGAAATAGATCTTGCCAATGAGTGGGCCGGCATAAGCAGCCGGCGCAAGAGCACAGAAGACGGAGATCTTCTCGCCGATTTCTGGCCTCTGCTCTTTGGCCAGTGCGACAAACGTCTCCGTTGTGCCTTGGCTGTGAGCTATAAGGGCAAGCTTGGGGAATCCAGTCTCGGAGAGTACCCGCGATACCAGAGCGGCCAAGTCCATGACACCCATCTGCCGGATATTCCACGCCCACATTCGAGGATCTTCGTACCTGAGCGAGGTATGTCTTGGCTCGAATCCGCAGCGATTATTGCCGAGCCATACATCATAACCAGATTTGGCCAGGTAGAATGCGAAGGAATCGTCGTCGTTGCAGATGAAGGCGCCTGAAGACTGCAGCAAGCCGTGGATCATGAGGACGGGATACTTCTTATTCCCGTCTGGGAATGCTTCCTGGGTTTGACCGTATCCTGGTGCGTCGGAACTCGTCCGGAAGCAGTCTGGAGAGCGGTATCGGTAGGATTCTGGGGGTGGTCGTTTGTATTCTCTTGGATTGAAGATGTGCCAAAGCTCGATGATGAAGCCGTCCTCGGTCTGGACTTCGAACGTTTCTGCGTCGAGTCCTACGCGCCTTGCATAGTAGCTTACATCGACGACCAAGGGATCTGGACCGCCTTCTGTAGGCACGAACTCGCCGTCTTGGGGTACGCTGCCATCACCCTTCTCACCAGAAGGAGTCTGTGATCCTTTTTGCCGCTGCTGCACCCACGTCTTCTCTGCCGCCCTACGTTCTTGCCGTCTCTTCATTTCCTCATCGTAGAACGGCCGCTGCTTCTTGGGATTCTGGAGCATGGCTCGCCGCCGAGTATTCTTCAAGATCCGCGGAATCGCGTCGAATATAGCACCAATTACAATCGCTATTAGGAAGCCTAGGGATAAGACAGCAGATGACATGCGAAAGAACCAGCATTGAAACGTTCTCAACCATGTCGGTGGTCCGTACAGAGGAAGTGGTGGGAATAAGGGATTCGTTCGAGAGGGAGGGACTGCCTCTCGTAAAGGAGCGTCCGTGTCATCGTTCTGCTGCGAAGAAGTAGGCCTAGAGCCGTATGCTCCATGTGTGGTTCCATCTCTACCTTCTCGCACCGCCCCATGAGGTGTCGTCCTCGGATTCCTCCCTTCCACCTCATCTTTCAGTTTATTGAGTGCCGCAGCCTCCTCGATGGGTATCGCAGGCAGTCTCTTCCCGTCTGTAGTTTCAATGACAGGATCCAAAGGCGTGACGAACTTGGCTTCGGCAGCTTGCGTGGATCCTGTGCTATCGTCCTCTTGATCGGGCGTGAGTTGCGCTAGCTTTTTCGCCTGGTGGGTATATTCGATCGCGGAGCTCTCTTTCTTGTGCACGCCATTGGCATGGCTACCGTCTATTCCGTTTTGAGGCGCGTGCGTGTGGTGTGGCATTGTGGCCGGGGCGTCGACGGGCGGTACGTGAGACTGCTACTGCTGTGGACGCGGATAGACGCGGATGAAGGACGCTGTGCACGCATTGGTTGGGTACAGCAGGCAATGGAGAGCAGGAGGCAATGCTTTGAGGGATCCTTGCGATTAGTAGTTATTGGAAGAAGCAGACGACCTGGTTGCATTTACATTGAAAGGTCGACTGCCGGCGTCCGCGGCGACCCGCGAGCGTGATGATCTTTCGTCAAGTCCAGCTCCCAACCACTACCACGGACTGACACATGCACTTGGATGAGCGTCGCAGAGCCGCCGATGACGCAGGCCTTTCCCTCAACCGCCTCGACTCTTCACGTGCTCTGCCAAGGCGGTCTACCATTGACGAGGGTTTCCTGGATTTGACACATTTGACAGCAATCAAATCCAATCCCTTCATCAAACCGCGCCATCAGCTACTGGTGAGTGAAGGAGGCCCGCGTATCCTGGCGCTCGGTTTCCCACAGCTGTTCCAGCGACTGTGCCGTTCGCGTGCCATGTCGAAGCCTTATAAACATGCTCCCAAACATGAGACCGCTTCACGCCTTGCCAGAGTGCCCCATCCAGCGCCGACATGTCTTCTTCCTCGCGCCTTTCCGATTGCTGTCCCTCGTCGTGCCGTCCCCCGCCTTGGAGCTCCTGGGAGGTGAGTGAAGGTTCGAACCTTTACATGCCTGCCCAAGCCGGCTGAGCAGCGAGAGTTTGCTCGCCTCACGCCGCAATGCAAGCTGTCACGGTACGTAGCGCGTGATGGAGGTCGGCGTAGTCGTGTGGTCTTGTTCTTCTTCGCCAACTCTCATCAATCCAAATCTCCTCCATCTCCAGACGCCTCAGCCAGTGCGCGGCTCTAGCTTTTCGTACCTCGGCCTCGGCAAAGTTAGCGTAGCTCACTTCGACAACACTCGCTCGTGTCTTGAGCCATGTAAAAACTGTGCCGACCCTGAGACTCCTCGAGGACACGTCTCGAAGCGACATAGACAATCATGGTCTATGACATACCCCGCCCGGGCTCGTTGAAGAGAAAGAGGAGAAGACGAGCGGACAAACCCGCGGTTTCGGCAAGAATCTACCTCGACAGCAACCTGAAGGGCGAGGTGGGCGTGCTGTCAGGCGACTTGGTTGAAGAGTTGTTTCCTGGAGAAGAGACGAGCGATGCAAACAAACCTCTCCACGCGGCCATCACACCTTGGACCCCAAATCCATCGCCTTCAGAGTCGAATTGGGCCATTCTTCCTTTGAGAGGACAGCTTCCAGAGGAGAAACCCCTTCCCGTCTCGACGATACGCTTCCCGGCGTCGGCGATTGGCACACAAAGCTTTATCAGGATAGTTCATGCTGTCTCGCCGACCAAGACCCTTCGTCAGAACACCTGGGTGGAAGTGAGGATTAGCGATGTAAACCCTCTCCAGCTGGACACCGTATTCATCTCGGTGGATACAGAGGCGATCCAGAAGCTTGAAGATGTGCACAAAAGATATGGCGGAGGGGTGGTGTCTGCAGGAAATAGGAGGTCAGGGAAAAGAGCCGTGACCGAGTCTCAAGAGAATGGTGCAGGTGTTGTGGTAGATGGAAAAGCAAAGTCGTTGGTTAACGACGTAGTTGCATACGCGCGGATACTTCACACGGAGGATGTTCTTCCATTGCCGTTTGCACACCCGGTCACTCACACCCCAGCGCCTCCAGCGAAGGTGTTGGCCTGTGAGCCAGTATCACAAGGATTGATTTCTTCGACTACCAACATCGTATTAGTACCTTCTTCGGATAAGAGACCGAATGTGCTTGGGTACCGGGCTCTGCTCTCTCCACGACTGGACGAAGACTCTGGGGAAGAGGACACAGCAAACGAGGCCTTCTTTTCTGCTACTGAAGAAAACTCCCCTGCCAAACCCGTCGTCACGTCCAAATCCGCCACCGATTTCTCTGCGTCTGATGATCTGTTAGATTCCAGTGCTGAGGAAAGCAACCTGTCCGACGATTCTGATGATATGATCTCACTGGCAAAACCTGGCTTAGCAGATGCACCATCTGGATTGAGCTCCGCTCTCACCTCCGCTACACCTCGCCCTTTTGGCGCTCGAACGCACGGTATCAGCACACCAGGTTCTGTCTTCTCTAACATGACCTCTACCACCATACGCGGTGGGCAGGCTACACGAAGTAAAGTATTTCGAGCGCAAGGTCTCGTGGAGCGGATCCCTAACGAGCTGCTACATCCTAAACCTGCCCCGGACGAAGACGAGGAAGCACGTGTCTACGTAGATCCTCAATCGCTGGCCCGCCTTGGATGCTTCTCTGGAGACTGGGTACGAATTGAGGCTGCGGAAAGCCACATACTCCCGCAACTGAGCGCTTTTGGTGATCTGGCTGCTCCGCAACAATGGCGTCCCGTCAAGGTCTACACTCTTCCCGAGAGCATGTCCAAGCGTCCTGCGCGGTATCAGATGAACTCAAGATATGGACGCAGGGATAGCATCTCATCCCTCGTCACAAACTCGAGCTCTGCCGCTACGATCTATCTATCACCTATCCTTCTAGCGAACCTTCAAGATCCGACAAACATCAGCATGCTGACTATGCCGTCACAAAAGAGAGCCAGCCTGAAGCGGCCCATGACACCAAGGCCAGCATCAGTATCGCAACGTCTTCCCCCGACAGCATCTGAAGTGACCCTTAGAAAGATCGTCACGCCTATCTCGACTGAGAGATCACTCAACAATGCTTTGTTCGCGAAGTTAAAACAGTATTTCGAAGAGAGACAGCGCATCGTCAAGCCGGGGGATATTATCGCAATCCAAGTCGACGAGACACTAGGTCGCTCAGTGTACGAAGGCGAGGCAGAGCAGGATGGCAGCAGTGCAGCGGCTCTGCTGTCCCATGCTGTGGTCGAAGGTGAAAATGGTGAAGGTCATCAACGTTTGAACGTTGCGTGGTTCGCCATCGAAGGCGTCAGTATTCCACCCCCAGAAGAGCCAGACGCATTGGACTCGGATCAATGGGGTGATGCTGCCTCAATCGACCCATCCAGGATCCAGATGCGTCAATTGGGCGACGATAAACGACGGCTGCCATCAGCATCAAGCAGTACATGGCAGTACTACCTTGGAGTCCGCAAACTGCCCGGAAAGACGAGCTCTGCCCAAGCGATGCCAGAAGTCGTTCAGCCATTCATCTCACCGCTCCAGCGACGGCTGCGCGAACTGATGTCGGTATCCATCAGTCCTCGTGCGGTCCATCTTGGCATGCCACCCCTGACCGTCCTTATCTACTCCACGCAACGCAACATCGGCAAAGCAAGCACAGTCCAACGAGCCTGCGCGGATCTTGGCATGCATTACTTCCATATCGACGCGAACGATATCGGATCGGAAGGCGGAGCAGGCGTCGAGGCGCAAGGACTGCTTGAGGCGCGATGTGAGCGAGCGATGGACTGCGGTCCACAGTTCACCGCGCTGTGCATCACACACTTGGAAGTACTTGGTGAAGATCGTGCGGCATCGTCTCTCAAGGATGTCTTGGAGACCGCTCGTGTGCTCATTGCCACCACGACCGACATCGACAAGGTATCCGATACCGTACGCGGATTGTTCACTCACGAACTGGAAATGTCTGCTCCCGATGAAGGAGAGCGAGAAGGCATTCTGCGGGATGCAATCACCGAATCTGGACTCCCGCTTGCTGTTGACGTTGACCTTGGTTCGATTGCTGTCAAGACTGCCGCACTTGTTGCAGGCGATCTCCTCGACGTTGTCGACCGTGCGGTCGTTGCCAAGGTAGAGCGGCTCGAGACGCTGGCCCTGGTCAAGTCAGATGCCACTGAGCGTGCCATTTCACTCAAGGATATACAGCTCTCTGGTGGCGCTCCTGCAAGCTCTATCGTGCCCGCTGATTTCGAAGCTGCTGTTGATCTCGCCAGAAAGAACTTCGCCGATGCGATTGGTGCGCCCAAGATACCAAACGTGCAGTGGTCCGATGTTGGTGGTTTGACGAACGTCAAAGATGCAGTCATTGAAACCATTCAGCTACCACTTTCTCGACCAGAGCTGTTCGCAAAGGGTCTCAAGAAGCGAAGTGGAATTCTCTTCTACGGGCCTCCAGGTACTGGCAAAACCCTCCTGGCAAAGGCAATCGCCACGGAGTTCAGTCTGAATTTCTTCTCTGTGAAAGGCCCTGAACTGCTCAACATGTATATTGGTGAGTCTGAAGCCAATGTCAGGAGGGTTTTCCAGAGAGCTCGAGACGCACGGCCCTGTGTAGTATTCTTCGACGAACTGGATTCAGTGGCTCCAAAGCGTGGCAATCAGGGGGATAGCGGTGGTGTGATGGACCGGATCGTCTCTCAGTTGCTAGCCGAACTTGATGGCATGAGCGATGGAGAAGAGAGTGGAGGAGGAGTCTTTGTCATTGGCGCAACCAATCGACCGGATCTTCTTGACCAGGCATTGCTACGTCCAGGCCGTTTCGACAAGATGCTTTATTTGGGCATCAGCGACACGCACGACAAACAGGCCACCATCATGCAAGCCTTGACGAGAAAGTAAGTTCGAGAAGTGCTTGTTGACGCTCGAAGGCTTGACTAACATGACCCTAGATTCACACTCGATCCATCCTTGTCGCTCACAAGAGTGGCCGAGACCCTCCCATTCACGTTCACTGGAGCTGATCTGTACGCTCTGTGCTCAGATGCCATGCTTAAAGCGGTGACAAGTTCTGCACGTGCTGTAGACCAGCGTGTCGCTGCGATCAACGCTGACCGTGCATCCCGCGGACAAAGCAAGATATCTGTAGCTTACTACTTCGACCACTACGGCACAGACCAGGACTCTGAGGTCACTGTGGTGGAGGAAGACTTCATGCGGGCCAGGGAAGAGCTGACTCCCAGTGTCAGTCTGGACGAGCTAAGACACTACGAACGAGTGCGAAGCACCTTCGAAGGTACAACGAAGAAAGACGATGCAAACGCAGAGCCCGGAACACTGGCGAACCCGAGCCAGAATGGCCAATCGATGCGATCCCGGGCTATGGATGCTATGAAGCGTGGAAGTAAGAACAAGCTTCCAACCATAAACGGGGGCCCGCATCCTACCCCCAGGGCAGATACGGGTGAAGCTGCCGCCGATGAAGCCGAAGACGATTATGTTATACGGACGGACAAGCTTACCTTGAACGACCACGCAAGCAAAGCTTATGTGGGCAAGGGAAAGGGCAAGGGCAAAAGTCAGGAGAGCGCGTATTCGCGTGTCGTTGGCGAGAGGCTGTCTGACGGCATCAATCCCACCAATAATGGCGATGTGGTGCAGCCTGATGGGGATGGGGAAGACCTGTATGATTGAGTTGACGGGAAAAAGTTAATGGAAGATACCGCACGTGAAGGGTCATGTTGGCTATGACCGTTGCGGTTGTGTCGACTATGGGAAGCACGAGACCGTCGACAATCTAGCGGTAGTTGTATCTAAGATATAGCTATCATGCTGTACAAAATTGAACAGATGGCACAACTCGTCCTTCGGCTCAATCGGTGTGATCATCAGGACCGAGCCTAGTGTATCTCATGCAGAGAGAGACGTAGTCGTGCTACTTATTGGAGGTAGTCCATGGAGGTGCGCTACCATCTGAGCGAGTCAACGAGCTAGGGGCAGGGCAGGTATAGATATAGCTCCCGCGACTGCTTTCCGTGGGCCAATCCAGCGAGACTTCACCGAGCTTACCTCCCCTTCTCCGAGCGAGGCCAGCCAAGCCTGGCGTTTTCGACTGCGGGGTGCGACACCAAACAGTAATGACGGCTGACTACATTCTAGGCCGCGTGAGGCATTTGGTCTGAGAGTGAGGGTACGGCTTGGTGGGACGGGTGGAACTCTAAACGCTTCGGAGGACGTACACGGGTTCTGGAATCGACGACGTCTCCTCCCCATGATGTGAGCTTGGACGCTTTGTATATATATTGCTTTTACGACCGCGCGGGTCTGTGGGTTCAGTCCAGCCGGCCCAAGCGAGTTGACACTTTCGCTGGACCTTTTCTTCGAACTTCCATTCCGTCACCACTTACGCTCACGACTACCCATTGAAGACTTCAGCAGGATGTTTCTCTCCTTCCTCTTCACGCCCTGGACGCTGCTGGCCGTCCCGGTGCTCTACTTCGTCCTGCCCTTCATCCGGAACTGGTCCATCCAAGATGTGCCCGGTCCCATTCTGGCCAAATTCTCCACGCTGTGGTACATGTACGAATGCCGGCGGTGCAGGAGGTACTTGACCGTGCACAAGCTGCACGAGAAGTACGGAAAATTCGTGCGGGTCCAGCCCGACCACGTCTCTGTCGCGGACCCGGACGCCATTCCCATCGTTTACGGCCATGGAACGGGGTTCCTCAAGTCGGAGTACTATGATGCTTTCGTGGCGATGAGGCGAGGACTTTTCAACACGCGTGACCGCGCGGAGCATACGCGGAAGCGCAAGACGGTGTCTCATACGTTCAGTGCGAAGAGCATTGGGCAGTTTGAGCAGTATATCCATCATAATCTGGAATTGCTGGCGCAGAGGTGGGATGAGATTAATAAGAAGACTGGGGCTGGGAAGTACACTGAGTTTGATGCTTTGCACTGGTTCAACTACGTGGCTTTCGATATCATTGGCGATTTGGCTTTTGGTGCGCCTTTCGGGATGCTGGAGAAAGGGGCGGATATCACGGAGATTCAGTTGACGCCTGATGCTCCTCCGACGTATGCGCCGGCGATTGAGGTGCTGAATCGACGGGGTGAGGTCTCGAATGCTGTGGGGTGTATGCCTTGGATCAAGCCGTACGCCAAGTACCTTCCGGATCCGTTCTTCAGCAAAGGCATGGCGGCGATTCAGAATCTCTCGGGCATTGCGGTGGCGAGGGTGGGTCAGAGGTTGGCGGCTGCTGAGAGGGGGGAGATTGATCGGGTGGATCTTTTGGCGAGGTTGATGGAGGGGAAGGATGAGAAGGGGGAGAAGTTGGGGCGAGAGGAGCTGACGGCTGAGGCTTTGACCCAGCTTATTGCTGGGTCGGACACTACGTCGAATACTTCCTGTGCGCTGCTGTTCCACTGCCTCGCCAACCCGCATGTGGTCAAGAAACTCCAGGCCGAACTGGATCAGGCTCTACCTAGCGATGATGTTCCTTCCTTCGAGCAGGTCAAGGACCTTCCATATCTCGACATGGTCATTCAGGAAACGCTCCGCATCCACAGCACATCCAGCCAAGGTCTCCCAAGAGTCGTCCCTCCAGGCTCAGGCGTTGATGTCTGTGGCCGCCACTTCCCCCAAGGCGTTGTGTTGAGTGTGCCAGCGTACACGATGCACCACAGCAAGGAGATCTGGGGTCCAGATGCGGACGAGTTCCGACCTGAGCGTTGGGAGAAGGTGACGGAGAGGCAGAAGGGTGCTTTTATCCCTTTCTCGTATGGTCCTCGTGCTTGTGTTGGTAGGAATGTGGTGAGTATCCTGCGGTTTGACCTGTTCCTCCTACTGTCGATGCTGATTTCTTTTGCAGGCCGAGATGGAACTGGCCCTCATCGTGGCTACCGTCTTCCGCCGTTACGAGTTCGAGCTCTACCAAGATCACCTGGAGACGCGCGAGGGATTCTTGAGGAAGCCGCTGGGACTCAAGGTGGGCATGAGGAAGCGGGCCTCCAAGTCGTAGGGAGAGGGAGGGAAAAGGGGCGAGTATGTGCCATGTCTTCACGTGCGGTTTCGATGTTTTGTCTTCACTTTACGTTTCATACCCCTCCGAAAAACGTTTCACACTTCCACCGCGCCTTCCTCATGTGAGGTTTCCGTTTGCTGGCCGGTCCGTGCTTTCGTTTTTGATTTTGAAAGCTCCAAGTCGCCGAAAGCTGGGCTTCTTTTTCTCACCACCACACCAACGACATCAACACCGACTGGCGACACCAACATCCGCACACCGTCACACCAACATGGACACGTCTGCCTTCGAGGCGACGGCGTCTGACGTCCCTGACCCACCACTGGCAGAAATCACCGACCTCATCCACGATGATCTACAATACGCGGTAAGTGGGCATTCCACCTCCTTCGAGCTTGACACTGACTTGACACCAACACACTAGATCGCCGGCGCCATTGCAGTCATCAAGCACATCGCCAAGCTAGTCGTCCTCGTCGTAGCACTCGCTACGTGCGTCGTCGTCTACTGCTTCCTGCTGAGCTGGCTTGCCCTCCTCTGGCTACAGACGCGTCTTTTCCTCATCACGTCTACTTTGTTGAGGGAGTGCATGGGTCAGCCGACTACGAGTCGTCCACGCGCCATCGACGCACCCGAGACTGCTCCGGAGGTCAAAGACCAGGAGACTATGGTTGCGCCAAAGGTGCATTCGCGCCCGGAGCTTTGGGAGGAGTGGCGTGATCCACCTCGCGAAGACAAAGGTAAGAAGCGTGAGAGTGATGCGGTGGCGGCGGCGGCGGTGGGAGGAGAGCGGAAGGGGGGTGTTGAGCAGGTGCACGTAACCCAGCAGGATGCACCAGAGCAGCAGCGATTGCAGCAGCAGCGAGCGGCAGCAGAGCAGATCGAGACCGCAGAGCATCGAGCGCCCGAGCAACGCGCAGCCGAGCACCGAACCCCAGAGCATCGAGCCGAAGAGCAGCAGAAGCGCTTACAATGGGCATCCTTCGCACATAATGCGTCTGGCGGACCAACTCAAAAGCCCAAGTCATGGCTTCCTCCTACTAATCAGCAGCAAAACCGACCATCGAGACCAGAAGCACCGAAGCTGTCGAAGGAGGAGACCAAGGCGCAAGAGCAGAGTTCGTGGCTTGATCAATTGACGTTCGATCCCCCCTCTGGCCCCAGGGCAATGCGTTCGCAAGCGAGTCGCCAACCGCCTGAAAAATCACCTGCTGGACCTGTCAATCCTTTCGGCGCCACTCCTGAGCAGCTTGCTGATGCAGCAAACTTTGCGGCGACCGCCACAAAGGGAGGCAGGAAGGGAAGAAACCCGGCAACATCAAACAGACCGGTCCCTTCGCCCTTTCAAGCTCCGAAGAAGTCCACGTCTGCACGGTCCCGGCCATCTCAGCCAGTCATGCTGCACGCTGGTAATGCGGGCATCACTTCAGCAAGACTCAACAGGCCTGCTGAGAGCGCTCCCATGGGCTCAGCCTCTCGACTGCCTTCGGACTATGTCGCACCTCACTTGAGATATGCCAAGGAAGCGCGGGCCAAGCGAGAGTCGTCAAAGGATAGTCCGACTGAGCCACAGCAAGCGCCTGCGCTACCACCGACTGCTCCAGCAAGTGAAGACACCCAGCCAGAGGTCGAAGCAGAAATCGAGGCAGAGACTCAACCAGAGGCAATCAGTGAAGACAAGGAGAGCGCCGCACCTGCAGAGGATGGCGACCGCACTGAGGATGATGAGATGGTTCAGCCTGAGCCTCAACTTCGCGAGTCAGACTTGATCGACATTTCCGCAGAGAGTCCACGCCCGCAGACTCCAGACTCTTTCCGCCAGCCTGTGACACCCGCCTTCTTTGAAGATACTCCACTTTCCAACGAGGCACCGCATGCGATGTCTCCAGAAATGCTCAAGCGTTTGGAAATGCTCAAGTCTTGGAACTCGTCCACGTCCGAGCAGTTGCAAGTGCAGGCAGCCCGTCTTCAGAACAGCGAAGGCGGTATGCTGGTCTTCCGATCACATGCCTCACAGGCCTTCTCAGGCTCGCCATTCTCTGAGCGTGCCAACAGTGATATGCCGGCTGCCCAACCTAGTTCGGATCAACTCGCCCAGAACCCTTTCATGACTCCACCACAGCCTCCAAGCAAGCCTCGACTTGGTCGAATGACATCCCAAGACGATCAAGACGATCAGGGGGCGGGCTCTTTGCAGCGACCGCTGCCAACTGCCGCTGAGTTTGAGGCCGCACTTTTCGCGTCCCATCAGGATCGTGAGGACCAGGAAGCTGTCCACTTGGGTGAAGTCGAAGAGAAGGCCAGAGATGAAGGCGAAGCTCCAAGGTATCATTATTCAGCATCTGTTATCAATTTCTACTGACTTATACCTTCAGTGGACAACCCAGCAAGGGAAAGGCGAGCACTGTTCAGCAGGCAGTGAACGCCGCACGAGAGCAGCTCCACGCAAAGCATGCGAGGTAAGATCCAAAATCTATCGCCCGAGCGTAGGTATCTGAGACTGACGGCCTCACAGTACCAGCACATATGCCACTGCGCGCGAGGATGGAACCCCAGCCCAGCAGGCCATCCAGCGAAGTGATTCAACCAGTCTACGCAACATCACATCTGTGGCAGAAGCCCCGGTCGTGGGACACACTGTTCAGCTGTATGGTAGCAAGTCCTCGCAGCTGACGCCCAGTGCTCCTTCTTTCTTCGCTTCTGCGCCGCAGTCGACTACATCGTCAAGCCTGCCACGGGCTCCAGCCGGACTACCAGCGAGACCACCACCTGGACTCCCATATCCCGGCACTATCGACATATCAGGATCTGATCATCAACATGGCGTCGGTGCGCAGCAATTCGCATCGACTCCATTCGCTGCCAATGTTCAGCAACCACCTACGTCTTTCGCACCGCATGCACCTCAGTATTTGCCAGGTCTAGGCCATGCTCCTGCTCCCACCGCATCGTTTTTCGCGCCTCAGCAAGAGTATACACCTGCGCCATACGCTCCTCTGCCTGGATTGGGTCGTTTTGCGCCTCCGGCGGGATTCCCAGGTCCTCCATCTACGTACGGACACGCGAGTGCACCAGACGTGCCTTTCTTCACGTCTCACGGGCCTCCCCATACCCAGCCGTACTCGACTGGATCCAGTATCATGACACCCTGGCTCGAAGAGGATGACAATGTCTCGCCTGCTATCGGTCCTCGTTATGTGCGCGGCTATGATGTCCCAACATCGCATCAATCAATCGCCGAAGATGCACCATACCAAGCTGCACCAGATCAGTACAGCAGGTACTCGTGGTCGTCGGGCAGCGCTACACCTGCGCAACCAGGTCTTGGTACCGCCATGACGGCTCCTGTTCGCCGCCCGTCTCGGGCTGTCCCAATCACGAGACCTTCGCAGACACTCGCTGCTGCGATCGATCTCAAGTCGGAGAATACATTCCCTCGACTTCCATCGGCTCCGATCGCTGCTTCGCCCTCTGTTCCAGTGCAATCCACTACACCACCAAAGCCACCAGGCCTAGGTGATCCGAAGCCGAGGCGACAGGCTGCTTTCGATGCGCTGCTGTCTGAGCCGTCTCCGGCAGGTGAGATACTGAAGTCGGCAAATCGAAGCATCCCCGTATCAGGAGGAATTGAGACTTTCTCGGAAGTGTCAGATCGCTCTCCAATCACGCCTGCTCCGAGTAAGGTCGTTCACAGAGACGAGCTGAAGCGCCGCCAGCTAGACAGCTTGAGGTCGTTCTCTGAGAGCTTCAGGATGCCTAGCTCAGGCTCAAAGCTGGCAGGAGATGACCAGCCATATACTCCACGCGATTCTATGGCCAGCAGCGGCGGAAGCGGAAAATCCGAGGCAACGAAAGAGGTGAATTCTGCAGAGGATGATGCGAAGGGCGTACCTGAAATGCAGAAGAAGCAATATCGGACGGCCACCGAAGGCTGCGAAGATGATGGCAATGACAAAGAGCCACTTGCATCGTCTTCAACCAAGCGAATCAAGAGGGAGGCAAAGAAGGCAGCTAGGGATGCTGTGACGGAGGCTTGGTTCGCACGGGAGACTATTCGCAAGAAGGTTGTTGGTTCCTACACCGTCGAGGGAGCCACTGAATTCCGAGAGAAGACGACAGCCTACCACGAGAGACGTGATGAGCTGATTGCGCTCATGGGCAACGGCAAGCTGAACGACGACGATGCAAAGGTCTTCCCAAGATTTTCGGATCTGGACCTGAGCGTTCGAAAGTCTCGTCCGGAAGGTGCTGCTGGAGGAAAGCACAAGGAAGACAAGACAGGCTCTCCTACGACTGAGGCTGGTCCGTCTTCACGTGTTGTGTCTGGAGATCCTGGTGAGCGGAGCAAGGCGAGAGTTAACAAGCCCGCGAAGAAAGCCACGCCATTGCCAGCCAACTTCAAGGAGCTCAAGGACATGCTGAGCAATGCGTTTGACCTGCTCATCGAGGCGCGCGGGTACAAGGACGAGCCTCGTCCTCAGACCAACATCTCGTACGCGACGTGGACTAAGAGAGGCGATGTGAAGATTGAGAGAGCCGTCAGCTACTACCGTACCAAGCGCAACGCTTTGGTGGCTGCTTTCCCTGACGGAGAGCTGCCTGACGACGTGGCTGAGGAGTTTCCTCTGATCTGATGAGCGTCTTGAGATCAGAGAGATGGATATCTCGCGTGCATGATGAGGAACTGAATGAGTGTTCGTTTGGTGCCTTTTAATAGTGAATTCAAGTGCTGAATTTGCTTGTAAATTGGTGGTCGTTTCCTTGTTTCTTTTTGCGCCATACCGACACAAGCGGACATGCTGATGCTGATGTCGTGTCGAAGAGGTGAGGTTGAGAATTGAAGTGAATGTGAGACGCCCCTGAGCCAATCAAGCGCAATCTAAAGCCGGTCACATAATCTTTCATGCCTCAGGCATACTATCAAACTCCCTTGAGGTCAAGATTGACACGCTCACATTCATCTCCGGTTTAGCATAAGAACACAAGATGCGGACATCGCGATTATCACGGGATACAGCACGTGTGGCGCACGCGTTGTCGCCTGCAAAGCGATCGACTCGCTCTCTACGATCATTCGCATACGAAGCCAACCCCGATGAACAAGGAGCCCAGCATGGCGGATCAGAAAGCGAGCTATCCTCACCACCTTCGAGTCGGAACGGCCAATTGCTAGGCAAACGAAAGAGAGGGACAACAGGAACACCAGCAACATCAATCGCATCGATCAGTGCCGAATCAAAAGAAGTACGACGATCTCCCCGTAAAACCATCGCTGGGGACGATGCACCGAAGAAACGCAAGGCCAAAAGACAACCTGCGAAGAGGATCAAGAATGAGAATGGAACAGATACAGTCGAACCTCCCGCGAACTGGGAGGAGGTCTACACCATCACCCAAGAGATGCGGAAACGAATACTAGCCCCAGTAGACACCATGGGCTGCGAATCGCTCGCCGAAGAAACCCGACCCCCACGAGACCAACGCCTGCAAACCCTCATCTCCCTCATGCTGAGCAGTCAAACCAAAGACCCCGTCACCGCCGCGGCGATCAAGAACCTCCAGGAGAACCTCCCCGGCGGACTCTGTCTCGAATCGCTCCTCGCCGTCGAACCGGCCCGGCTCAACGACCTCATCGTGAAAGTCGGGTTCCACAATAACAAGACCAAGTACATCAAAGCCACCGCGCTCATCCTCCGCGACCAATATAACGGCGACATCCCGGACACCATCGAAGGCCTCGTGTCCCTCCCCGGTGTAGGGCCGAAAATGGCGTACCTCTGCATGTCCGCCGCGTGGGGCCGCGACGAAGGTATCGGCGTTGATGTGCACGTTCATCGGATCACGAATCTTTGGGGCTGGCATAAGACTTCTACGCCGGAGCAGACGAGGGCGGAGCTGGAGAGTTGGTTGCCGAGGGAGAAGTGGCATGAGATTAATCATTTGCTGGTCGGGTTTGGGCAGATGGTTTGTTTGCCTGTCGGAAGGAGATGTGGGGAGTGTGAGTTGGGGGAGAGGGGGTTGTGTCCGAGTAGGGTTGCGGGTGGGTCGCCGAGGAAGAGGAAGGTCAAGCAGGAGGTTAAGGTTGAGGTTGAGGTTGGGGATGGGGAAGTCAAGAAGGAGGAGATTGTGGGGGAGGCGGATGATGTTGGTGTTGAGGTTGAGATCAAGAGGGAGGATTTGGGGGAGGTGGATGTTCAGGGGGGGATACCTGATATTGAGGACGCGGTTCCTGCGGTTTGATATAAAGTGATACCCCGATTGCGAAGCAATGATTCTGGTTTAAGATCGTGACATTTACAACCACTGAAGTTGCTGTCTAATTTCGACGAGCCCTTATACCAACGTTCTCCCACAGGCTTTGGGTTTCTCTAGAACGGGTCTGTGTCCCTTCACTTTCGCAAGTTGTATTTCTATGCCATTTCTCCTCCATCATCCCACTTCATGAACATATGCAAAGCACGCTCATACGCCCACATGGTGACAGCACTCGACGGCGCAGCTTTGATCAGACTGACCGTCAAGCCTCTATAAAGGCCCACCGCCCCTTCTTTCCTCAATATCATCTTCATCGTGCTCACCACACCTCGCTCGTAGACCGGAATGCGAGCCCCTCCCACATATTTGCTTCGCGTAGGTCCTTGAACCTGCAAGCGCTTCCTCACAGTATCGAGTGGGAAGACGGCCGTCTTGCTCAATATGCTGGCTGCAATACCTGCCACGGCATCGCCGGATCCAAAGGGCAGTTGGACTGTCGCGAGCGGTGGTTTGAAGCCCTCGTACAGAGCGAAGAAGAGTCCCATGTATGGCACGATCTGCCCGATTGCGGCGTTGAGTCCTCTGAAGAAACCTGCTGGTCCCTCGTGGCGGGTGATGTCGCGCACACTCCCTATGAGACCATCGTAGACTCTTTCCGTGCCCTGCGCGGCGAATCGTGTCCGTAGGAGATCGAGCGGGTATGTAGCGGTTGTGGCTGCTGTGCCCGCCACCGCACCGCTTATAAAACTCTTCGCCGTCCCTGGTATCGTCCAATCCCTCTGTTCACATATCTTATCCAGAAGCTGTGTCGTGCTGCGATAAGCCAGAAACTGCACAGCACCATAGCTCAAGTACAATCCTTCGGCGGGGATATTTCCTTTCCAAAACCCTGTGATGCCTTCATGGTGCCAGATGTCGCGCGCGACGATGTAGACTCCGGCGGGGGTTCGGCTCGCGGGACGGACGACGGCGAGGGGATCGCTGAGGGAGTGGTAATGGAGCTGGAGGCGGATCTTGACGACGTCGAGGGGTGCGATGCAGAAGCGGGAAATCAGGCCTGAGATGGCGCCGGCGACGACGACTTGTGCTCGTGTGCCCTGGGTTGCAGTGTGAGTATCGCCATGGAGGGAAGTTGGGAGTGGTTGCTGGCGTACCTCATCGCGAAGATGCTCTGGAGCCGGAGACATCCATCAGCGTTTTCACTCGCTCGACGACTGCTACCGTGGACGGAGCGCTTCGAATGGTATGTTCAAGACCTTGCGAAGGCCAGGCTAAGGTAATGTCTGCAGAAAGTTCAGATGCAAGTGCATGGACCGCGGTGTTTCGAAGCTTGCATCCGCGGCATTGAACCCTTGGAATCCTGGACATCTCCCTCTCTTCCCCCACACCATCTTCGTGACCCTTTTTTCTAAACGTCGCCAACATGGCGTTGCGGATAGCCTCCAGGGCGGCACCGCAAAGGTCGCAGTACCTCTTGAATGGCAGTCAGAAAGTATCACTACGCCAGCTCTCCTCTTCGAATCGGATGTTACAGCAGGAATCCAGCACCGCTCCCAAGGACCATTTCGAGGACTTTTTCGATCGGGCGAACGGTCCCGAGAAAGCCAACTTCGCGATCAAGCGCCCGTTAATCGCAGCGGCACGAAATGGAAGCGAAAAGGTCAGATCAAAACGAACGCCCAAACCTCTGCCAGAGCCAGAGCCCAATCCCGTCGAGATTGTGAGGTCTGGAGAACGGCGTCAATTCTCGCCACTTCTGCTACGGGATATGTGTCAGTGCAACCATTGTGTGGATCCTTCGACTCGTCAGAAGCATTTCGCGACTGTGGATATACCGCAGGCTATCGTTCCGAGGAGCGTGCAGCTGGACGAGACCCATGTGCACATTACCTGGTCTAACGATATACCCGGATTGGACGAGAGTCATACCACCTCGATCCCGCTGTCAACCATTGACAATATTATCGACACTGGCAGGCCAGTCGAGCCTAGACAGCCACTTCCCAGGTCGCTTTGGGATGCCCAGACATACACCGAGGAGACTCACGACTTTGATTACGAAGCCTACATGAAGGACGATTCGATACTACTCGCAGCTCTACAGCAACTAGAGACTCACGGTCTCATGTTCATTAACAACGTTCCTGAGAGCGCAGAGTCTGTGGAAACGTTGGCGCAACGGATCGGTCCTCTCAAGACCACCTTCTACGGGAAAACGTGGGACGTACGATCTGTGCCCGAAGCGAAGAATGTCGCATACACATCTCAAAATCTTGGATTTCATATGGACCTGATGTACATGAAGCAGCCGCCGCATTTACAACTCCTACACTGCATTCGATCGTCCGCCGCCGGCGGCGCCAGCTTGTTCAGCGATAGCTTCAGAGCAGCCGAGAACATGGCGCGCACGGACTTTGCCGACTTTTCGACCTTGTCCCGAATCCCAGTAACATATCACTACGACCATGCCGATCACTACTATCGTCAAAGACGGACGGTGATCGAGCAACGTTCCTTCCAGATCGGTCCAACGCAATTCAAGGACTTCACCGACTTCGCCAGATACAAGTCCAGATCCGAGACGAACAGCAAGCGTGTGCCCAATTTGGCGACGATGGATTTCGTCGAACACGTTGCTTGGAGCCCTCCCTTCCAAGGTCCATTCTCCTTGGCAAGCGAAGATACACGTCGATATGGCGCCCCGGAGAACTTTCTCAACGGTGCCGTCAGATCGTGGCATGCGGCTGCTCAGAAATTCAACGAGCTCATTCACCTTCCGGAGAATGTGTATGAGAGGACGATGAAGCCCGGAGAATGTGTGATCTTTGATAACAGGCGAGTGTTGCATGCGAGAAGGGCTTTTGAGGTTGGTGATGCAGGGAAGGAGCGGTGGTTGCGGGGGGCGTATATCGATAAGGATCCCTTTATGAGCAAGTTGAAGGTCATGGAGGAGGAGAAGTAGGGTACGCGGCAAGATATTGAGGCGTCCGCGTTCCAGGCTGAAGAGCAGGAGCCTGCTACAGCAGTAGCATGAGCATGAGGACAAGGACTTTGCGGTTTGAAGAAGAAAGACAGTCGATTCTCCATACAAAGCAAAATCAAAACATCGATCTCAGTTCGGTTGACACTCTGCTAGCTCCTCGTCATGGTCGAAGATGGGCACCGGCTGGTATCCTGGTCGCTGGAAGTACAGTGGTGGATGCTGTCGTATTGGGTAACGCTGTGCCCTCGGTGGGCGAGGAGCTGATGGCGTCGGAGAGCGGTAATCATTGGTGACCTCGAGACTGTCCCGCGATTTTCGTTTGGGGACCGGCTTTCGAGGCGGCACTGCATACAAGTTTAACAGGCTCTGCCGAGAAGCGGAAGGAGTTGGGAAGCTAGACTGTCCTGGCGGAACAGATGGCGGCCTCATCAAGATCTCGTCGGTCTGTATCCGTCGTCTTTGGCGGAAGATGTATCGTCGATTGGTCAAGGCTTGGGAGTGTTCGTTGTAGGCGTTGACGACTTCTCGGGCGGCGAGGCGTTGAGTGACGGTCAGTAGCACGATAGCAAGAAGGAGCATAGCGGTGAAGGCGATTATGCAAACTAGTGCGATTGGGTCGAGGTGGCCCCAGAAGTCGCGGATGTTCATGGCGGGGTTGAAAAGGCTTGGGTTGGATGTTTGTTCTCTGCTGGGAGAATAGCAATTCCGTGGATACAAACATTACCTCTTGATATACTGTTATTATTCAAGAACCACCGTGTTCTTCGTTGATCGACTCGGTCTCAGACAGCATCTCCTATCTGCAGCTGTACCAGACTTGACGCTTGTCTGAGCTGCAATGTGTGCCCAGATACGCTGATATCGTGATATCAAAGCCATCACGTGGACTTTATGCTGCTCTTGTGAAAGCTTGTCGGTTCTTGTTGCACATGTCAAGACGCGTGTGAGAGAGTGAGTTGAGAAGGTGTGAGGTCGGATGCCGCTCGGCAAACCTTCCATCTGCACTTCGGCACATCGCGTTGCTTGGGCAACGACGCGTCCTTCTCTGCCGGTATCGTCCTCGCCGATTCTCGCCAATCCGATCTGATGTCTCTCCTCCCACACTTCGGTACGCCAACATCCTCCACCAACACCACCACCGCCGGCCCCTGCTGTCGGCGCCGCGCATGTAGTTGCGATTTTGTCGCCGCTGCGCTCCCGGGATACGCCAGCATACTTAACGCTACGACATGGCAGACATCGACCGCATCACCGACACCCACCGAAAGACTGCGACAGCGATAGCACCGTTGGATTCCGCCCACATTCACTGACGAGGGAGGAGCATTTTGCTTTGTCTGGAATAGAACACCATCACAATACACAACACATCAAGAACTGCGTCAAGGGCACCGTCAAGCGCGTCATGGCTGCCGTCGCCCACCCGACTCGGCCGCATATCAGACGCAACTCGCCATTGTCTGCTTTCAACCCATCCAATGGCTTCTCCGCGGATCCGCCCATGATGAAACGAATAGATGTCGGCGATGACAGCGATTCGGACGACGAGCCGCCGCCGGCCATCAAATTCTCAAAGGTCACTCAAGCGCTTCTGGCTGACGAGGGAGTTCCATCTTCTCCACCCAAATATGACCATGCGAACGACGCACCGCGGTACAATCGATCTGCGAGCGCTGCAAAATCCGAGCTCGATACTCCTAGTAGGGCACCTGGCATTAGGATTGTGCGCCGAAGCTCGCCTTCCGCCAATGCGGTTTCAGGACAACAAGAAAGAGGGCATACACCACCACGCATCGTTCATCTAGGTGGCAGTGGAAGTGCCTCTGCAAAACGGTCAATCAGCATCTCAGGCCCATATCCTCAGCGACTAGCTACAAAGCGACAGCCCACGCCCGAGACTAGCCTCAATCCAGGGGTTGTTACGCCTGGACAAGCTCCTCGAGCGATCCGCGTTGTCACTCGATCCAGAGCTGGAAGTAATGCCTCGCAGGACGACCGTTCAAACCTGGCCTCCTCGATTAGCAGACCTAGCTCTCGCAATGTTACCAAAGCGGCACCCGATACTGGTGAACGCAAGACGCAACAAGCAGAACTAAGCCGCAGCAATTCTCAATACAATCTTGCAGAGACAGCATCACGATACGCGCCGTCGACTGTGGCACGTTCACGGAATCCATCTGCTGATGCAGCACCTCCTCCAGGATCGCAACGGATCAAGCGTGCACCTATTGGAACTGGTACTTTCCTCAGAAGTGGCCCTGTGCGACGAGGTTTCAGACGCAGAGACAGCGAAGAAAATGTTTCCAGCCAGGAGGAAGCCCAGCATGGTTCGGCATCACAACCCAGTGCAACGAGCTATACCCCACAGGATAGAAGTATGTCTCAACTTGATGGAAGTCGAAGCAGAAGTGGAAGTGTGAATACACGCGCGACATCTGTTGAGCCAGTCTCGGTACATGATTTTGCACCTCAAGGACATGCATCGCAGGAATCACGACCTGCATCACGTCAAGCACAGTCTTACCTTTCCAGGAGTCAGATGAGCAACGATTCACGACCAGCTTCACGACAAGGTAGCAGGGATATTCCACGCAGTCGGCAGCCCAGCGCTGAGCGGTATCAGCATCGCAGGCAGAATAGTGTTCCAGCAGTAGATACGTCTGCGCCTGTTCAGCCAGAGCAACAGCAGAGAAGGCCAAGCATCGAGTCCAGCCAACCGAGACCGGCTTTAAAACAACAGCCACCACAAAGAGTACCCTCTTATGGACGTGCCAGCTATAGATATACGGCGCCAAAAGTACATACCGATGCATCCGAGGATCAGGAGAACGTGCCGCCACCGACGTTCAGACGCAACAGGGAGCAGGAGTTCAAGTACTTGGGAAAGCCTTCAATGGTCGTGGCTTCGGACGACGAGAAGCCAAAGCAGATGCCGGTTGAGGAGACACCCGTACCAGTGCCACAACAAGAGCAGCGAAAGGCCCTTGGAACCATCAGTGGAAACACTCCGCACCGACCAGCCCCTGCGCCGCCGCCGAAGATGAGCGTCTTGGACGCAGCAACAACGACAGCAGGCGCTGGTACTACGAAGTCCAGAAAGAAGCGCCAGCACATGGTCGTCAACGGCAAGATCTTCACCCAAATGGGCAAAATTGGCAAGGGAGGCTCCAGCGATGTGTACTGTGTCATGGCCGAGAACTACAAGACATTCGCCTTGAAGCGCGTGAAACTCGAGGACTGCGATGAGCATGCTGTGCGTGGTTTCAAGGGCGAGATCGACCTCTTGAAGAAGTTGACCGAGGTGGAGAGAGTGGTTCGCCTTTTCGATTGGGAAATGAACGAGGAGAAACAGGAGCTTATTGTGCTCATGGAGAAGGGAGATACTGATCTCAACCGTCTTCTCACTCTTCGACTGAACGGTGTCGACGCCAAATTCGATCCCACGTTCACACGCTACCACTGGAAGGAGATGCTTGAGTGCGTTCAAGCTGTCCACGAATACGACATCGTGCATTCAGATCTGAAGCCTGCCAACTTCTTGCTGGTGCAAGGACGATTGAAGCTAATCGACTTTGGCATCGCCAACGCCATTGACACGGACAACACTGTCAATGTACACCGAGATTCCCACGTCGGCACACCCAATTACATGTCTCCCGAAAGTATCACGGACACGAATGCGAATAGCTCAGGACGAGATGAAGCAGGCAGGCCTTTGAAGAAGGATATGCGTATTGGCAAGTCATCAGATGTATGGAGTCTGGGCTGCATCCTGTACCAGATGACCTACGGCCGACCACCCTTCTCGCACATCTCGAACCAGATCTCCCGAATCATGGCCATCACAAACCCCAAGCACATCATCGAATATCCAGAAACCGGAGTCGGCGGCGCCCGCATCCCATCAACCCTCATCGGCACCTTGCGAAGATGCCTCAACCGCGACCCGGAACGTCGTCCCAAAATCCTTGACATGCTCTCCGAAACCGACCCGTACCTGAACCCCGAAGGCCCCCGCAACAGCATCGCCATGACCGATGAGGTCCTGTCCCAGATCATCCACAAGATCATCGAGCGCTGCAAAGATCCGAAGCGCGGGCCGCCGACTCCTGACGAGTCGAACTTATATGCTAAGACCTTCTTGGATAGGATCAGGGCGAAACATGAGGGGTTGTGAAGAGTATATGATAAAGGAAGTATTGATATCCTGTCTTTTCTAGAGGAAGG